>NC_040086.1:95284478-95592978 GCF_003369695.1 Bos indicus x Bos taurus | reverse complement strand
CTTGTTTGATTTTTTTCTTTTTAATCATAGATTTAGAAAATTTTGAGTAGCTGTTATGTATAAAGCATAGTACAGGGACTAGGGAAAGGAAGAAATACGAATAAAATTAGACCTCTGACCATAGGAACAACAAAGAATAATAGTATTGTCTCGTATTGTCTCCTGTTGACTGAATACTTGGTATATACCAGGCAGCATGCTAGAAACTTTAAGAATATAATTTCTAATCTACACAGTATTTCCAGGATATAGACGGTGTTAGTCCCATGTTCATATGGGGTCCAGAAGAGATTAAGCAATTTGCTCAAGATCACACCCTGATATATGGTAGGACCAGCTTTTAAAGCAGTTTATCTGACTTTGGAGTTTATACTATCTGTTTAAGAAGAACTGCATATATTACAAGAAATATTTTCCAAATGTATTTTATTTGCTTGTCAAATATATTATGTGTTAGTAGGAGATAAGAAGCTCTAGTTTTCCTAACATTTAGCGTAAGAAAAAATTGTATCAGCTTTTTCCATCTTAGTCCTGGAGGAGTCCTTGATTCATGAGGCCTGAATTCTGTTAGTTACTATGTCACTAGCTTTCTGTGTGACTTTGAATGCATTATCCTACATTTTTGGGCTGAGTTAACCAGTCAGTAAAATGAGGAGGGTGACCAAGGTCAGACCCATCGTTAGAATTAGATGATTTAATGGTCAGTATGAGATGTTTAGAAACATTTGTAGACCCTTAAGTATTTAGGTTCTTTTTCTGAGAATACTGTAGGCAAGGCAGATGTTTCATTCATCAGGAGCTTGTTGAATGTTTATCTTCATGTTGGCAGAGTAAGAGATCCCTGGGGGGCATTGATAAAATGATAGTCCCTGCCCTCAGAGAAGCAGCTCAGAGTCTTGTGAGATGAACAGACCATGATGATCCAAGGACCAGAGATTTGGAAGTGCAGTTGACCCTCCATGTTCATAGACGTGGAACCTACAGATACGGAGGGCCAACTGTTCTTGGCCATTTTGTATAGGATACTTGAGCATCTGTGAATTTTGGTGTCTGGGCGGTGGGTGGTGGTCCAGGAATCAATCCCTCATGGAGGCTGAAGGGCGATCATATATTTGAAGGATCCAGGTGTAGACTAAACTCTTGGGGGAGAAGTCATCGGAGTCTTAAACCCAGTCTTGAAAGGTGAGGAGGTTCTGTCTGCAATCTGTGGTTTAGTTTTTCAGGGACTGCCCACACACTTGCCATTGCGCAAGCATGTACTCCCCTGGAGGGAAGAGAGGCCTCTTCCTGCCTGCTTCATCCCATCCTTTTAGGAGGCTGTGTCCCCTTCCTAGAAGCCTAGAAATGCTGACTCAGGTCTGACATACCAGGAACCACATTATCTGCTGCCATGTGAAATTCTTTCTCAAGTAGAAAGTAGGGGAAAATCCCCTACTTGTCCTTCTCGAGAGCAGACTCTTCTGGAATGTTTCCTCAACTTCCCTGACAACGGCATCCTATTGTCTGCTTCCACAGCACCTTGTTTATGATTCTTGAGTGTACACATCTTTCTCCTTCTGTGTATCTTTCTCCCTTTTCTCTGTTACAGAGCACCCAACATACTGCTCAATACATATTGGGAAGGGGAACATAAATCTGCACCCTGATTGGTTATATTTGGTCATTCGAATAACTCTAGTAATAATAACGTTAATAATAGTAGCTTGCATGTTTTAAGAACTTACTGTGTGCCAGTCACAGTTCTGAGTGCTTTGCATGTAATGATTAATTTACTTCTCACGGCAGCCCTGTGAAGAGGTATTATGAGAATCCCCAGTTTGAGAGGTGAGAAGACTAAGGCTCAGAGAAGTGAAATGCTTTGCCTCAGGCCACAGAGCTGGGAGGTGGGGCATCAGCATATGAGCCCAGGCACTCCGGACCTCGTTCCTGATCTCTGTGTTATACTTGCATGAATTGTGAAGGGCTCCCAAAGGTCTTCTTGTTATTGTGAGGTTAATCCTCAGCCAGGTTTTAAGTGGCTCCTTGTTTTCCCCAAGGGGTTGGCTGCAAAGGTGGTGATCATTCCTTTTGCTCTGAGGTTTTGTAAAGCCTTTTTGCCAGTGGACTATTTTGTAGCAAAAGCCATTTAGGAGACAATGAGGTGCTTAGGGACAGAGTGCTGCTATTCTGCTGATGACACAGTGTTTTATGTGCTTGGGTTTTAAAGGGTGTGGGCTGTGTTTCCTCAGGCCCGAATGATTGAGGGACATAAGTGAGAGTAAGCTGACTGCAGTTTAGTCTGGAAGGATCGAGGTAATTTGTACAGACTGGTAAGCATTTAGACTTGACTCGGAGAAAGGATGTTGCTTATAGAAAAGGCAGAAAAATACTAAACTGTATTTGTGTGCAAAACAAAGGGTCTGTCTGTGAAATCAGTAATGTCCAGGTGATGATTTTCAAAGAAAGATTATTTCCAAAATGAGACTGAAGCCATTTAAAGATGTGAATTGATGGGAGTATTCTTTTTCACCACTCTCTCCTCACAGTTTGTCCCTAAGGTCAGCCAGCGATTCCTTCTCAGTGTCTCAGATTTGACACTTCTCGTATTCACGAGTCACTCCTTTGTTCCAGGACCTTCTCACATCCCATTTGTGTTAGAGCAGCAGCTTCCAAGCTGGTCTCCCTGCCCTTGTCCCCTCTCCTCCCGTGTGTCGAGTACAGCAGTGGCCAGATTAAGTACCCCCACTGCCCTCGTGAGGGAGCAGGACTAACTCACCTGACAGCCCGTCAGCAGTGGCACCCTTGCTCCCCGACGCTTTCCAGCTTAATTCTTCCTGTTCAGTATAGTGGGACCTTTGTTTAACCATCACCCACCTTCCTGTTGTAGGTATGTGATTTTAGTTGATACATCATTTCTCATTTTAGTCCCAGGATAGTCCAGAAAGATAAGAGACTTTTATGCGTGTTCTCTAGATGAGGAAACCAAGAGGCAGAGAGGAGAAAACCCTACAAAGGAACTTCCACATGGATGCAAGATAATTAGCAGCTGAATGAGTGAATGATGGAAAGGCCAGTAATTAGGAAAGCCTGTGCAGTCTGATTATAGAGCTTCTGTCACCCTGCCTCCCAGCAGGACCCCACTTTGCAGATTACCTGACAGTTTTATGCAGTTTTTCACATCTTTGCTCCCGTACTTTCTTCAGCCTGGGCTCCATTAGTCCATTGCCTCATGTTCTGCAGAACACAGAACCAAGATCACTCCAGTTAGTGCTTTGATACTTGAACCGCTTTTTATCTTCCCATTCCCTCTAAAATTTTGTATCATTTACATTATAAATACTCAAGAGACTGATTTGTGACTTTTCTAATCAATCGTGTGTATGATGTCATATACAGTAACATTTGTTTTCTTATGTATTTTCCTCAAACGAGTACTTTCCTTAGTGTTTAAGTGTTGGGTTTTGTTTTTTTCCTTTGTTGTCTTTTATTTTTGTTCCCATTTGCACATCTCTTTCAAGATACCTGTCACTGGAGAGGTATTGTCTGCCTTTGCTTGGCTCACAGTTGTGTTCATCTCACAGCCTGTCTCTTCTTCTCTGTTGTTTGGAAAGAGTTGCCCAGAGGTCCTTCTGACACAAAACGGTAGAGGAGGAAAACTTGGGAATAAGGGATGTAGTCCCTGCCCTGGAGCTATCTATCCTTTAGGGGAAGGCGTCTCAGAGCAGCAGCTGTTCCCACAACACCAGCCACAACTAGTGCTCAGAGGTTTTGTGCCAGGCTGAGCTGAGCTGCTCAGGGTGGGCCACGTTTAAGCAGGTGCAGACGTGCCCCCTAGCAATTGTTATTTCATTTAATTTAGTGAAAACTTACTGAGCCTCTACTTTCTAGGCCCTCTGAATACATATGTGAATGAATTCCTATCCCTGCTCTGAAGGAACTTGAATGTAGACTAGTAGGTACACAAGCCACAATAAGGAGCATTAAGAAAGTTCTAGATTAAAGACAACTTATAAAATCCAAGTTTCATGTATCTTTTTTTGAGTGGTGAATGCTAAATCATCTTAACATCATTTAGTGTAATTTATTGTTAGTTTGGGCTTCCCTGGTGGCTCACCAGTAAAGAATCTACCTGCCGCTGCAGGAGACATAGGTTTGATCCCTCGGTCAGGAAGATCCCCTGGCAAAAGAAATGGCAACCCACTCCCGTATTCTTGCCTGTGAAATCCAGTGGACAGAGGAGCCTGGTGGGCTACAGTCAATGGGGTCACAACTAGACACACTTTAGTGACTAAACCACAGCATTGTTTTAGGTTAGGTGTAATTTTGCATTCTGTGTTTGTATACCTACCTTTGTAATCTTTAAATTTTTCTTTTTCTATATAATACTCCTTTTCAGTGATCAGCTTGCATTCCTAGCAGATACAGCATAATTTACATACCTTAGAAGTTGCTTCCTGAACAGCCTTGTGGAGAAGACAAAGGTAGGGAGTCTTATCAGAGAGGAGAAGAGTGTTCTTGGTGAAGATGGAATAAGTGATAGGAGTCATTTTGGCCTGAACATAGAGTGGAACGTGGTTGTCTTTTTCTTCCCTCCTTCCCTTCCCCTCCCTCTTCTTTTTCTTCTTCTCTCTCTTTCTTTTTATTGAGCTACTAGTAGCCGGGGAACATACAGAGAAAAAGATAGTTTGGAAACTGGGAGGATTCCAGTGGTAGTCCATATCTAGGGATTTTAAACTTTGTGAAGTATTGGGAAACTTCCCTCATCATCTGAGAAGAGGTTTGTGCCACTACTGGTGCGTGACATGACTGGGGCTGTACTAAGCCTCTGGCTGTTCATGTAAATAGACATTCGAAGACATCTGATAAATCTGAGGATGGAATTAGTAGGACTTGGTGTCCTCACATTGTACAGGAGACAGGGATCAAGACCGTCCCCATGGAAAAGAAATGCAAAAAAGCAAAATGGCTGTCTGGGGAGGCCTTACAAATAGCTGTGGAAAGAAGAGAAGCAAAAAGCAAAGGAGAAAAGGAAAGATATAAGCATCTGAATGCAGAGTTCCAAAGAATAGCAAGGAGAGAAAGAAAGCCTTCCTCAGCGATCAATGCAAAGAAATAGAGGAAAACAATAGAATGGGGAAGACTAGAGATCTCTTCAAGAAAAGTAGAGATACCAAGGGAACATTTCATGCATAGATGGGCTTGATAAAGGACAGAAATGGTATGGACCTAACAGAAGCAGAAGATATTAAGAAGAGGTGGCAAAAATACACAGAACTGTACAAAAAAGATCTGCACGACCAAGATAATCATGATGGTGTGATCACTCACCTAGAGCCAGACATCCTGGAATGTGAAGTCAAGTGGGCCTTAGAAAGCATCACTACGAACAAAGCTAGTGGAGGTGATGGAATTCCAGTTGAGCTCTTTCAAATCCTGGAAAATGATGCTGTGAAAGTGCTGCACTCAATATGCCATCAAATTTGGAAAACTCAGCAGTGGCTACAGGACTGCAAAGGTCAGTTTTCATTCCAATCCCAAAGAAAGGCAATGCCAAAGAATGCTCAAACTACCGCACAATTGCACTCATCTCACACGCTAGTAAAGTAATGCTCAAAATTCTCCAAGCCAGGCTTCAGCAATACATGAACCATGAACTTCCAGATGTTCAAGCTGGTTTTAGAAAAGGCAGAGGAACCAGAGATCAAATTGCCAACATCTGCTGGATCATGGAAAAAGCAAGAGAGTTCCAGAAAAATATCTATTTCTGCTTTATTGACTATGCCAAAGCCCTTGACTGTGTGGATCACAATAAACTGTGGAAAATTCTGAAAGAGATGGGAATACCATACCACCTGACCTACCTCTTGAGAAATCTGTATGCAGGTCAGGAAGCAACAGTTAGAACAGGACATGGAACAACAGACTGGTTCCAAATAGGAAAAGGAGTACTTCAAGGCTGTATATTGTCACCCTGCTTATTTAACTTCTATGCAGAATACATCATGAGAAATGCTGGGCTGGATGAAGCACAAGCTGGAATCAAGATTGCCAGGAGAAATACCAAAACCTGAGATATGCAGATGACACCACCCTTATGGCAGAAAGTGAAGAGGAACTAAAAAGCCTCTTGATGAAAGTGAAAGAGGAGAGTGAAAAAGTTGGCTTAAAGCTCAACATTCAGAAAACTTAAGATCATGGCATCTGGTCCCATCACTTCATGGGAAATAGATGGGGAAACAGTGGAAACAGTGTCAGACTTTATATTTTGGGGCTCCAAAATCACTGCAGATGGTGATTGCAGCCATAAAATTAAAAGACACTTACTCCTTGGAAGGAAAGTTATGACCAACCTAGACAGCATATTAAAAAGCAGAGACATTACTTTGCTAGTCTGTCTAGTCAAGGCTATGGTTTTTCCTGTGGTCATGTATGGATGTGAGAGTTGGACTGTGAAGAAAGCTGAGTGCCAAAGAATTGATTCTTTTGAACTGTGGTGTTGGAGAAGACTCCTGAGAGTCCCTTGGACTACAAGGAGATCCAACCAGTTCATCCTAAGGGAGATCAGTCCTGGGTGTTCACTGGAAGGACTGATGCTAAAGCTGAAACTTCCAATACTTTGGCCACCTCATGCGAAGAGTTGACTCATTGGAAAAGACTCTGATGCTGGAAAGGATTGGGGGCAGGAGGAGAAAGGGACGACAGAGGATGAGATGGCTGGATGGCGTCGCTGACTCGATGGACGTGAGTCTGAGTGAACTCCGGGAATTGGTGATGGACAGGGAGGCCTGGCGTGCTTCGATTCATGGGGTCGCAAAGAGTCGGACACAACTGAGCGACTGAACTGAACTGAACTGACTGATGTCTGCCTAGCCCTGTGGAGATAGTAGGCTTCCTGGTGAGAAGGCTGGAATTGCTGAAGAATGGTGTGCTTCCGATTAAATGGAAAAAGACTAAGGATTAGAGCTAAAGAAAATGAACCCTGTTAGACTGGTTAGCTTTATCCGTGGACTGGTTGTAGACAGGGCATGACTTTTCCATCCTTAGATGGTGACAGGAAAAACAGAGAACTGGCAGTCACAGGATGTGTTTTCCTGTCCTGAAGTTCTGCCGTTTTCTTGCCGGTAAGTCCTCATGAACTCTTAGAGCCTCAGTCTCCTCATGTGAAAGAAATGAGGATAATTATACCTACTGAGTAGTGGTTATTTTTAAAGTTAAATGGAGAGTACCTGTGAAAGTGCTGTAGCAGTGGCCTGCTCTTACTCTTATTATTTTTAAAAATAATTTTATTTATTTCTTTATTTTTGGCTGTGCTGGGTCTTTGTTGCTATGCAGGCTTTTCTATAGTGGGAGCAAGTGGGGACTACTCTCTCATTGCAGTGCAGGCTTCTCATTGCTGAGGCTACTCGTGTTGTGGAGCACTGGCTCTAGGGCGTGTGGGCTTCAGTGGTTGTGGGTCCCAGGCTCTGAATCACAGGCTCGATAGTTGTGGCGCATGGGCTTAGTTGCTCCGCAGCATGTGGGATCTTCCTGGATCAGGGATTGAACCTGTGTCTCCTGCATTGGCAGGTGGATTCTTTTACCACTGAGCCACTTGGAAAGTTCTCTAATGAGTTATTATATTAACCATTACGTTTTCTACCTTTGACTTTCTATCTCTGCTGTAACCCTTCGTCAAGCATTATCAGGATTATAATCCAAGGAGAAATTTAACCATGCCTAGCTTCACCAGTACTCACTTTGCCCACAGAAAATGGACTTGTGAGGCTGTGTAATGTTCATTTGCTAGTTAGAAAGTGAAACCATAGTTATTTCAGTGAGATTTTTTTCCTCTTTCCCACCTTGTGAAAAGTATATTCATATGTTTTATAAGACTCCCCTATATGTCTAATTTGGTGACAAGAATCACCATTATTGTTAAATTTATTATCCTTTCACTTCTTTTCCCTGAGTGACTCATTATTGAATCTTGGAAATGCAACTATGTTTTTCTTTAGGAGGAGGTGGTGGTGAGGGAGAACTTGGGAATGACTTTTAAATAAGAGAACTTTGCATTATATTTATCTGTCTGGAGGCAATAAATCTGTTTCAGGAGATTAAATACAGACTTCTTTATAAAGCCCTGTTTTCTCAAACCTCTTATCAGCAGCACTTGGCAGTAATCACACCTACAGAAACTTGTAATTTTCCTCAAGGAGGTGACACTGACAGAATTAAAAATGAAGGAGCCCCCCTGAAAAGCAAGTTCATTACAAATTAACAGTGGTCTTAGCAAAGCAGTGGGCTAAGGCGTGTCAAATAGCGATATGGATAAAGAAACCCAGCATTTTAAACTGTCAGAGCTGGGAGCAGGGCTAGCCTGAGAACAAATTAATCACATATTGTCAAGGCAAAGTTGCATCAAATTAACACATCGGATTCCAGCATATTAATGTTAGAATGCTTTCACCTGATTATTACTGCAAACCATTGCTACTCTTTGAATGCAAAGATATAATTAAATTGCTAAATAGAAAGTGCATATAATATCTTCACATGCATTTAGGATGCATGAGCTGAAAAGTGCACATCCTAGGATGTGACAGATTCTATTTGTAGGGGGGAAACTTTACTTTTTTTCCCTTGTATTTACTTGGGAGTACCAGAGTATGAAATTAGAAAAGTTGGTTGTGTTATTCATATCCTATATGAGTTAGATGAAATACAGGTTTAATTGAACTGATTTGCTGCACTGGCTATGAGTACCTAATTACCTCTGCATTTTTTCTGGAAGAGAAATGGGAAGACGCTGCACCCTGGTCCTTTACAACATAGTCATCCATTGCGTGTGATCCCAGTGGTAGATCTGTCATTAGACGGTCCTTGGGAGAAACCAGACTAACCATTCTGATCACTCTCTTATATGTGGAGCTTACTCTCTGGTGCTGCTGGGTCTAGTGTGTGTGTTCTACGATCTTCAAAACAAGAATTCTGGCAGAAGCCCAACTGTGGTTGACCATTCTGATCCAGGAAGCAGCCCAGCAGGGAGAACTTGCCTTTTTCTTAGACTCTGCTTGTCCCAGGTTATACTTGGGCCAGGCCTTCTGGCCTCTGTTGCTGCTACTCACATCCAGCCTTGCTGTCTCTGTTAGTCACACTTAGGCTTGACCACTCTCCCGCTATGCTATACCAAGCTTTGATGGTCCTCTACATTAAAATCTTTCTTAAAACTCACCTACTTTCATGAAGCTTCCTTCAGCAACTCAGGCATTCATAGACTTCTCTCTTCAGCTTTGGGATAGAGCAGTCTTGATTCACAAGTCTCAGGAGCAGCTGCAGGTCTTGTAAACATGGACAAAGGAAGTATTAATCCCCAGGAGCGTCATGGGTTCACTCAGAACCAGGCAGAGCAGGATAACCTCATTTCCTTTTTGGGTAGTGTGACTAGCTAGAGTACTCTGGTTGTGGTGTTCTGAATTTCAGTAAAGCATCTGACTATTTTAGTAGAATCTTGTACAATATTCTTGCAGGCCAGCTGGAGTAATGTTAGCCAGTAACATTGTGGTCAGGGAGTCTCACACCTGGCTTGAATGACCAGACGCAGAGTGACTAGGCATGTGTCAATCCAGATAGCTATCTGTTGTGGCAGGCTGCAGGGCTCCATGTGTTCAGGGGCTTGAAGGAGAACATTGATGACAGGCTGACCACATTCGTGGAAGGCAGAAACTGGGGCAAGAGCAGGCATGTTCTGTAACAAAGTCAGGGCCTGAAGTGGTCTTGACGAGACAAAACGGTACTTGCCCTTAGGTCATCAGATGCAAGTGCTGTGTTTGGGGGTGCTGAAAGAGCAGGGCAAAATATGGTTTAACCAAGAAGTGCATGAAAGAAAGCTGGCTCAGTATGATTGAGCACAGCCAGAGAGATGGTAGAAAAACTCATTCGTCCGTTCATTCTGAAATATTTCTTACGTCTGTGGTTGTTCAGTCGTTCAGTTGTATCTGACTCTTTGTGACCCCATGGACTACAGCATACCAGGCTTCCCTGTCCCTCACTTATCTCCCGGAGTTTGCTCAAACTCATGTCCACTGAGTCAGTGATGCCATCCAACCATCTCATCCTCCTGAGTCTCATGAGTCTGTATGTGCCAGGAACTTTGCTAAATGCTGAGGATACAATGGTGAATAAGATAGACAAAGTACCCAAACTCATGGTGTATGTAATCTTGTAGGAAATTGAAACAATTAGAATAAAACGTAGTAAATGCTATGGGAGGGAAAGTTCAGTAGGCTGAACTCCTTCAAGGACGAGCACTTGGTCTGAGTTTAGGATGGGAGAGAATTAGGGAAGACTCCTTAGATGAACCCTAAGCCAAACTTTGAGGGATAGGAGGAGGGGTGAGTCGGGTAAGAAACTTCCAGGCAGGGGAAATGCTGGTTATAAAAATCTGAGGTGAGAGGAAGAAATTCTGGTGGATTCTAGGGAAATGAAGATAGTTGAGTGTGCCTGGCACGTACAGGGTAGAAGAGGCAAGAGGTGAGGTTTGATCAAGAAGGTTTTGACCTGATCCTGAGTCATATTTTGAGCAAGAGATTGACATCCTTAAGTCTGAATAAATCACTATGCCTGCATTTAGCAAAAGCAGAGAGTTTAGTGTTTGGGGATATTGCATTCCTGAAGATGGACTTTGGCAGCTATAAACAACCTGTGTTGAAATAGAGGCTGCCAGGAAGAGGTGGAGGCGGAATAGAGTGTATGAGTTGGGATGTACAAAATCTGTGTGGAGAGGGCAAGACCCAGGAAGATCTAAGCATTGCCTGAACGTAGTAGAAATTTTCTCAGAGGAGGGCTCTGCATGACTCTGCCAAGCTGGGGACAGCAAAGGGAGTATTAACCATCTTTCCATGGTTATGTGTTCATTGTTGGCTGTTTGTAGGAGGCAGTGTAGTAGACTAGAAAGAGCCTTAACTTGCACTTATATTTTCAGGCCTTACATTGGGGTCTTTAATCCATTTTCAGTTAAATTGTGTGCATGGTGTAAGGTTAAGGATCCAACTTCATTCTTTGACATGTGGATATTTAGTTTTTCCAGCACCATTTGTTGAGTCACAGTCTTTAAGTGACTTAGAATGAGAGCACAGCTACAAGTGGAAAGATGATGTTTTATCTTCTATCCTTCATATTTATATGATTTCCTTGATAATATACATAATAAAGCCTTTATTTGAAATGCCCTTTGCTTATTGTGACAATCATTTCACATGATTTTATCATTATGTTGTGTACCGTAAATAATCTATACCGGTTATGTCTCACTAAAGCCGTGAGAAAAGTACCCTTTCCCTCACCTCATCACTTGCAGTCCATGTTCTGTCATACCATGGTTCCAATTCTTTGAATGTTTTGTTCTCTCTGCCTGAATGTCTCTTTGTCAGTGAATTTCTATTTATCTTTTAAGACTCAGCCCACACATGGCCTCCCTTGGCTTCCTCAAGTTGTACTTAATCACACTCCATCGTGTTGTGTTGCTCTGCTCAGTTGTTCAGTCATGTCCGACTCTGTGCAACCCCGCGGACTGTAGCCCATCAGGCTCCTTTGTCCATGAGGATTCTCCAGGCAAGAATACTGGAGTGGGTTGCCATGCTCTTCTCCAGGGGATCTTCCCAACCCAGGGATTGAACCCAGGTCTTCCGATTTGCAGGAGGATTCTTTCTCAGCTGAGCTACCAGGGAAGCCCACACGCCATTGTAATTGTACATTTATATAGCCTTTGCATACACAAGAATGTAAGCTCTGTGTGGACAGTGGACAGTTTGTCTTTATAATCCAGCAACCAGCACAGATCCTGTCATCCAGTAGTCATTTCATAAAATTAACAAGGCCACCTTTGTCATAGAGACCGTAAAATGGTGAAGGATGAGATGCCTCAGTTTTATATATAATGAGCTGAGCTGCTGTCTCTTCAGTTCTAAAATTAGGAGATAGATTAGTTCTCTGAGGTCCCTTCTGGCTCCAATAGATGATGAAAATTGCACAGGGAATCCCTATCCAAGTATTCCCAGAGCTTCATTCCCAGAAGTCTCACAAGATGTACCTTGAAATGGTACCAAATCTTTTTTTGGTTTGGAGTGGAGGTAGGGGACCCTAAGGAATTTTACCATCTCAGGGTCAGGTGAAGTAAAGCGTGTTGGCTGAGCCTTACCAGTGCGTTCTGTATCCGAAAGTTCTGTCTTTCGCTGCGGGTGAGGCATTCCCATCCCACTCTATTTTGGCCTCACTGTTCGCATTTCTAAAATTGGGAAGATTGGATAGAGTCATCAGTTTTTATTGATTCAGTATGTGTGTGTTTGAGGGGGTAATGAATGGATTTTGAAAAAGCATATTCAATATTCTGATGCTATATAAGGAAAATAAAAAGATAATTTTTACATTATAATTACAAAAAAGTAAAGCCTGTTTGAAATTTGACTATTGGGAACATACTGAAGATAGAATAAATTTTAATGGCTGTGGTGAGGTGTACATCATCTTTGGGGGAGTATGAGATTTTTATAGTTATCAGAAAGGGTCATGGGTTAAAGATGGTCATGAAACACTGCATTAGTTTCTGTTGCTATCTAATTTTCTATGATTCTGTAATGAAAATTTCACGGAAGGCTTCAGTGGAATGAGCCCTACTTATTTCTAGTGTATGCATGTGTTGTACCTACAGTTTTTGTTTGCTTGTTTGTTTTTTAAAATTGGATTCTGACACTGTTACCTTAGTAGTTATATGACCATGGGCAAATCACTTAATCTCTCTAAGCCTCAGTTTTTTCATTTGTAAAAGAGACATGATGAAAACACCTTCTATATAAGATTATAGTGATAATTAAATAACTAAAGCTCTTAGCTTAGTGGATGGTGCATCATAAATGTTCTGTTCATATTAATTATTATTATTAGAGGTTTGGGGTGGATATTAACCACACCTCTCCCTGATCTGACTTTGGAGCCTTGAGAGTTCCAATATAGAAATCAGAAAAATGGAATTTAAAATATCCATTTTATTATTGGCGAATCTGGTTATGATTGGCAACCCTATTATTTCCTCCACTGAATGTATGTCAGCATTATCCAATAGAATTTTGTATGTTGATGGGAATGTTCTCTATCTGTGCTGTCCAGTAGGGTAGCCACCACTCACATGTGACTCCTGAGTACTTGAAATGTGACTAGTGTGACTGTGCAACTGAAACTTAAATTTTATTTAAATTGACTTAAATTTACATAGGCACACGAATCTGGTGGCTACTGTATTGGACAGCGCTTCTAAGTGCCCAGAACAGGTAAGGAAGGCCATGTCAGTTAACTCACTCTTCCCGGGACAAAGAAGAAACCATTTTCCCCAGTATTTCAAATAGGGCACATATTAGGTCTGCTTTGTGCCTAAAGCTAAGAAGCCTCAAAATAGAAGGAATAGGTCCCCTTATATTAGTCACTGCATGTACAGAGCATTTTCTTACTAAATTTAAAATTTTCAATGCCTTAATGATAAAGACTTATTTTTATTTTGCTTCATTCTGTACTTTAAATATGACCCTAGTTGTTTCTTTGCAATTCCTTTGTTCCCTTCCTCATATTCTTTCTTTTGGGCTTAAATATTAAAGGGAGTCTTATCAGCACAGCTTGTTTCTAGAAAGGGGAAGGTTGATGTTTCTTTTGAAATTTCCCCAAAGGAACATCGTGCTTATAGCTTTGCTCCATGTATAGAGATTGTGTAGTTTCGTGATGTCGGACCTCCTATCGGCCATGAGTAACTGAGTGAATTCAAAATGACAGTATTTTGGGATTAGATCTTACATTTGAGAATTTTATCTTGAAATTGCCACCACATGTACAGCACCCCCTCCCATTTATTGAAATAAACATTGGTTATGCTTCTAAAGTTTTCCATTGATAGCCTTTCTCATTAAGTATATTCAGCCTATTAAAGAGTAGCCTTAAAGACCCATGTATAATTATGGGATATGAGCAGTTATTTTAATGACTCTGTAATTTATATCATGAGGATATAGCATATCTAAAGCAGCCTTCAATTAATTAGAAGAGGCTATTTAATCTACATGTATAAAAATTTCAATTAAAACATCTTTGCTAAACTTCTTGTCCAGTTTTATTATATTTTGTATGGTTCAATTGATTGAAACATCCTTGAAAATAGTTACTGTGTTGAAGTGGTAAAACACTGATTAAGGATTTACTCTGTATCAGGCATATGCTAAGTATTTTGTATATATTATTTCATTTAATCCTCACAGCAGCCTGTGTGTGATATAGGTAGTGTCACTGGTTTACATTAGTTCACAGATGTGAAAATTTCTCTGGTGGCTCAGAGGGTACATCGTCTGCCTACAATGCGGGAAACCTGGGTTTGATCCCTGGGTCAGGAAGATCCCCTGGAGAAGGAAATGGCAACCCCTTCTGGTACTCTAGCCTGGAAAATCCCATGGACAGAGAAGCCTGGTAGGCTACAGTCCATGGGGTCGCAAAGAGCCAGACGCGACTGAGCAACTTCGCTTTCACTTTCAGTCCTCTCTACTGGGGTTAATATGACCTACTTCAGTGTGTCATGAGGATTAAACGAGATAGTACATGCCCACCTTGAAGTACATACTCCAGAAATGGTAGCTGCTATTCTTGCTTTTTTTGATTTCATATTTTAAACAGGTAGTGGTTCTTACGATTCAAAAATGTAAAAAGGTATTACACAGTGAAAAGCCTCTCTCCTGTCTGTCCTCCATTCATCTAGTGCCTACCCATACCCATTTTACTAGATATTCCAGTGTGTCCATGTACAAATTTAAAAATATATTCTTATTTTTTCACCTTTTACACAAAATGTTACATACTACTAACACTGTTGCAGAGCTTGCTTATTTTACTTCACAATATAACTTGGAAATCTGTCTGTATTAGTGTCCAGAGAATTTCTAGAATTTCTCATTCTTTCCTATTGCTGCATAGTATTCCATTGTTTTGAAATATTATAATTTATTTAGCCAGTTCTCTGTTGATGGAGACTTGAGTTGTTTCTAATATTTTGCTATTATAAACAATGCAGCAGTGAATAATCTAGTACATATGGCATTTTGCAAGCGTGCAGTTATATATGTAGGATAAATTCCAGGAAGCAGAATTGCTGGGTCAAAGGGAATATGCCTTTACAATTTTTTGTCAGTATTGCCAAATTGCCCTCCATAGGGGTTGTGCCAATTACACTGTTACCAGCAATATATGAGAGTGCCTGTTTCCTCACAGCTTCACCACAGAATTTATCAACTGTTTGAATTTTTGCCAGTCTAATAGGTGAAAAGTGAATCTGTGTCATTATAATTTGCATTTTCCTTATGAGTGAGGTTAAGCTTTTCATTTGTTTAAGAACCTTGGCAGTTTTGTGAACTTCCCAGATGTATTAGATTCTTGATCTGTTTCTAATTTTCTAGGAGTTCTTTATATATTAGGAAGATTAGTCCAGTTTATTGTGTATCTTTGAACTTTGTGGTTTTTTGGACTATACATACGTTTTTTTATATAGTGAAATTTCTTATTTTTTTCTTTATAGCTTCTATATTTTGAATTCATTTGTTTGGGGAGGTATCTTTCATATGCTCTGCATATTTCTTAAGTTTTACTCCTAGATATTTGCAGTTATTGCTATTGTAAATGGGGTCTTATTTTCTGTTATGTTTCTAATTATGTGTGTGAAGGCTGCTGATTTCATGTTAATTTTGTATTCCTTTACCAAATTCTCTGTTTATAGTAGTTTTTCATTAGTTCTTATAGGATATCCATATATATAGGGCTTTCCTGGTAGCTCAGATGGTAAAGTATGCTCCTGCAGTGTGGGAGATCTGGGTTCGATCCCTGGGTTGGGAAAATCCCCTGGAGGAGGGCATGGCAACCTGCTCCAGTGTTCTTGCCTGGAGAATCCTCATGCACAGAGGAGCCTGGCAGCCTACAGTCTATGAGATTGGGTTGCAAAGAGTCAGACACGACTGAACGACAAAGCACATCCATATATAAGAGTACTATTAATATAGAATAACAGTGATTTATTTTTACCGCTTTCATTTCTATTTTTCTATATCTGTTCTCTCTTTTTTTAGTGTTGCTGTTATTGTTATCACTGTTACCACTATGACAGTACTTGGCATTAAGCTGAAAGTTGGCATTAAGTAAATGTTAATTCTCCCTTTAAACTGCAAAACGTAAATATCTAAAATGTAGCTAGTCAGTGTTTATGTCAAGCAGAGAATATTAAGAAAAATTTTAATGAGTGAAAAAAAGGAGGGGGAAGTTGAAACTGTCCTATACCCTAGAGATCCTTTCCCACAATGCTTATAACAGCCTGTATTAAATAGGGTGGGGCTTTTGTTTTAGTTTTTGCCGTGGTTGAAAAGATAATCATTTGAGGTGTGTATATTTTGAGTGATTATGGGTCTTTTCTTTCTTTGAAATCATTTGGCATTCTTTTTCCTTTCACTCTGGAGAAAAATTAGTGATTAACAATATACTGTAAGATTATGTCTTTGTGTTCCACAAGTAATAACCGTGCATTTTATCAAATATAGACTAGAATTTGAATTAGCTGAAATGTTTAAGATTTTTCAGAGCTTCAATTAAACTTAGCAGGGATTTTTTATTTTTTTCCTGCTAACTTCCTGTTTCTTGATTCATAGTAGTCCTGTAATGAGATGTCTCTCGCATTTAAGCTTTTGCTTTTGAGAGTTTTGTTTTTGGTAAACTATAGGGAACTAGAAGAATTTGAAGGAGGTAATAGTATGAAGGAAAATTAAGTGTTCTAGCACATAATGCATTTCTATTTCTCTCCCTCCATTCTTCCCTTCCTAAGTCCTTAAAGGAACCTGGGACTGGGAACGGAACCTGCTTGGGAATAATTGGATTCTTGTTTTGTTTTGTTTTGTTTTTTTTATTATTTTTTTTACTTTACAATATTGTATTGGTTTTGCCATACATCAACTTGCATCCGCCATGCTGTACACGTGTTCCCCATCCTGAACCCCGCTCCCACCTCCCTCCTCATGCCATCCCTCTGGGTCATCCCAGTGCACCAGCCCCAAGCATCCTGTATCCTGCATTGAACCTAGACTGGCGATTCGTTTCTTTTATGATATTATACATGTTTTAATGCCATTCTCCCAAATCATCCCCCCACCTCTCCCACAGAGTCCAAAAGACTGTTCTATACATCTGTGTCTCTTTTGCTGTCTTGCATACAGGGTTGTCGTTACCATCTTTCTAAATTCCATATATATGCGTTAGTATACTGTATTGGTGTTTTTCTTTCTGGCTTACTTCACTCTGTATAATAGGCTCCAGTTTCATCCACCTCATTAGAACTGATTGAAATGTATTGGATTCTTTTCTTCTCCATATAAGCTGAAAAGATGATGAGGCTCCTCATTCATCTGTGAAGCAAAGAAATGGGTTCACTTGCAGCTGTGTCTTAAGTTTTTAAAAATTAAATGAGTGGATACAGAAAAAAATGTAAAGATACAGGCAATACACGGAGTTGTACAATAATCATCCATGTACCACCCAGTTGGGGAGGAAGAACGTTACTTTTACTGATGTTCTTTCTGAAGTCCACTCTTTATTTTCTTTGCTGTCCTCCTGCTTATAGAAGGTGTCTTTAATTCTCTTGCTTCTCCTTATAGCTTTTCCCATATATTTGTATCCCTAAACAATATAAAGTTTTTGAACTTTATATAAATGTATTTATATATAATTACATATGTTGTTGTTTAGTCATTAAGTTGTATCTAACTCTTCTGTGACTCCGTGGACTGTAGCCTACCAGGTTCCTCTGTCCATGGGATTTCCCAGATCTGGAATACTGGAGTGAGTTGCCAATTTTTTCTCCAGGGGATCTTCCCAACCCAGGGATCGAACCTGTGTCTCCTGCATTGGCAGGTGGGTTCTTTACCACTGAGTCACCAGGGAAGCCCATAATTACATGTGTTTTTAATATAATTAAACATTATAAATATTTATATTAATAAATACTTAATTATGTTCTAAGTATTCTGTAACTTTTCTTTGAGCATCTGAAATAAAAAAGAAATTCACCCATGTCTGTGCTTACAATTCATTGTACAAGTATGGTTGGTGCAATTTATTTATCTGTTCAGTTGTTGATGAACATTTGGTTTCTTTACGGTTTCTGCTATGAAAAATAATACTGTTTACAAATATTTCACATGTGCAAAAATTAAAAACATTTTTGACCATAAATCACAGATACTAAAAGATACATCTTACACCCTGACCTAGTATATACACACAGAAGTAAGTACCTGTGCACATACAGATACATGTTGAAACTAAATTTTTATGGAAGAATATTGACCAGAGCCAAGAGCAAATGCACTATGATATTTTTTATTCTGATTTAATCTCTTCTATTCATTTTAAGAAAGGCTGGTAAAAATGGCCTCACTTGATTTCCCAGCCTTCAGGACCATGGTTTGAAAACTTCTGTTTCAGAATACATGCAGACGTGGAATTACAGGGTTACAGCATGTGGTGCTAGCTCAGTAATGTGTGTTACTGTTTCTCCATTCTCTCTTCTATTCTCATTGTTTGTTTTTCCCAGGTTAATATCACACTATTTTAATTATTTCAGACTTATAACAATTTCTGATATCAGGTAAATCGTGTCCCCTCAAACTCCTTTTTTCTTATTCACAAACGCCTTGTGTATTATGGCCACTTTATTGCTGTTGCTTGTAAATTTTGAAACTTTGTCAAGTTTTTCAAAAATTCATATTGAGATTTTGATTAAAATTGGACTAAATTTGTAGATCAGTTTCAGAGAGTTGACGTCTTTACCATTTTGAATATGATATATCTCTCCATTTATTTAATTGATATAAATTATCTTTCATAAAATTTTATAATTTCTCCATAGAAACTTTATGTCTTTTGTTAGATTGAATCACACATACTTAATATATTTTGATTCTATATCAATATCTTTTAAATCACAGTGTCTCACTTTTTGTTGTTGTTCAGTCACTCAGTCGTGTCTGACTCTTTGTGACCCCATGGACGGCAGTACACCAGGCTTCCTGTCCTTTGCCATCTCCTGGAGCTTGCTCAAACTCATGTCCATCGAGTCGGTGATGCCATCCAACCATCTCATCCTCTGTCATCCCCTTCTCCTCCTGCCTTCAGTTTTCCCCAGCTTCAGGGTCTTTTCAGATGAGTCGGCTCTTGGCATCAGGTGGCCAAAGTATTGGTGCTTCAGCTTCAGCATCAGTCCTTCCAATGACTATTCAGAGTTGATTTCTTTTAGGATTGACTGGTTTGATCTCCTTGCAGTCCAAGGGACTCTCAAGAGTCTTCAACACCACAGTTTTTGTTGCTAATGTTTAGAAATAGCAGTTGGTTCTTATATACAGATTTGATTTCAACAACCTTGAAAGTGAAAGTGAAGTTGCTCAGTCATGTCTGACTCTTTGCGACCCCGTGGACTGTAGCCTACCAGGCACCTCTGTCCATGGGTTTTTTCAGGCAATAGTACTGGAGTGGATTGCCATTTCCTTCTCCAGAGGAACCTGGATTCAACAACGCTAATAAACTCTTATTAATCATATTTTATACCTTTTCTTGGTAGTCTGTGGCATCAGTCTTTGCAAATATGATAGTTTTATTTTTATTAATGGGCTTCCCTGGTGGCTCAGATGGTAAAGAATCTGCCTGCAATTTGGGAGACCCGAGTTCAATCCCTGGGTTGGGAAGATCCCCTGGAGGAGGGCATGGCAACCCATTCCAGTATTCTTGCCTGGAGAATCCCCATGGACAGAGGAGCCTGGCAGGCTACAGTCCACGGGGTCATAAAGACTCGGACATGACTGAGCCACTAAGTCCATTGTTATTAATGTTATATATATATATATGTTATATATTAATATATCTATAGGCTGTTCTGTGCAGCTTGTGGGATCTTAGTTCAACCAGGAATTGAACTTGGGCCCCAGCAGTGAAAGCATTGAGTCTTAATCACTGAATTGCCAGGGAAATTACAGTTTTATTATTTTTGTTCCAATCTTTATACTTTTATTTCTTTTTTTGCCTTTTACTGTTGTTTCTTTTTTGCCTTACTGAACTGGCTAAGAGCTCTAATACCATGCTGAAAGAGGCATTCTTCTTCCTGATATTAAAGGAAATGCTTTCATTGTTTCATCATTAAGAATGATGTTTGTTGTTTGGCAGATGACTTATGCTGGATTAAGAAAGGTCTCTGTTACTCTTAGTTTGCTAAGGTTATTATTTTTTAATTATGAGTGAATGTTCAATATACTGAGTGCATTTTCTATATTTATGTAGACTACCATATTATTTTTCTCCTTTAATTTCTTAATCTGATTAATTATATTAATTATTTTCTTTATTTAATTGACTTTGCATTTGATAAGATAAATTCAACTTTATCAAGTATCCTCATTTTTACCTACAGTGGGATTGGTTGACTAGTTTTTTGGCTTTTAATAAGTCTTTGTTTACATTGACCTGTAGTATTTCTATCCCATACTCTCAGGTTTTTATATGGATGTTTTCTAGTCTTGCAAAGTGATTTGGGAGTTGTTCTTTTTCAGTACCACTGATTAGTATGGGTAATATTAGCACTTTATTTTCTTGGGCTCCAAAATCACTGCAGACAGTGACTGTAGCCATCAAATTAAAAATGTTTGCTCCTTGGAAGCAAAGCTATGACAAACATAGACATCGTATTAAATAGCAGAGACATCACTTTGCCGACCAAGGTCCATCTAGTCAAAGCTATGGTTTTTCCAGTAGTCATGTACAGATGTGAGGTTGGACCATAAAGAAGGCTGAGCACTGAAGAATTGATGCTTTTGAAGTGTGGTGCTGTAGAAGACTCTTGAGAGTCTCTTGGACTGCAAAGAGATCCAACCAGTTAAATCTAAATGAAATCAATCCTGAATATTCTTTGGAAAGACTGGCTGAAACTAAATACTCCAATACTTTGGCCACCTGATGCGAAGAGTTGACTCATTGGAAAAGACCCTGATGCTGGGAAAGATTGAGGGCAGAACCAGAAGTGGGAGACAGAGGATGATGTGGTTGGATAGCATTGTCTGCTCAATGGACATGAGTTTGCGCAAGCTCTGGGAGATAGTGAAGGACAGGGAAGCCTAGAGCACTGCAGTCCATGGGATATCAAAGAGTTGGACACGACTGAACAACTGAACAACAGCAATAACAACAACATAAGCTCTATCTATATTTCAAATGTTTGGTAGAACTTGCTGATAAAACTAGTTGTCACAGGTTGGGTTTTCTTGGGAAGCTGACTCTGAAATAGAGATTAGCATGCAAGAAATTTGTCAGAGAGTGCTTTCTGGATTATCCCCTGCTAGGAAAAGGGAAGGAAACAGGATAGGGTAGAAGGAACTGGATAGTAGTACTTACCCCATGGAGCGTTCGAAGTTAGGATGGTCCTTTGGGGTTGTCCCAAGTTGGGATAAGGGGGCCAGGCCTTAATATTTCTACAGTGTCCATGCCAGTCTAGCCTTTGTACTGTTTATGTTTACTAGATTGTGTAAGTTAATATGAATTTACTGGGACCGCTCCTTCATCTCTGTGATGGGTTTCTGATTTGCTGGGAAACTTATATAAGAAAAGTTCATAGAATAAACTATGGTTTCTCTTCAGTTGTGGAACCAGTACATTTGCAGTTTTAGTCATTGTATTTTTCATTTCTAGAAGTCCCATTTTGATTTTTTATCTTTGTCCCAAAGATCTATTTGGTAATTTTTAAAACTTTTCATTATGAAACATTTAATAATAACTGTCTTAAGTAATAATAGTTTAGTGATCACCTGGAGAAGGCAATTGCAACCCACTCCAGTACTCCTGCCTGGAAAATCCCATGGACAGAGGAGCCTGGTGGGCTGCAGTCCATGGGGTCGCAAAGAGTCAGACACAACTGAGCGATATCACTTTCACTTTTCACTTACATGCATTGGAGAAGGAAATGGCAACCCACTCTAGTGTTCTTGCCTGGAGAATCCCAGGGACAGAGGAACCTAGTGGGCTGCTATCTTTGGGGTCGCACAGAGTCAGACACGACTAAAGCGACTTAGCAGTAGCATGCTCATTAATGTTTTTTCTATATTTGCTTTATGTTTTATTTAGCCATTTCAAAATTGCCATTCACTGTTTTTTATTCTAAGTTTTTATTTTGTATTGGGATATAGTTGATTAATAATGTTGTGATAGTTTCTGGTTAACAGTGAAGCGACTCAGCCAAACATGTACATGTATCCAACCATTCACTCTTAAATACTTCAGCTTGCATCTTCTAAGGAGAGTGACTTTCTCTTACTCATCCACACATCTTGAATAATATTTTATAGTCTCTTGTTCCTATCCATACTTTTAGTACTTCAGAGTTTTTCTTTAAACATTTATATTGTGTTTCTGCTCAGTCTGTTAACTCTTACATAATGCCTTCTATGTTATGCGAAGAGTTGACTCATTGGAAAAGACTCTGATGCTGGGAGGGATTGGGGGCAGAAGGAGAAGGGGACAACAGAGGATGAGATGGCTGGATGGCATCACTGACTCGATGGACGTGAGTCTCAGTGAACTCCGGGAGTTGGTGTTGGACAGGGAGGCCTGGCGTGCTGCAATTCATGGGGTCACAAAGAGTCGGACATGACTGAGCGACTGATTTGATCTGATCTGATGTTTTATGATTAGGGGCTGTAACAACTCAGTTTTTGCGACTTTTTTTTGGCGGGGGGTTAGAATTCTTTGAGGCATATTAGTTCCTCCTGAGCGGGTTAGTTTGCTCCTGTCTCGTACCTGGAAGCAGTCAGTCCAGAAGGACTTTAAATTCTTGGTTTGAGTCTTTCTGGTCCATCAGGTGGTATGAATTTGCTATGAAAATCTTATATGAATATGAATGCCAGGTTGTGGTTGTTAAGTCTCAGAAAAAAAATATTTTGGACAAGCATTTTCCCTCATCAGGTGGGGAAACTTAATTCTAATTTATGCTCACATATATGGGGCTTCCCTGGTGGCTCAGAAGGTAAAGTGTCTGCCTGCAATGCAGGAGACCCAGGTTCGATCCCTAGGTTGGGAAGATCCCCTGGAGAAGGAAATGGCAACCCACTCCAGTATTCTTGCCTGGAGAATCCCACAGATGGAGGAGCCTGGTAGGCTACAGTCCACGGAGTTGCAAAGAGTCGGACACGACTGAGCGACTTTGCTTATAGGGCTTTTGGGTTTCAGCTTTATTATACATTTTGATTGGGCTATCCTGTGTATCAAAAAAAGCAGACACTTAATATCACCTTACTTGGCAAATACCATCACTAAGTCAAAAATGGTGTTCTGCTTCCCTTCCAAGGTTTCCCTTTTCATCTTATTTTTGGGCCTTTGTGAATTCCTTCAACACTTGCCAGCCTATTGGGTAAAATAAGTGTTTTATATTACATATACTTTATATTTATCAAAGTCTATAGTTGTTTTATTTTAGGTGGTTGGTTAGGGTACATTGCCATCTGGTTGAAATAGAAGTCCTTTAGTAAAAGTTTTTTACTGTGTTTTCTTAAATGCTGTGGAAAGAATATATGTTACGGAAGAAAGAGAAAGGTAAGAGATAACTTATATGTAAATATATCATCGTTCTTGATTTCATGAAAATGTTGATTCAAAGTATAATACAAGACTGTCCCCTTCAGAAAAAGAACTTTAAGATATTTGGTTTTAGAGGAAATTATAGTAGGTAAAGATTGTGATCTTTTGAGTCAGTCAGACCTGGGTTTCTACCTGAGTTATTTCACTACCTCTGTGACCTTTAGTAATTTCTTTAACTTCTTAGCAGTGTATTTATCTATAAAATGGGGTGATGGCAGTTTTAAAGATCAAAAGGATTAATATATGTAGAGGGCTCAACCTTGTGCCTGAGTAAATGTTAGCTCATTTTAATTTTTGTTTCTCTCTTTTCAGAAGTATTCATGGTGCTATACAGAGTGTTAGATGTGAAACATCTCACATTCCACATGTAATTATGTGAAGTGGTATATGGGGACCTGGGAGACACAGCCATAAAGGGAAAAACAAGAAAAGTACTTCAAGGTTAGAAGATGGGGAGGAAAACAGTAAGCTTGACAGGTGACCAGAGCCAAGGAGACCCTGTGGCTTCCCTCAGCTTTCCAAGAGCAGCGCCTCTTAAGGATGCTGTCTGCTCTGGCTCTTTCTTCCGTGTTCTGTTCAATTAGTTGTACATCCCTACACCTTCAGGTCAGAGGGAGCTCTTACTTTGTGTCGCCCAACAGAGCTGCCTAGGGTACTTCAGGAAAAGGAAACTTGTTCTCTTCTACAGGGATCTCAAGGGTAGTCAAGGATTTTCATTCTCACAGTTCAGCAAGTAAGCATTTGGTATCCCCAGAGTTCTGCAAGTACCTTAAAAGAAAAGAGATACAGCTGCATTCTCCTGAATAGGAAATAATCAACAGGAATATTGAAATATATATATATATATATATACACACACACATATATATACACACTATGCAGCATCAGCATATATTAGGTAGTGTGAAGCTTTTAGATTTTTTTTCCTCCTCCCCTTGGTATGATTCAATCCAATTCTTGTATAACTTTTTCATTAGACCCCACTGTGGAACATCAGAAATAAGAGGGAATTGTGTAGGCCACTTCTATGTAACCTTTGACTCTATATCTTTGCATGCCCAAAGACAAGAAAAGTATGTCTTATTCATTCACTGTCTGTATATATTTCTCTTGGTACTGCTATTGTCACTTTGGTTTTTTAGTAAGGGAAATTGGCTTATTTGAAATGTTTGTCTTAATCCTCTATGGAAATATCAGTTTACAGGAAGGTTAAGGCAGCTCGTTTAGGTTCCTCTCAGAGTCTCTGCTGCAATTGTCGGAAAGGAAGCCCCAGGGAAGCCCCCGAGCACAGGCTTTGGAAGAGCAGTGGCTGTGCAGAAGACACGCTCGAGATGCATTATCAGGTGCTGTCTGGAGAGTAGAAATTACGGTGTGAATGCGGAAATGCTGATGTCTCCACTTTCCCAACTTAGCACAAACATCTTCTTTATCTTTGGTGAATTTTGGTTCCATAGAGGTGGCTCCAAGAAGCCTTAAATGCAAGTGTGAAATTGTTTTTAGAATCCTGGCTTGAAAGCATGGTGTTTGGGGGTTTTCTTCACTT
Organism: Bos indicus x Bos taurus; assembly: GCF_003369695.1. Lineage (NCBI taxonomy): Eukaryota > Metazoa > Chordata > Mammalia > Artiodactyla > Bovidae > Bos > Bos indicus x Bos taurus. The sequence goes on along the minus strand of NC_040086.1, from coordinate 95,567,747 downwards.
GCGTTCTTTTTCTTAAAGGAAAAGGTTTCATAGCCTCCCCTGTCGGTGTCATTTCCTTTTCTGTGATGACTTGTTCACTGTTATATCAAAGGATGCAGGAAGTAAGGAAGGCATAAATAGATAAACAAACAAACAAATAAATAAAAAGCTTTGCTGCCTTTGTTACATCTTAAAAAGGCTTGACTATAACATAATGGGAACAGAGCAGCTATTTGATTGCAGCTTTAGGATTTTTCCGTGAAACTTCGAAGCACGCCTGACTTATTTTCTGTTTTAAATAACACTATGACATGGGAGAAGAAGTGCACCATGGTTGCAGTGGGACTTTCGAATGTATCGTCATCCTGGTCAGGGTAGGTTCCGGCATGGAATGCTCTCATCACAGTGCTTGCTTGCCCACTGACATGTCATGTTCATCCTTTGTAAGGCCCAGAAGATGATTTATAAATTATTTGCTTCTTGCCCCTGTACAGTGTTTTGTTTGTTTCTTTTTTTAACCATCCTAACCATTTTTAAGTGTGCAGTTGAGTGGTATTAAATACATTCATGATGTTATATGATCATCATGACTATGTGTCTACATAACACTTTTCTTCTTGTGAAGCTGAAACTTTATACCCATTAAACACAACTCCCCATTCTTCCCTCCCCCTGGTTCCTGGCAGCCACTGTTCTACTTTCTAACTCTATGATTTTTACTACTCTTAAGTATCTGCAAAATGGCTGTCTGAGGAGGCCTTACAAATAGCTGTGAAAAGAAGAGAAGCAAAAAGCAAAGGAGAAAAGGAAAGATATTCGTATCTGAATGCAGCATTCCAAAGAATAACAAGGAGAGATAAGAAAGCCTTCCTCAGTGATCAGTGCAAAGAAATAGAGGACAACAGTAAAATGGGAAAGACTAGAAATCTCTTCAAGAAAGTTAGAGATACCAACGGAACATTTCATGCAAAGATGGGCTCAATAAAGGACAGAAATAGTATGGACCTAACAGAAGCAGAAGATCTTAAGAAGAGGTGGCAAGAATACACAGAAGAACTGTACAAAAAAGATCTTCACAACCCAGATAATCACAATGGCGTGATCACGCACCAAGAGCCATACATCCTGGAATGAGAAGTCAAGTGGGCTTTAGGAAGCATCACTACAAACAAAGCCAGTGGAGGTGATGGAATTCCAGTTGAGCTATTTCAAATCCTAAAAGATGATGCTGTGAAAGTGCTGCACTCATTATGCCAGCAAATTTGGAAAACTCAGCAGTGGCCACAGGACTGGAAAAGGTCAGTTTTCATTCCAATCCCAAAGAAAGGCAGTGCCAAAGAATGTTCAAACTACTGCACAATTGCACTCATCTCACACGCTAGTAAAGTTATACTCAAAATTCTCCAAGCCAGTCTTCAACAGTACGTGAACTGTGAACTTCCAGATGTTCAAGCTGGATTTAGAAAAGGCAGAGGAACCAGAGATCAAATTGCCGACATCCATTGGATCATCGAAAAAGTGAGAGAGTTCCAGAAAAACATCTGCTTTATTGACTATGCCAAAGCCTTTGATTGTGTGGATCACAATAAACTGTGGAAAATTCTGAAAGAGATGGGAATATCAGAACACCTGACCTGCCTCTTGAGAAATCTGTGTGCAGGTCAGGAAGCAGCAGTTATAAGTGGACATGGGACAACAGACTGGTTCCATATAGGGAAAGGAGTCCGTCAAGGCTGTATATTACCACCCTACTCATTTAACTTCTATGCAGAATACATCATGAGAAACGCTGGGCTAGATGAAGCACAAGATGGAATCAAGATTGCCGGGAGAAATATCAATAACCTCAGATATGCAGATGATGCCACACTTACAGCAGAAAGTGAAGAAGAACTAAAGAGCCTCTTGATGAAAGTGAAAGAGAGTGAAAAAGTTGGCTTAAAACTCAAGATTGAGAAAACTAAGATCATGGTATCTGGTCCCATCACTTCATGGCAAATAGATGGGGAAACAGTGGAAACAGTGGCTGACTTTATTTTTCTGGGCTCCAAAATCACTGCAGATGGTGACTGCAGCCATGAAATTGAAAGACACTTACTCCTTGGAAGAAAAGTTATGACCAACCTAAACAGCATATTAAAAAGCTGAGACATTACTTTGCCAACAAAGGTCTGTCTAGTCAAGGCTATGGTTTTTCCAGTGGTCATGTATGGATGTGAGAGTTGGACTATAAAGAAAGCTGAGGGCTGAAGAATTGATGCTTTTGAACTGTGGTGTTGGAGAAGACTCTTGAGAGTCCCTTGGACTGCAAGGAGATCCAACCAATCCATCCTAAAGGAGATCGGTCCTGGGTGTTCATTGGAAGGACTGATGTTGAAACTGAAACTCCAATACTTTAGCCACCTGTTGCGAAGAGCTGACTCCTTTGAAAAGACCCTGGTGCTGGGCAAGATTGAAGACAGGAGGAGAAGGGAACAACAGAAGATGAGATGGTTGGATGGCATCCCCAACTCAATGGACATGAATTTGAGTAAACTCTGGAAGTTGGTGATGGACAGGGAGGCCTGGCATGCTGCAGACCATGAGGTCACAAAGAGTCAGACACGACTGAGCGCTGAACTGACTGACTGACTGACTGAATGAAGTATCTCATGTAAGTAGAATCATACAGTATTTTTGTGTCTGGCTTATTTCATTTAGCGTAAATAGCCTCGAGGTTCATCCATGTTGTAGCATATTGTAGGGTTCCCTTATTTTTTAAAGCTTAATAACATCCCATTGTAGGTGTACACCACATTTTGCTTATCCATTCATCTGTCAGTGGACACTTGCATTGCTTCCATTATTAGCTGTTGTAAATAATGCTGCTTTAACATGAGTGTACACACATTTCGTCAAGACCCTGCTCTCCATTCTTCTGGGTGTACACCCAGAAGAGGAATGCTGGATCATTTGGTAATTCTAATTTTTAATTTTTTGAAGAGCTTCCATATTGTTTTCTACAGTTGCGGTACCATTTTAGATTTTCACTAACAGTACACAGGTTTACCAGTTTCTTCACATCCTTGTCAACTCTTGCTATTTCTGGGTTTTTGGTTTTTGTTTTGATAGTAGTCATTCTGATGAGCATGAGGTGGTACCTCATTGTAGTCCTGATTTACATTTCCCTACTGATTAGTGATGTTGAGCATCTCTTCATGTGCTTATTGAACATTTGTATATATAACTTTGGAGAAATATTTATTCCAGTCATTTGCCCACCCATACAGTTTTATGAAAAGTAAAAGAAGTAGCTTCGGAATTGTAAGTGACAAGAACTCAGGCTGTGGAGTTAGAAAGCTCCCATCTTCACCAGCCACACGATATTTTGGGCAACTTACTTCATTTCTCCAAGCTTCCATTTCATCTAAAATGAGAATAGTTGACTCTATCTCATTAAGTTGGCTTATTTCATTTAGCGTAAATAGCCTCGAGGTTCATCCATGTTGTAGCATATTGTAGGGTTCCCTTATTTTTTAAAGCTTAATAACATCCCATTGTAGGTGTACACCACATTTTGCTTATCCATTCATCTGTCAGTGGACACTTGTAATATTACAGATGTCAAATATATGGTCTAGTATTTGATCTATAGTGTTTAATACATATTAGCTGCTGTATTGCTGGGGTCATGAGCCAGTCATAAAAACACATTTTAGATCTTTGTTGTCTTCCTGCTTTGATAGTATAATTCATTCCATTTTTGAAAATTTTCTCTTGGTGTTTCAGTTCATACTACTTGTTGTCCCCGGAGAAGGCAATGGCACCCCACTCCAGTACTCTTGCCTGGAAAATCCCACAGGTGGAGGAGCCTGGTGGGCTGCAGTCCACGGGGTCGCTAAGAGTCGGACACGACTGAGCGACTTCCCTTTCACTTTTCACTTTCATGCATTGGAGAAGGAAATGGCAACCCACTCCATTGTTCTTGCCTGGAGAATCCCAGGGACGGGGGAGCCTGGTGGCCTGCCGTCTATGGGGTTGCACAGAATTGGACACGACTGAAGTGACTTAGCAGTAGCAGTACTTGTCCCAGTCACTATAATGTTAGGTGAAACCACATGGAATTGAAAATCTTGCAGATCATAAATGATAATCAGAATTTCATGTGATGTAACTTAATGTAATAGAAACTATTTAAGTGTCTAATATATGCCAGAGTATCTTGTATGCTATTTTTATTCATTCTTCCCAGATTCCCTATAAAGTGTATATTATTTTCTCCATTTGGGGCTGGGGAAACTAAGACTTAGAGAACTGAACAGATTTGCTTGTGTTTACACAACTTTAAGTAGTTAAGCCGGAATTCAGACTTGAGTCTGCTAAATCCAAAGTTCATTCATTTCCTAATTTCTGCCACCTGAGCAGTCTCATCTGAGACTATCTCTGAGACACCCCTGCCCTTCCTCTGTGCCCAGTAAAGATGAGAGTTAGAGAAACTACTCCATTTCTTCTTAGTTGCCAGTGACTTGGGTTTTCTTCAGCGCAGTGAACATCTTCAGCGCAGTGAACAGCATGTTCTGTGTTCCTGTACAGTGTGTGTGCCTTTGTCCATCTTTTTCGCATTTGAAACACAGCAGCTGCAGTGTTGGCTGCAGTCAGCTAAGCTCTGCCTTCATCCCATTTCTCACTGCTCTCACCATCTCCATCCTTTATTGGACTTCTCTTTTGGGCGGGTAACATGCTAGATGCTTTATCCACAGTGTCTCAGTGTCCCTATAATTCTAGAGCATAGGGGCTAAAATCCTTTACAGGTTGGAAGGAGACTGAGGCTAAATGGAATTATATGATTTAGCTGAGGGTGCAGGTGTGTCTTGTTTCAGGGTCCTTGTCTTTTCTGCAGCACTTCATTTCCTCCTCCCATTCTTAGAGAGGTTCTCATGGAAGGGATAGCCTTTGCTGCGGAACGTCTACAGCCCACCTGGGTGTGTTAGCCCTGCTAAAATGCCCCCTTTCTTTCCCCACTCCTTTTCTTCTTAGAAAAAGGCCTGTTCCTTTCCCTCTCCTTTTCTTTTCCTTCCTTTTTCCCTCCCCCTTTTCCTTCCTTTCTTTCTTTTTCTTTTCATTCTGTTCCTTTCCTTTCCTCATTCCCTCCCTCCCTCTCCTCCTTCCTTCCTAATGAAGTTTAAATACCAAGATTAGGAAACTACTTAATGTAGTTCCTAAAGGAAATTGGATTCTTTAGATATCCCCATTTGATTTTTTTCTGACACTAAAAATTATCTCCCAAGTTTAATTTGCTTTCAGAGGAATTATCATCTTTTAAAATATACTACTAAAACAAGCTAGATTGAATTCCTATTAGTTTCAAAAAGGGTGACCTTCTTCTCAGACTTTGAATGGTATCTTTTAAATAATAGGATTTGGGAGTAATTGCTTAATATCTGAGTTCAAGGTAGTGACCTAACACATTTGAGTTCTAAGGAAAGCCATTTGCGCTTGCACCCTACTCACTCCTAAACTGGATAACTGGGGCCAACTTTCTTAGTCACTTCATGAACTGTGTTGGTGAAACCTCTTCTCTTAGCAGCTGGAAATTGCACTTTATTCTTTGTTATTTCATTGTTTCCTTTAGGGTGAGGAAGAATAATTAAGGAGAACATCTTTTCTGAGCAGCTGGAATCAAATTCCAGCTGACTGCGGCACCTGTGAAAACGGCACCTCTGCCTCTGGGTGGCAGGGTAGGGTGCCAGCCGGGGCGCCTGCGACAGTGGGCTCCGAAGTGCAGACAAGCGGCCATGCCACACCAGCCCTGCCCTTCTGGGAGCTTCAGATGGCAGTAACACCAGTGAATGCAAAGTGTCTGTTTGAGACTAATTAGAGGAATGATTTGTGAAACGGTGGCTATTTATTTAATTAATCACCAGCACAAAGCCATAAAACCCATATTTTAAAAATCCCTGTTAGTTTGCCATGTGGTAAATAGATTGGGGCACATTAAAAAGTGACATGGTGATGTATTAAAAACGTTCCACCTAAGGTTCCTTCAGGAAGGAGCGGAAGCTGTCTGCTTTAGATGCTGAAGTGTAACCTGCCAGGATTTGACCTGTCTGAGATTTTAATGTTTGTAAAGGCATTTATCTTTTGAATAGCATCTTCATTAGGACATCTCCTTTTGGAATATTTCAAAATATAAAAATGTTTGTAGAGTAATTTTAAAATTAAAATTAATTTTGTTGCAGGTTCTCTTCACAATGAGAAACTGTTTTCCCATTAAATTATACTGTGTTTACTAAGCTTAACCATATCTCTTATAACATAGGTCATTGTTATATTTTTGGGTGGGAGAGTCATTTACTGAAATAATAAATGCCATGGCATTTTTTTGTTACAGCTGTCAGAATTGCATTTGTTCTGCATGTGTGTGTGTGTGTGTAGTTTTTAATCAAATGGTCACAGAGATAGTTGGTATACTTGGTCAGTCTCAGGTCAGGTGAATTGTCATTTTTGGATAGTAAGAATAAAGATAGAACTAGATGACACTGGCATTCAAAATGAGAAGAAATGGCTTAGATTCTAACAAATGATAGTGGTTTTTACTCATACAAACTTCTAGTTGGTTTTCAGTGTACATAAATGTGTGTATGTACAGGCCATCTTGCATTTTATTAATAACTATTTGATGTTAATCTTGATATGGTTGTGATCCACTCTTTATTTTAAAGACACAAAATCATTCTGAATGATCAGTGTGTTCCTGCTAAACAGTATCTCCAAATTTTTTAAGAAAATGTGTTGCTTAGGTGGATACTTATAAGAAAATTGTCCAGCCCCTAGGATTGTGTTTCTCTGCTGTGTTGTGTAATTACCTGCTCGGTTAGAAGGGGAGCAGGAATAAAACATGAGTATGTTAATGCAGCCTGGAGCTGATGTGGTGGTAATGATTACAATGCAGATAAAGCATTTCTCATAACTGCCGTTGCCTACTGGAGCCTTTGAAACATCTGGACCTTTAATTGAAAAATAGTATGGTGCTGTGCAAGGCAGACGTGCTAAGTGAAGTCACTAATTTAGAATACAAAAATATAATTGATAAAGTGTTTTATTTACATTGTATTTAAATATTCATACTTTGTTATGTTTTGTATAACAGGGAATTACTGGGTTAAATTTTCATGAACATAGACAGTTTAAATGAGATAAATTAAGTGAAAACGTTAATGGAATTTTACACTGGAACCAGAAAGCAGTTTGCTCCTGGAGGGTACCGTGTATGTTTGTTTCCACTGGGGTCTTCCTTTTGGAAAGCAAATAGGTTATGGTCTTAATTCTTTGGGTTTAGCATTTAAGACGAACTAACCATCAGTTGGTAACATCGTTGCATTTCATTCATGTTGTTGCTATCATATCTTATTACTTAGTTTTTTAAAAATGAAACATTTCTTGGCATAACAGTAAATGGCTCTAATGGCAACATTATCGCCCAATAAACCGAAGCCTTCCCCACCTCTCCGGGGCAGGTTATCAGAGCTGCCCAGGAGAGTAGAAGAGCTGGTGAAGGGCGTGCAATTAACCTTTGTCCTGCATTCGCAGCAGGGGAACTGACCTAGCAGCCTTCCGAGGAAATCCAATTTAATTTAAAATGAATTTGAAAAGACAAATTAGCCATATCTATTTTAATAAGATAAAATCCCGATTCTCCCTGTGTCTGGTTTAGTTAGGACCTCAGAGGAGATTGGACTGACTACAACTGAGGATGAACAGGAGGGAAATAACACCAGGTAGCTGAGGAAAAGCCCTGGAGACCCTGGGGCCGGGGTGGCTTGTCAGTTCCTGCAAGTGAGCAGGTCTCGTGCTGCCTGTTTCCACAGAGAATTGCAACCTGAGACGGGCCTTTGTCTCGTCAGACCTTTGGCTTGTGTTGGAGCTTGTGCCATGTTGATGTCATAGGCAGCTTGCCTGCCTCTCCAAGGACCAAATTGTTATTTTCTTGCTTTGTCATTATCGATGCACATTTGGGTCCTACCACCTGGGTAACCACATTTGGTACAGTTGCACCTCACAATTACTGATGAGTCTCTTAACCCAAAAGTGAGGATTCTCTGAGGCCCATGAGTTGGTACTTGACCACTACGTTTTGAGAACTGAAGCGGAGGGTTCTGCCTCCTCTTCAGGGAGCTGGTGTTCTGTCCTGTTTTTATTCTCTGAAACATAGAGATGATTTACTGAGCCCCTTCTGTGTACCCAGCAGCCAGGAAGTCTGTAACTGTTTCTGCCTTGTGCTTGCACACAAGAGGGAACTGTTCCGGAAGCTGTTACCCTGGTGTCCCTCTCCGGGACCAGCAGTCCCTGGAAGAGCTGCAAGTGTATGTGATGGGCAGAGCAGAAGGCAAGGAGTAATTCTGATCTTTCCAGCACTTCTCAGGCAGAGGGATGTTTCTGACTCAAACTGGGACCCTCAGTTCTGAAACAGTGGCCACAACACGATCCAGCAGCCTCTGTAATCTTTCCTAGATATCCAGGCCTCCCCACGAGTTCTTCAGGACTAGGATTCACCAAGAGGGGAGGCTTTTACGATGAAACAGACCTGGGTTAGAATCTCGATTCCCACCTCCACGCCCCCCATCACCCACTCCCAGTCGAGAGATTTGGAACAGCCTACCATGTTTCCTCAGTGGTGCTAGTGGTAAAGAATCAGACTGGCAGTGCAGGAGATATAAGAGACATGGGTTCAATCCCTGGGTTGGGAAGATCCCTGGAGGAGGGCTGGCAACCCATTTCAGTGTTCTTGCCTGGAGAATCCCATGGACAGAGGAGTCTGACAGGCTATGGTCCATAGGGTCACAAAGAGTCAGACACAACTGAAGTGACTTCAGTTCAGTTCAATTCAGTCACTCAGTCGTGTCCGACTCTTTGAGACCCCATGAACCGCAGCAGCACGCCAGGCCTCCCTGTCCATCACCAACTCCCGGAGTTTACCCAGACTCATGTCTGTTGAATTGGTGATGCCATCCAACCATCTCATCCTCTGTCGTCCCCTTCTCTTCCTGCCTTCAATCTTTCCAACATCAGGGTCTTTTCAAATGAGTCAGCTCTTTGCATCAGGTGGCCAAAATACTGGAGTTTCAGCTTTAACATCAGTACTTCCAATGAACACCCTTCGCACGCACCTAATGAAGCTCTCACTCCTCAGTTTTAACAGGCAGTGAGCAACTCATAGGAATGTTGGGCACATTAGATAAGATAATGCGTGAGAAGTAATTGGACCCTGGTTTGTTGTTTAGTCGCCAAGTTGTGTCCAATTCTTTGGCGACCCCATGTACTGCAGCCTGCCAGGCACCTCTGTCCACGGTATTTCTCAGGCAAGAATACTGGAGTGGGTTGTCTATTCCTTCTCCAGGGGTTTCCCTGGGTTTCCCAACCCAGGGATCGAACTCGTGTCTCCTGCATTGGCAGGCAGGTTCTTTACCACTGAGCCACCAGGGAAGCCCTTGGACCCTGGTCAGTTCAGTTCAGTTCAGCCGCTCAGTCGTGTCCGACTCTTTGCGACCCCATGAACCGCAGCACACCAGGCCTCCCTGTCCATCGCCAACTCCTGGAGTTTACTCAAGTTCATGTCCATTGAGTCGGGGATGCCATCCAACCATCTCATCCTCTGTCGTCCCCTTCTCCTCCCACCTTCAATCTTTCCCAGCATCAGGGTCTTTTCAAATGAATCAGCTCTTTGCATCAGGTGGCCAAAGTATTGCGGTTTCAGCTTCAGCATCAGTCCTACCAGTGAATATTCAGGACTGATTTCCTTTAGGATGGACTGGTTGGATCGCCTTGCAGTCCAAGGGACTCTTAACAGTCTTCTCCAACACCACAGTTCAAAAGCATCAATTCTTCAGCCCTCAGCTTTCTTTATAATCCAGCTCTCACATCCATACATGACTACTGGAAAAACCATAGCTTTGGCTAGACGGGCCTTTGTTCACAAAGTAATGTCTCTGCTTTTTAATATGCTATCTAGGTTGGTCATAGCTTTTCTTCCAAGGAGCAAGTGTCTTTTAATTTCATGGCTGCAGTCACCATCTGCAGTGATTTTGGAACCCCCAAAAATAAAGTCAGTCACTGTTTCCACTCTTTCCCCAACTATTTGCCATGAAGTGATGGGACCAGATACCATGATCTTAGTTTTCTCAGTGTTGAGTTTTAAGCCAGCTTTTTCACTCTCCTCTGTCACTTTCATCAAGAGGCTCTTTAGTTCTTCACTTTCTGCCAGAAGTGTGGTATCATCTGCATATCTGAGGTTATTAATATTTCTCCCGGCAGTCTTGATTCCATCTTTTGCTTCTTCCAGCCCAGCGTTTCTCATGATGTACTCTGCATATAAGTTAAATAAGCAGGGTGACAGTATACAGCCTTGACGTACTCATTTCCCTATTTGGAACCAGTCTTTTGTTCCATGTCCACTTCTGACTGGACCTCCGTACATGTCCAGTATGCTTCCTGACTTGCATACAGATTTCTCAAGAGGCAGGTAGGTGGTCTGATATTCCCATCTCTTTAAGAATTTTCCACAGTTTGTTGTGATCCAGACAGTCAAAGGCTTTGGCATAGTCAATAAAGCAGAAGTAGAACTCTCGCTTTTTTGATGATCCAATGGATGTTGGCAACGTGATCTCTGGCTCTTCTGCCTTTTCTAAATCCAACTTGAACATCTGGAAGTTCATGGTTCATGTACTGTTGATGCCTAGCTTGGAGAATTTTGAGCATTACTTTGCTAGCGTGTGAGATGAGTGCAATTGTGCAGTAGTTTGAACATTCTTTGGCATTGCCTTTCTTTGAGATTGGAATGAAAACTGACCTTTTTCAGTTCTGTGGCCACTGTTGAGTTTTCCAAATTTGCTGGCATATTGAATGCAGCACTTTCACAGCATCATTTTTTAGGATTTGGAATAGCTCAACTGGAATTCCATCACCTCCACTGGCTTTGTTTGTAGTGATGCTTCCTAAGGCCCATTTGACTTCACATTCCAGGATGTCTGGCTCTAGGTGAGTGATCACACCATCATGATTATGTGGGTCGTGAAGATCTTTTTTGTACAGTTCTTCTGTTTATTCTTGCCACCTCTTCTTAATATCTTCTGCTTCTGTTAGGTCCATACCATTTCTGTCCTTTATTGTGCCCATCTTTGCACGAAATATTCCCTTGGTATCTCTAATTTTCTTGAGAACTCTAGTCTAGTTCTTTTTCTTGCTCCTGTTTATATTTCAACATGTACTTGCAAACTGTTAGATGCAGACTTTCTCAATTGGCTCTTTGCAGTTGTACCATTTTCATACTGTAAAAAAAAAAAAAACAAAACACATGTATTTTTTGCTGCAGACAACCATCTTTCTCTGTCACCAAAGGTGTAGACTTTTTGTGTAGCCTTTGCTTGTTGAGAATAACACCCCTCCCAGTTATTTCACATGTGCGTTTTGAGGATGAAAGTGAATTTTGTAATTGGAGAAATATAAAGCTATTTATTTCCATTTTGTCTGATGTTTTTACATTGTTTGCTAGGAGGTGCGTCAGGGACTTGAATTAATTATAATTACTGAAGAGACGTACACTGATTGGGCAAATAAAGTAGTAAGCCCATTTGTGCCAAGGCCATCTAATTAAATTCTAACTTTGGATAAGCTAGATATGCATGAAAGATTAATTTTAAGAGGTTTTTATGACTTACTAAATTATGATTCAGTGAAATTTTTGAATTATATCATTAAGGAACATTGAGTCTTAAAGTGATAAAGCAGTCATGAACCTACTACAGTATAGAAATTTGTGGGTTTTAAAAAGCTATTCAAAATTAAGGAGATAGCGTGGCCTTTAATTTGTATTTTTCAAAGAATCTTTTACTTAATGGTAAAGTCAGTTTGTTTATTTATTTACTTACTTGGCTGCACTGCACAGCCTGCAAAGTCTCAGTTCCCTGACCAGGATTGAACTGTGCTACCTGAATTGGAAGCATGGAGTCTTAACCACTCGACTGCCAGGAAAGTTCCTTAAGTTGTATGTTGACATTTAAAATTTTTGAAACATTTAACCAACTGAAACCCTGCAAGAAATGAATATGATAGGTGCACCTGAATTATCTCCTTCAATATTTATACAATGTTATATTCTCCAAATACTTCACTATCTCTGGAATTAAATTGTCCTTGGGGTACTTGGAGGGTTGTACCAAATTTTCCATATAATTTAGGAGGGTGATAATGGCTCTACTGTAACCTTTTCTGGAGATACATCATCTAGTAATGGAGCCAAGTATACATTCTCCATTGAGTTTTAATTTTAAAAGTTGATATTAAATCTTAAAAAGACTCATTATATTATGATAATTGATAGAGTTTAAAACATGTAACTCTTCTTTATGGTTTTTAAAAAACCTATTTTTACTTTTAAAGCATATTGATTTTATTATATAAATGATTTAAAAATGAAGAGGTCCCTAAACTTACCCTAGGTGATGGGACTTAGTTCATGCAAATTACCTTTCCCTGATAATACCATCATTATAGAACCCATTGTTTGTATAATTAAATGCAAAGTGCTATGTAACATTAATGATCTAAAGAATCCCACAATGGCTATGAAAATTCAAAATGGACACTTTACATCCCATTATGCTTTAAGATGACTGGATTGTGCTTGTGAGAGCACCTCCTGGTACAGGCTGTAACCATCCTGAGGCTGAATGAGGAAAGAATTCTGTGGCTCTTCTCTCATAAATACGGATCTTTCCCTGTTGTCTCCACTTCTCAACCTGGTTTGAAGGGACTTTTTGTTGAAGATCTGCCTGGTCTGAGCAACAGTGTAAATAACAATATAAGGATTGATTGACACTGTGTGACAATTTGCACTTCACAGAGAACTTCAACATGCTTTATTTTTGCTTTGTCCAGTGAGTCTTTTGAGATGGAAGTCTCATCTGTGTTTCATGGCTGAGGAAATTGACTTTCAGAGAGGTTATGGGCTTGCCCAAAGTTAGACCACTCAAGGCTGGCAGGGCCAGGTCCACGTCAGTTCTGTAGACTCTGCAAAGAGGTCCCTAGTGAACATAATCCATGATGGGGAAACCTGGTAGCATCAGGAACTGCTTTCTGAATTTTAAGACTGAGTAAATGGTCATTATTCCAGATGCCGTATGGGTCAGATCAGATCAGATCAGATCAGTCCCTCAGTTGTGTCCGACTCTTTGCGACCCCGTGAGTCGCAGCACGCCAGGCCTCCCTATCCATCACCAACTCCTGGAGTTCACTGAGACTCACGTCCATTGAGTCAGCGATGCCATCCAGCCATCTCATCCCCTGTCGTCCCCTTCTCCTCCTGCCCCCAATCCCTCCCAGCATCAGAGTCTTTTCCAATGAGTCAACTCTTCGCATGAGGTGGCCAAAGTACTGGAGTTTCAGCTTCAGCATCATTCCCTCCAAAGAAATCCCAGGGCTAATCTCCTTCAGAATGGACTGGTTGGATCTCCTTGCAGTCAAAGGGACTCTCAAGAGTCTTCTCCAACACCACAGTTCAAAAGCACCAATCCTTCAGCGCGTAGACTTTCTTTTTTTTCCCTTTCATTCCCCTGTCACCCCTTTCCACCATTTTGTAAAATTTCTCACTGGTATTCAAACATGAATAATAGCTGGTCTTTCAGTTGGTGTCTTAAAAAAAATTATTCAAGGCTGTTACTCAAATTTCATGTGGTAACGGTTTGAAACAATAGCTCTAGGCTTTTTTTTTTTTTCCAAAAGTGGGAAAAGACTGTTAGAGTATCAAAACAAGGAAGATTTATTTTAAATAGAGAAAATCTTTACTTGCAAGCAACAGTATCTTTTCTTGTTTTAGGTCCAGGACTGTAATCAAGTCCGACTTTCTGCAACTACATGGGCTGTAGCCCACCAGGCTCCTCTGTCCATGGAATTCTCCAGGCAAGAATACTGGACTGGGTTGCCATTCCCTTCTCCAGGGGATCTTCCTAACCCAGGGATTGAACGCAGGTCTCCTGCATTACAGGCAGATTCTTTACCATCTGAGCCGCCAGGGAAGCCACATATTTATCATAGATGCTATAGAAAGAAAATATCAGAAAATGATCAGCCTAAGAAAAAATAATGGAAATAACATTTTCTATGCTGTCTTGTACTATTTAAAAGGGTTATAGATAGTCTGGCTCATTGCACAGTGTTTAGTAGCTGAGTTATTTTATTGGGGGTTCTCATATATATATGAAGGGGTGTCTCTGGAAATGGACCCCAGTGGCACTAGTGGTAAAGAACCACCTGCCAGTGCCAGAGACATAAGAGACGTGGGTTCAGTCCCTGGGTGGGGAAGATCCCCTGGAGGAGGGCATGACAACCCACTCCAGTATTCTTGCCTAGAAAATCCCATGGAAGAGGAGCTTGACGGGCTGCAGTCCATAGAGTAGCAAAGAGTTGAACATGACTGAAGCGACTTAGCACTGTGAAAGTGGAGTGAAGTTTTTCCAGTTTCCTGAGGTCTGGAACTAAGATCAGTGGCTAAAAGCTGCAGAGAAAGTGTCCCTCAATGTAAAGAAATGTTTTAGCCATCAAAACTGTTTACCTGCAGACTTCAGAGGGTGACAGGGACTTCATCAGTGGAAGATGTTCAGGACAGCTCGTAGGACAACCATTTGGTGAAAAATATTTTAAAGGGGATGACCCTTAAATTCCTTGTAGTTTTAAAAGTCTATGAATGGCAGTGAAGGTGGTGGTGTTTTTTTTAAGTTTCTGAATTTAAATCTAGGGGAGAAAAAGACAGCTTAATGAAGAACCAACGTTTGCTGAGCGTTTACTATAGACTGGGCAGTGATAAGTGCTTTACATGCGTAGTCTGATTGAATCCTTTCAACAATTCCATGAAGAGGTACTTTTATAATACACTGTTACTGTGTGGAAATAGTGACCCAGATAAGTTAAATAAAATTGTCCAAGGACACACAATAAGTGAGAATTGAACCCAGGTCTTTCTGATTCCACAACTTACACTTTTAATCACCATACTGCAATGCCTCACTAGCTCCTATTAATAGAATAAGGATCTTGGAGGTACCCAGATCAGACCTTGACCTTGTTAAAGAAAGAGTGACAGTTGACGTTCTTAATAATAAAAGCTTAATGTAACCAAGGTTGGTGATTCAGAGGAAATTAATGAGATTTTGTCAATTTTATTTTAAACTTAACTTGTCAGAAAATACAGTGTCCAGTGACAAACTGTAGGAATGTTTTTGACAAATTAACTTGACTACAGGTGTCAGAGCGGGGAAATGTTAATTTAATAGCCTTTAAGCATTCCAGATTTATTGAGGATTAAGGTAGCATTACAGAGTCAAGCCCCTGGTTCTGAATGGATTTGTCATAGAATTTTACACAAAATCTATTCAGAAGTTCAGTGCCACTATTTTGAATGTAAAAAAGTGAGTTCTTTCCATGAGCTCATAAAGCCAGCATTTGTTGAGAGCAGAATGCTTCAGTCTGGGGTTTTTGTTTCCTCTTCACATAGATCCCTGTTTAATTTCTCGTAGTTGATTAAACTTGGCTTAGGCCAGAAATAGATTCAATTTTGCTTAAAATCCTTTCTGTGATCAAATGAAGTCCCTTAACCATCATCAGTGTAATGGTAGTCTGAGACCCCTCTCCCAAGTCTGGTATCATGTTAGTAAAGGCTAGGCTGTTGGTAGGGCTTGTCTGGTGGCTCAGACGGTAAAGAATCCACCTGCAGTTCAGGAGACCTGGGTTCAATCCCTGGGTTGGAAAGGTCCCCTAGAGGAGGACATGGCAACCCACTCCAGTATTCTTGCCTGGAAAATCCCCATGGACAGAGGAGCCTGGTGGGCTACAGTCTCTGGATTCACAGAGTCCAACATGACTGACTAAGCGCAGGCTGTTGGTAGACTGTAGCCTCCTTTGGTCCTTGTTGAGGGAATTAGGGAAGAAGGTACTGGTGGAATGGAACTGCAGCCATTCCTTTTAAGAGAGTTTTAACTTTTGAAGGCCACAAATAATCCTTTTATCAATTTGCATCGTTTTTGAGATTACATCCAAGTACTGCATTTCGGACTCTTTTGGCCAATGGCCATGATGGCTACTCCATTTCTTCTAAGGGATTCCTGCCCGAAGTAGTAGATATAATGGTCATCTGAGTTAAATTCACCCATTCCAGTCCATTATAGGTCGCTGATTCCTAGAATGTTGACATTCACTCTTGCCATCTCCTATTTGACCACTTCCAATTTGCCTTGATTCATGGACCTAACATTCCAGGTTCCTATGCAATATTGCTCTTCACAGCATTGGACCTTGCTTCTATCACCAGTTACATCCACAACTGGGTATTGTTTTCGCTTTGGCTCCATCCCTTCGTTCTTTCTGGAGTTATTTCTCCACTGATCTCCAGTAGCGTATTGGGCACCTTCTGGCCTGGGGAGTTCTTCTTTCAGTATCCTATCATTTTGCCTTTTCATACTGTTTATGGGGTTCTCAAGGCAAGAATACTGAAGTGGTTTGCCATTCCCTTCTCCAGTGGACCACATTCTGTCAGACCTCTCCACCGTGACCCGCCCGTCTTGGGTGGCCCCACAACTCTTAACCTCTGTTCAATATACTTTAGCAATGATACATTGGGACCAGAGTGTGAAGGGTATTAACTGTCATGCTAAAGAGCTAGAATGCTAACACTGGGGAGGGCCAGCATGTATTTCTGTGTGACAGGCATGGTCAGTGATTAGAGAAAAATCACTTCAGTAGCAGTGAGAAAATAAAGATTTGGAAAGAGAAGAGATTTTTAGAGATAGGGAGATAAGAGACTGCTGCAATGGTCTTGCTGAGAAATGATGAAGCTTGAACTAGGGCAGAAAGATTTGAGAGATATTTCAGAGACATTTGAAAGGAGTTAAGGTTCTTAGCTTAAGTGATGGAGTAGGTGGTGAGAGCCATAAATGAGATTGAATATGGAATGAGAGAAGCTGAAGGAGGAAATGGGTCTTGGACATGTTGAGTTTGAGATTTGGCTGCACTGTCCAGGCTATAATGGACAGGCCGTGTAATGTGAACTCTGAAGTCTAGTTGGTCTTCATCAGTTGCGTTTGTGTTCAGGAATAGTTTGGTTCAAGAATACTTTTCTTTCTGACACCTGAACCAGGGGCATTTCCCAATTTGGGAGCTGCTCTGGAGAGAGTTGTTCAACTCCAAACTTGTCAGCTCAATGCGTTTCTTACTTTTTATTTCTTTAATAAAAATGACTTAACCTGCCGTTGAAAGTGTCTGAGTTATATTTTCAGCTTATTTTCCCAACAGCCTGTCAGAGCACTGGCACATAGTGTGTCCTTAATAAATTTTGCCAGATACCTTAACATAGGCTGCATTTTCAAAGTTGATCCTTTCTTTTACTTAAAGCTCTCTTAAGCTCTGTATAGTAGCTCTTTTTTTCTCCTTTTTGGTCATTTAATTATAAATATTTTGTTTGTAATTATAAAAATTAATACCATGCTCAGTTTAGAAAATGCAGAAAAATATAAAGCAGAAAATTAAAATGAAACACTCAAAATCCCGTGTCTTAGGGAGAATTCATATTCACTTTTTTGTATATTGGTATAGAAAGTATTGAAATATAGTAAGTGTCTTTTCCTTGGGTTAATGGTTCTATTGGATGGAAGGGTAAATTTTTTTTTTTAATCTAGGAGGCTTTTTCGAACTGTCTTTAGTCGAGGTTGCTTCTGAGCTCTCATAGTAGCCTGTACTTTCCCTCTTAAAGCTTTATGCACATTGTACAGTATAGATCTTCAGCAGACCATGAATTTGGTGAAGATCTGCACTGTGTCTTAACTTTGTCTTCAGAGCCCAATATGGTGTTCCAGTGGGTGTTTGTTGAATGCATGAGAGACTGGGAAGGATGGAGCTAAACCAGTTTCCCCTGTCTCTGTTGTGACCCCTTCCTTGTGCTCTAGTTATGCCTCCATGTCCCCACTCTGTATTGTGAAACACATAAATTGCCACGCAGTGAAACTGTATGATACGATCTTTGTTTATTGCTAGTTGCTTTTTAATAGTTAGATGTTAGCTTTGTGGAATATTGCTTGCCTTGATGTGTGATGAATACTTTTAATCCTTTGGTCACCTTTCTTTTTTTAAAATAAGTTAATTACTTTCTATTATGTTGATGGATTGTTTTATGTTTTAGATGATTCTCTCTAAATATTGCAACACAGGGACTATTAGATAGAGCTAACTGCCACCACCTTGAGTTTTTTCCGAAGAGGCTCCTTATTAAAAAATACATAATTTCAAGGTTTGTGCAAGGCATTTTTCCCCAGTCATCAGTGCCTCAAGATGGAATTAGAAGATTAAAAAGATAAAGCGCTTTATTCATTTAATAAGTATGTGCCATATTTATTCTCATAGTTTTTCGCACACTTGCTATTTCACTATGAAATAGAGGGTACCATAGAACTATCTGCTTTCATTTCCTAGACAGTGATGACTCCTTGCAGTCAGATGGCAGTGGCAGTAATCTCCGGAGTTGCAGTCCTCCCTGGTTCTCCTTGGCCAGCTCCTTAGAATGCCCCCTCTCGAGGAAATGGCAGTGTTTTGGGCATGTTTTTGAGAAGGAGCAGGAGACAGTTGTCCAGCCTTGGAGAGTGGGGACTGATTCTATTTAGTATAACTTTAGTGAAAGAAGATGCTGAGGTTTAGAGTGGAGGCTTTGGAGTCAGACAGACATGGATTTGAGTCCTGGCTCTTCACTTCAGTAATGGGATCTTGAGCCGATGACTGTAGCCTTGTAAGCCTTGGTTTTCTCATTTATATTACGAGGGTAATGGTAGAACCCTACCTCTTATAGTGATTGTGAGAATTAAATAACTTAGGCAGGCATTTAGCAGAGTTTATTTAACACTTAGCTGTAAATAAATGTTAGCTATTATTATAATAATAGATATTATTAATAGGACTCCTACAGCATCCATCTTTGGCCTCATGTGACCTTTAATAGACTTGAGTAATAGAAATGGGTCTGATTATAAAACTTAGACCCTTTCTAGATACTGCACTGCATTTCTAAAGCACTTTATAATTTACAGAGTACATTCACATTTGTCATTTCATTGAATCTTTGTATCTTGAGATACTGTGATTCCGATAGCCCCTCAGTTCCAAGTTCTTCCAAGAAAGGAGGAGGAATAAACAGAAATAAGAAGGGAGAGCAGTGACAGCAACTAGAGGGTCTGAAAATGAGTTTGAGAAGAGAGTGGTAGGAGGGTGTGTAAACCCACTCCAGAAAGATTGCGGCTGTTTTCACTTTAACCTTTTGACTGCCTGACAAAATGACACTTGCTGTTTAGAGACATCTTTGCTAGTCATTGGAGTTATTACTTCCAAGCTGAAAACTGTGTCTGTGTGTGTGTGTGTCTGTGTGCACGCGCGCGCATGTACACATGTATACATGCATGAGAGAGAGAGCTTTATGTAGGAGAATTATCTTTTGTATTATTTGTTTTTATAACATAGAGGGAAGACAATAAAGAAAAAAAAAACAACCCTATGGATCTAATATTAGATGCTGGGTTATATGAGAAGTGGAATTTCTCTAAAAATGTTTTCTAAACTGATTTTATGTATTTCCTTACTCTAGTTCTGATATTTTTTTCCACCTTTAGATCAATACAATCCTGTAGAGGATGTTAAAGATGGAAGCAGTTGATTGTTCAGGTCCCTCCATCTCCGTCTGCTACCAGGAAACAGGCCCATAGAAGTAGGACGAGTGGGATGGAGGGAAGAAACTAACGTTTATTGAGTTCCTACCATGTGTCCCAGTAGGCATTTGAGTCATTCATGCATTCATTCTGTAGTTCAACAGAGTTTTTTTGGAGAGTCTTCTGTGCACCAGGCACAGTGCTAGCCATTGTGTACAGAGCAGTAAACAAAGCAAACATTATTATGGCTGTCCTCATGGACGCTCAGAGGCCAGTGGGGAAGGCATACACTGAAGATGCACATAAATAAATAGGTCCTATCAAATTGTTAAGCCTTCTGAAGGAAACGAACAAGACAAGGGTGAGAGGGTTGACTGTGGAAAGGTCGTCTTTCTATAGGATTATGAGTGGAGGTTTCTCTGAGGAGGTGTCATGTGAGCTGAGCCTTGAATACCAGTAGTAGCAATTCTCACAAGAACTCTCTGATAGACAGCGCATCCTATTGTTATCACCTTATGTACCAGCTTGAGACCACATGTTAGAGAATGCAAAAGTCATAAGAAGGAGCCTCCTAGATAGATACATGAGTAACACTTGCAGTGGCCTTAAGAGGGGAAGAAGCAGTCAAGGCACACACATTCAGGACATTCCTAGAAGGCCAGTGTAGCTGAAGTAGGTGGGGGAAGAGAGGCAGTAGATGACGTTGGAGGGTTAGGCAGGGGTCAGATCACGCAGTGCCTTGTCGCACACTTCGTGGAGTTTGGATTTCATTCAGAGTATCATAGGAGCCACTCAGTGAAGGAGTTTCAACAGGAGTGTAACATAATCAAATTTGATGATGCAGTTTGGTATCCACAGTAGTGTAGTACTGTAGTGGATCGTGTAGTACTGTAGTCTGTATCAGGTGAAAAAAAATCACTTACAAGTGGACACCTGCAGTTCAAATCCATGTATTCAGGGGTCCTCTTCATTTTTCATCTATTGGCAGTACATGAGGGAAGGACAGGGGCTGAAGGTCAAGAGGCACGGTTCGTGGGAAGTCTGAGGAGAGAAGCACAAGTGTGCAGTATGGTCTCGGGGGTGCAGGGATATAGCAGGCTTGCTGTATGGCACCGAGTGTCTGAGTTTTATCATCATAGGATTTAAAGTAAAATCCATCTGTATGGTTGCATGATTTTTCTCCAGTGTTTAGCTGAGGAATGCAGAGGGTTGGGGTCATATAAGATTGATGCTCTGCAGACCGTGTCCAGGGGAATAAGAGCGTATTAAAATTGTATTTGTGGAGCTTCCCTGGTGGTCCAGTGACCAAGGCTCCACACTCCCAGTGCAGGAGGCCTGGGTTCAATCCCTGTTTGGGGAACTAGATCCCACATGCCACAGCTAAAACATCCAGCTCACGGCAGCACAGATCCCATGTGCCGCAGTTAAGACCTGGTGCAGCCAAATAAATAAATAAAAATATTTTAAAAAATCATATCTGCAAAGGAATGATTATAATGGCTATGTAGTCTGGGGGTGGGGTGTTGGGAAATAAGGGTGACTGATAGATAATTAAGAGGTGGTTCAACAGATTATAGGGTAAAGAATTTGAGGGACTACTTGAATAGATGAGGTAGAGGTTATTAAAGTATATTCGGGTTTTAACCTTGTGGTCTAGAGGTTAGGATTCAGCACTTCCACTGCCACGGCCCAGGTTCAGTCCCTGGTCAGGGAACTGAGATATCCCGCAAGGTACGTGGCAAGGCCCAAATTTAAAAACAAACTAATTAATTCAATTAAAAATTTTAAAGTGTATTCAGTGAGTAGGTGTTGGGATATTGGAGTTGTTCTAAATCTCCAGTATACCCAGCGCAATCAGTGATTTGAAGAGTGGATGAAAAGGCATTGGGGGTGACGTGGTCTAGGGATTGAGAGCCTTGGGTATTGGACAGATTTTTCTTTTAGAATGATGACAGGAATTGGGGTGGGAAAGACTGACCAAGAACTCAGGCCTTAGTGAGGGAGCAGGATGACCAAAGGCTGGTGGGTAACAGAAACAGGAAGGGAGAGGGAGAGGCTGGTACAGTTGGGTGGCTTGGGTCTTAAAGGAACAGGGGTTTTTGTTTTTGTAAGAAAGGAGAATTAATAGTTTGGAAATAGCAGGACCAAGAATACCCACTCTGCCTGTTGGCCTTAAAGGTTTGGAGGTTAAAAAGAATAAAGCAAAGCAGTCTTCTGGACAATAGAGGAAGTAGTATCCTCATGACTGGCAGGTTTCAATTATGGCAAAGAGGTGGAGGAATGTTTTTTAAAAAGAAGTAATGATTTATGGGGAGTTTGCTGGTTCGTGCAGGAGTTCCAGAGGGGAGTGGAGGGCTTGGGAGAGAGGAGAGAGAGGTGTAGGGGAGGGATTAGGGACATGTAGGTCAGTGTGAGTATGGCCGTTAGGGCAGTAATAAGACCAGAGACCCTTGAACTTTAGTTCAGATGAGTGAAGTAAAGAGATGTACTGCATAATGGAGTTAGCCCCCCATCGTCTCCGAGAAAGAAAGCGCTTGGTTCCAGTACTGCTAAATGCTTCCTCAGAGAATATGGTAGCTTACCCAAGGTCTCAGGGAGTGATATAGCAGTTTTCAGGGAGGGCAGCTGATGCCAGGGTCAGTCTGAATAAGCAGCAGAACAAGTCTCCTGACACCAAGCATTAGGTCTGCTCACCACTCTCATTTGTTCATTTTAGCTGTAGTGCTCATTTACCTTACTGCTGGCAGAGCTGGATCCATTCGAGCAGCAGAAAATTCAAATTAAAAAAAAACGAAACTCTTAAAACTATAAACAATGTTTCCCCTCAGGACCACCCCAGGCTCATAAGTTGGTCTGTGCCCAAAGAATGAGAGCACAGGTCCTGGAGGGCAGTCGTTGTAGCCCAGCAGGGTCTGCGTGACCAGAACTGTGTGCTTTACCCTCACGCGTGTGCTCTGTCCACAGGGTCACGTAGGCACAACAGCGACCAAGAAGATCGATGTCTACCTCCCCCTGCACTCGAGCCAGGACAGACTGCTGCCAATGACGGTGGTGACCATGGCCAGCGCCAGGGTGCAGGACCTCATCGGGCTCATCTGCTGGCAGTACACCAGCGAAGGACGGGAGCCGAAGCTCAAGTAATCCTCCCTTTTCTTGGCTGCTCTGGTTTCTGGCTGTCTCCTGGCCACCCGTGCTGCCCTTTGGGCCCGGCCAGTTTTTCTAGGCACTGGCCTGGGAGCCAGATGTCCACACTGATCCAGGGCAGGCTGCTCACCAGATCTTGGGCCTGTGTAACTCAGGCTTGTTATCTCAGAGAGTCTACCTGCCAAATAGACCCAAGTTTATGAATCCGGACCCAAGGAAATGCCTTTCCAAAACCTTTTATGATGCTTGCTGATTTTATAAAAGGGGCGTGGACGGTAATGGGAGGGAACTCACGTTTGTTGAACAGAGATCATGAGATGGACATGGCGCCAGACACTGCATATCTGATTTCTCATTTAATTCTCCCACTTCCTGTGAGGTGAGCATAGCAGTTCTTGTTTAGCAGAGGAGGCAGCTCAGGATCAGAGAGTTGTTCTTTGCTGCTGTTACACCAGTGCGAGTTGACCCAGTCAGAATTTGATTCCCAATCTGTTTGATGCCATGATTTTTACATTATTTCCCTTTGATCTGAATTATAGTTTTCTTTGTTACCAGGCAGTGGTCCAGTTTTTCCCTAGACTCCATTCCTCATTAAACTGTTACATTAAAAATGCAGTGCTTGAAAGTAGTCTCTGTGCTTGTACACCATAACTTGAAGTTTAAAGCGGTTTGCTGCTTTAGTCCTCCCGTACTTGAATGTCTTGTCTGACAGGCATCCTCTCCTAGCTTTATGTGCCCTTCCTAGCAGTAGGGCTAAATGTCGTGGTTGCCTTCGTTTTGGAAATGGATTTTCATGGATACGTTTTCTTCTCATTTTGAGTTAGAATGGTCCAGTCTGTCGTGTGTGTATTTAGGTACATTAAATTTGTACTTTAAATCATTCTTTCAAGTTCTCATTGACAGTGCCTTCCACTTTGCCAGAATAAATTGTGGATATAATGATAATCCTTATTGTTCCTATGGCAGTAGGAAGCCTTTCCAACCAAGATATCACATAGGCTCAGAAAAGGATTGAGTCTGCAGCTGTACTCAAGGCTCAGCTACGGTGTTGTTCCTTTTCAGCATAAAGTGGAAACAAGCCAGTGCTAGTGACTTCATAAGTGTTGTCTGAGTTAATGCTTAGAATATTGCTTGACGTGGGAACTGAAACCAAGAGAGGCAAAGGAACTTGCCCCGGGTTACACAGTGAGTTGAGCTGTGGCATACATTTTACAAACAAGGAGACCAAAGCGTGGAGAGGCTGAGTAACTTTTCTATATTACATTGTAAGTGGTAGAACTGGTATTTAACCCAAGAATTTCTTCTTTTTTTTAATTGAATAAATGATTATTTAAATTCTGTAGTACTTTCATGGAACTCTGCTCAGTGTTATGTGGCAGTCTGGATGGGAGGGGAGTTTGAGGAAGAATGGATACAGGTATCACAACATTGTTAACCAGCTATACCCCAATTCAAAGTAAAAGTTTAACATAAAAATTAATAAACAAACTCTATAGTGCTGTGCAATTTTAGGGAGTTTCACACATATGATTTCACATAATTCCACAATAACCCTTTCTTTCCCTTCCCCTATATTGCCCTCTCTTCCTTCTCCCCACTGGTAACTACTGTTTTGTTCTCTGTGTCTGTAAATCTGCTTCTTTATTGTTTTGTTGTGTTTTTTAGATTCCACATATAATGATGGCATATGATGATGGCAGAGTATTTGTCTTTATCTGACTTATTTCACTTAGCATAATGCCCTCCAAGTCCATTTATGTTGCTACAAATGTCAAATTTTATTCTTTTTATGGCTCGGCTTCCCTGGTGGTTCAGTTGGTAAAGAATCCACCTGCAGTGCAGAAGACTGCCTGCAATACAGGAGACCCAGGTTGGATTCCTGGGTGGGGAAGATCCCCTAGAGCAGAAAATGGCAGCTCACTCCAGTATTCTTGCCTGGAGAATCCCATAGACAGAGGAGCCTGGTGGGCTACAGATCATGGGGTCACAAAGAGTTGGACACGACTGAAGCAACTTAACACACACACGGTAAGATGACGTTGAGCATCTTTACATATGCGTATTTGACATCTGTCTTATTTTATGAGCTCTCTGTTCAGGTCTTTTGCATGTATTTTAGTCAGGTTATTTTCTTCTTGTTGAGTTAATTTTAAGAGTTCTTTGTATATTTATCAGATGTGTTTCTTGTAAAGACTTTTCTCCCAATCTGTGGCTCATGTTTTTATTCTCTTAACAGCAATTTTGGCAGAGCTGAAGTTTTCAATGTTAATGAACTCCAAGTTATCAAATTTTTCATAGATTGTGCTTTCGGTTTTACAGCTAAAAAGTCATCACCAAACCTAAGGTTACCTGCTTTTTCTCCTATGTTATCTTCTAGAAGTTTCATAGTTTTGTGCTTTACATTTAGGTGTGTGATCCATTTAGAGTTAATTTTTGTGACACGTGCAAGGTCTGTATTAGGAATTCTTTTTTTTTTTTCATCTTAATATCCAGTTGAAAACCCATCCTTTCTGCACTGAGTTGCCTTTGCTGCTTTGTCAAAGATCAGTTGACTGAATTTCTGTGGGTCTATTTCTGGCCTATAAGATTTTTTTAAAACATTCCTTAATTTATATTTCTCTGTAAGATTTTAGTGAAACACCACCTTTTTAGGAGCACCCATTTGTAAAAGAAAAATAAAATTCAGTGAGGTTTCACCCTGTCAAGAGCTTGAGATGGGAAATATGAACTTGTTCTTGACACAAAACCATGTTTATCTTACTTGATAGATAATTTTAAAGATTTGTATGAATAATTTTGAATAGTCTTATTTTTTATGCAATTTTTATTTTTTTGTCATATATTATGACTCTGTTGTACACTAGAATGGCCATTCCTTGCCTTCTTTTCACTCACTGGTCTCTAAATTCTGTTGCCCTTCATTAGGCTATTGACAGATGAACTACTGAAAACTTGAAAGATTTTGCTGTAGTATACAGAGCTGGATTAGTGTATTTCCGAGCGTTCTCTCAGTGTTCAGTGGGTGAAAGTTTCTGTCTGTGGAGCAGTCCTGTTCAAATGAAATACAATGCAATTACCTCACACCTGTGAGAATGACTGGCATCAAAAAGACAAGATAACAAGTGTTGGGGAGGCCATGGAGAAAAGGGAGCCCTTGTGACTGTTGTTTGGGATGTAAATTGGTACAGGCACTATGGAAAACAATATAGAGAGGTTCCTCAGAAAATTAAAAATAAAACTTGTGTAGGATCCAGCAATCTCACTTCTGAGTATATATCCATAGGAAATGCAAACAGGATCTCAAAGAGATACCTGCACTGCCTAGTTCATTGCAGCATTATTCACTATAGCCAAGACAAGGAAACCACCTAAGAGCTCATCTGTGAATGAATGGATAAAGATGGCGTGGTGTGTGTATGCACACAGTGGAATACTACGCAGGCATGAGAAAGAAGGAGATCCTGCTATTTTCAACAATAGAGGTGGATCTCAAGGACATGATACTAAATGAGATAAGTCAGAGAGAGAAAGACAAATACTGTGTGATATCACTTAAGGTGGAATCTAGAAAAGTGAACTCATAGAAACAGAGATTAGAATTGTGGTTTCCAGGGGCTAGGGGATAAGGAAAATGGGGAGATGTTGGTCAAAGGTTATAAACTTTCAGTTGGAAGTTCTTGGGATCAAAGTACAGTGAAGTTCAGAAGTGTCAGTTCAGTTCAGCCTCTCATGGACTGCAGCAGCGCCAGGCTTTGCTGTCCATCACCAACTCCTGGAGCTTGCTCAAACTCATGTCCATTGAATCAGTGATTCCATCCAGCCATATCATCCTCTGTCGTCCCCTTCTCCTGCCTTCAGGCTTTCCCAGCATCAGGGTCTTTTCCACTGAATCAGTTCTTCACATCAGGTGGCCAAAGTATTGGAGTTTCAGCTTTAGCATTACTCCTTCCAATGAATATTCAGGACTGATTTCCTTTAGGATGGACTGGTTTGATCTCCTTGCAGTCCAAGGGACTCTCAAGAGTCTTCTCCAACACCACAGTTCAAAAGCATCAATTCTTCAGCGCTCAGCTTTCTTTATGGTCCAATTCCACATCCATACATGACCACTGGAAAAACCTAGCTTTGAC
Source organism: Bos indicus x Bos taurus (assembly GCF_003369695.1). Taxonomy (NCBI): domain Eukaryota; kingdom Metazoa; phylum Chordata; class Mammalia; order Artiodactyla; family Bovidae; genus Bos; species Bos indicus x Bos taurus. The sequence continues at coordinate 95,540,785 of NC_040086.1, read as the reverse complement.
TAGATGGACCTTTGTCGGCCAAGTAATGTCTCTGCTTTTTAATGTTGCCTGGCCTTTTCTTCCAGGCAGCAAATGTCTTTTAATTTCATGGCTGCAGTCACCATCTGCAGTGATTTTGGAGCCCAAGAAAATAAAGTCTGTCACTCTTTCCATTGTTTCCCCATCTATTTCCCCATCTATTTGCCCATCTGCCATGGGACCAGATGCCATGATCTTTGTTTTTTGAATGTTGAGTTTTAAGCCAGTTTTTTCCCTCTCCTCTTTCACTTTCATCAAGAGGCTCTTTAGTTCCTCTTTGCTTTCTCCCATAAAGGTAGTCTCATCTGCATATCTGAGATTATTGATATTTCTCCCAGCAATCTTGATTCCAGCTTGTGCTTCATCCAGCCCGGCATTTCACATGATGTACTCTGCAAGCAGGGTGATGATATACAGCCTTGACATACTCCTTTCCCAATTTGGAACCACTCCATTGTTTCATGTCCTGTTCTAACTGTTGCTGCTTTTCCTGCATACAGATTTCTCAAGAGGCAGGTCAGGTGGTCTGGTGTTCCCATCTCTTGAATTTTCCACAGTTTGTTGTGATTCACACAGTCAAAGCCTTTGGCATAGTCAATAAAGCAGAAATAGATGTTTTTCTGGAACTCTTGCTTTTTCAATGACCCAGCGGATGTTGGCAATTTAATCTCTGGTTCCTCTGCCTTTTCTAAAACTAGCTTGAATATCTGGAAGTTCACGGTTCACGTATTGCTGAAGCCTGGCTTAGAGAATTTTGGGCATTACTTTACTAGCGTGTGAGATGAGTGCAACTGTGTGGTAGTTTGAACATTCTTTGGCATTGCCTTTCTTTGGGATTGGAATGAAAACTGACCTTTTCCAGTCCTGTGGCCACTGCTGAGTTTTCCAAATTTGCTGGCATATTGAGTGCAGCACTTTCACAGCATCATCTTTCAGGATTTGGAATAGCTCACCTGGAATTCCATCACCTCCACTAGCTTTGTTTGTAGTGATGCTTTCTAAGGCCCACTTGACTTCACATTCCAGGATCACTCTAGGTGAGTGATCACACCATCGTGATTATCTGGGTCGTGAAGATCTTTTTTGTACAGTTCTGTGTATTCTTGCCACCTCTTCTTAATATCTTCTGCTTCTGTTAGGTCCATACCGTTTCTGTCCTTTATCATGTCCATCTTTGCATGAAATGTTCCCTTGGTATCTCTGATTTTCTTGAAGAGATCTCTGGTCTTTCCCATTCTATTGTTTTCCTCTATTTCTTTGCATTGATCACTGAGGAAGTCTTTTTTATCTCTTCTCGCTATTCTTTTGACCTCTGCATTCAGATGGGTATATCTTTCCTTTTCTCCTTTGCCTTTTGCTTCTCTTCTTTTCTCAGCTATTTGTAAGGCCTCCTCAGACAACTATTTTGCCTTTCTGCGTTTCTTTATCTTGGAGAAGGTCTTGATCCCTGCCTCTTGTACAGTGTCATGAACCTCTGTCCATAGTTCTTCAGGCAGTCTATCAGATCTAATCCCTTGAATCTATTTGTTACTTCTATTGCATAATCATAAGGGATTTGATTTATGTCATACCTGGATGGTCTAGTGGTTTTCCGTACTTTCTTCAATTTGTCTGAATTTAGCAATAAGGAGTTCATGATCTGAGCCACAGTGTGCTCCCAGTCTTGTTTCTGCTGACTGTATAGAGCTTCTCCATCTTCAACTGCAAAGAATATGATCAATGTGATTTTGGTATTGACCATCTAGTGATATCCATGTGTAGAGTCATCTCTTCTGTTGTTGGAAGAGAGCATTTGCTATGACCAGCGTTTTCTTTTGGCAAAACTCTCTGAGCCTTTGCCCTGCTTCATTTGTACTCCAAGGCCAAACTTGCCTGTTACTCCAGGTATCTCTTGACTTCCTACTTCTGCATTCCAGTCTCCTATGATGAAAAGGACATCTTTTTTTGGTGTTAGTTCTAGAAGGTCTTGTAGGTCATCATAGAACCATCCAAATTCAGCTTCTTTGGCATTAGTGGTTGGGGCATAGACTTGAATTACTGTGATATTGAATGGTTTGCCTTGTAAACGAACAGAGATCATTCTGTCATTTTTGAGATTGCACCCAAGTACTGCATTCTGGTCTCTCTTGTTGACTATGAGAGCTATTCCATTTCTTCTAAGGGATTCTTGCCCACAATAGTAGATATAATGGTCATCTGAGTTAAATTCACCCATTCCAGTCCATTTTAGATTCCTAAAATGTCAGTGTTCACTCTTGTCATCTCCTGTTTGACCACTTCCTGTTTACCTTGATTCATGGACCTAACATTTAGGTTCCTGTGCAATATTGTTCTTTACAGCATCAGACTTTATTTCCATCGCCAGTCACAACTGGGTGGTGTTTTCGCCTTGACTCTGTCTCTTCCTTCTTTCTGGAGTTATTTCATTTTTCATTCTCTCATCTTCATTCTTTCTGGAGTCAGTCTTTCTGAGAAGTCTTTAAGAGTCCCAAATGTTCTGCCCATGATGGAGGTACTAGCTAATGCTACTTGGTAGTAATCATTTGGTAATATGTGAGGATGTCAAAGCAACACCTTCAGTTCACTTCAGTTCAGTTCAGTCATTCAGTCGTGTCCGACTCTTTCCAACCCCATGAATCGCAGCACACCTCCCTGTCCATCACCAACTCCCAGAGTTTACCCAAACTCATGTCCATTGAGTCGGTGATGCCATCCAGCCGTCTCATCCTCTGTCATCCCCTTCTCTTCCTGCCCCCTATCTCTCCCAGCATCAGGGTCTTTTCCAGTGAGTCAACTCTTCGCATGAGGTGGCCAAAGTACTGGAGTTTCAGCTTCAGCATCAGTCCTTCCAATGAACACCCACGACTGATATCCTTTAGGATGGACTGGTTGGATCTCCCTGCAGTCCAAGGGACTCTCAAGAGTCTTCTCCAACACCACACTTCAAAAGCATCAATTCTTCGGCACTCAGCTGTCTTCACAGTCCAGCTCTCACATCCATACATGACCACAGGAAAAACATGTTGCATGTCAATTATATTTTAATAAAGCTGAAACGAATGTATAATACAAGCTCCAAATGTAAGCCACATTTACAATTTTAATTTTCTAGTAATCACATATTTAAAACGTTTCCAAGAAGTGAAATTAATTTTCATAATATAGTTTAACCCTTTATAGGAAGTATTATCATTTCAATATGTAATTGATATAAAAATTATTAATGAGATGTTTTTGTTATTTTTTGGATCATGTTTTCAATATCTAGTGTTTATATGCTATTTACAGCACATCTCAGTTCAGATTAGCCACATTTCCAAGAGGCTTCCCCGGTGACTCAGAGGTAAAGAATCCTGACTGCCAATGCAGGAAGCTCAAGAGAGGTGGGTTTGATCCATGGGTCAGGAAGATTCCCCTGGAGGAGGAAATGGCAGTCCACTCCAGTATTCTTGCCTGGAAAATTCCGTGCACTGAGGAATCTGGCAGGCTACAGTCTGCGGGGTCGCAAAGAGTTTGACACAACTGAGTACACGCACACACACGCATTATAAGGGCTCAGTAACCACAAGTTTGGAAAGTGCAGCTGTAGAGTATAGCAACACATGATACAGCCACACAACGGAGTTTACTGTGGATTCAGTTTATTCTCATGTAAGCTCAGCTACCTAGAGTCCCTAGGAAACTTGGTGGACCTTGTAGATAGCTGAGGTTTATCTCATTCAGTATTGATGTTTCTTTATTTTTGTAATTTTTAATAGACGCTCCCTAACCTGTAGTAACATTTTCATCTGCCTTCTTAATCAGTATGTAACGTAGTGGTCAAGGGTATGGGATTCAAAGCCATTGTCTGGGTTTGCATTCTGGCACTGACCATCAGGGTGATCTTGGATGAATTACTTCAGCCTGTGTTTTCCTATGTGTAAAACCAGGATAGGAACTTCCTATCCGGGTAGTTATAAAATTAAAATGAGAAAATACATGGCAACTGCTCCATAAATGTTTGTTTCTGTTGTCGCTAAATACTGTAACTCCAGCAGCTAGTATTGCAACCAATACTAGTGTTAATTCAGCAGTAATAGCATATTTTAGCCTTTTTCTGATAGCTCATGTAATTGTACCATACTGTGAAACACTGATGCCCTCATGGGCTTATCAAAGTATCTAGGGACGGTTGACTTTATATTGTATGTTTTCTGACAACTTTGCAGTTTGAATTCTTTATACTCCCTATCCCTCGCCGCTTTCTTTTTTTTCTGTCTGCATCTCCACCATGGTGTATGTACTCTTCTCCCATTTCTTGATTGCTGCTTCTAATTTATACTCCTTAGAGTCATCACAGAGAACCCTTTACCTAAATAATAACAGCCTGACGTGCCCTTCCCATTTTGACCCCCAGCTATGCTCCCACATGTTCTAACACATCACATTCTTTAACTGGCAGCTTCTTGACATACAGCTTCTGCTTCTACCATTTCCTTAGAAACGTCTTTCTCACTCTTCTGTTGATACCCTGCTTAATCTCAAAGACTTAAGTCCCTCATCATTTCTTCATTCGGCAAATATTTATGGAGTTCCAAACCCTGGGTATCAAGGATAAAATGGAGAACATGAGAAATGCAATTGCTGCACTCAAAAAATTTACAGTTTGGTGGGGAAGAAGAAATTATCAAGTGTAATAGCACTTTGTAACTGGCTCATTTCACTTATCATTTGTATTCATTCATGCATTCAGTAAATATTTATTGAGTGTTTGCTATATACCACGCATTTTGCTGGGTGTACAGTGGTGAGTTGAATAAGATACGGTTTCTCTTCCATGAATTCCACAAGCTAGTGAAGGAAATGGGCACATAATTCAAATAATTAAACCGAATTATGTTTGCTTAGAAGCTGACTTAAGTGCTCTGCCGGGAAGGAATGCCACTGTGAGAGCATCACCTGGGAACCAGGGGTGCGGGGGAAGTGGGGGAGTTCCCTCAGAAAGTGAGGCCCAAGGCACTTGGCAGATGGAACAGTTTGGCAGTGATGCTGTGGCAGGAGGAAGTGTGTAGTGGTCAGGGGACTCGAAGATACATCAATAGTAAGTGACCCAGAGGGAGCCCAGACAGAACTATATGAAGGTCTTGCTTCTGCTTAAAAATTAGTGGGTATTTTCTCCCTAGAACTTTACCAGGGAATTTAGATTTAACTATTCCTGTCTGAGGTTGCTGTGGTTTGACAAGTCTTATGATGTTATTTATCCGTTTTACTTTCCATTTATGGGGGACGTGTTTTGGAGAAAAGGAAATCTTGGGAGTCTTAAAAATCTTTAACTCTGACTTCAAAGAGCTGAACGTCTGAGCTGCAACCGTCGGAATCTTTTTCTCTCTTTCTAATGCCTGACATACTCTTAATATTGATTCTCACCAAACTGAACAGCAAAGCTCAAGTATTGAGCATTCTGGACATTTCAGAAACATGCATTATTTCATTTTTCATTTGAAAAGAGCAAACATTAGTCTGTCTCATGATCATACTTTAGTGTGTTTTGCATTTTCTGAAGATAAGAAATGAATTTCTACATTTGGTAGAAATCTGTGGTGCTCCCTGGAATGAGTGCTCCTGAATTTTCATTTATGAACTAAATGCCATCTATTTATGGGCTTACGGCTTCTGTCTCTTCATAAAAGCCATACTGCCGTTTGAACATAAAATGAATGTCGGTCACCAATTCAGTGAGATAAAATTTTGTACTGAAAAATTTAGCTTTATTTGATAAGATATGAATAAGCAAAATTCATTTAATTGTACTCATTAAAGCTTTGGAGATAAATATTTCCCCCAAAGGATCTCTCTTTGACAGCAGGCTCCATTTTACATCCGTTCATTATTTAAACTTTCATTCCTCTTTCAAACTCAATGGTACTTCAAAGGACCTGCTCTATCCATGCCAACCCAGCTCTTAAAATTAAGCCTCTTCTTGTAGATCCAGTTGTCCTATACTTGTTTGTGAGTATTTTGACCATTCTTCTCCCTCTGGTAGGGAGGGAGACATAAGACTCTTGATAGATAGTTAGTTCATCTTCTGTGTAATCAGAAACTTAAATGTGGTAGAAGAAATTTTGGCAAAATGAGAATCTTTCTCCATGCCAGGCACTGTGCAGTTAATTATGTCATTTAATCCTTATCAGGCCCTGTTGCAGTTGTTGTGGTTATTTCCTCCTTAATTCCAAAACCTGGTAGAGTAAATGACCACATGTGTGAATCAGGCTGGCTATGCTCAGAGTCTCTAGGACGAATGATTTTCTCTTTGTAGTGAAGTGAGAGGATTGCCCAGCCTTCTTTGTCTTGTTCCATATTTCTAAATTGTCCACAGTAAGAATGTGTTACCCTTATCAAAAATGTAGTTAAGTATTTTATGAAGAAGGGCTTCCCTTGTGGCTCAGCTGGTAAAGAATCTGCCTGCAATGCAGGAGACCTCGGTTCGATTCCTGGGTTGGGAAGATCCCCTGGAAAAGGGAAAGGCTACCCACTCCAGTATTCTGGCCTGGAGAATTCCATGGATTTTATAAAGAAACTGAAAGTTATACATATATATTGTGGGACATTTGGAAAATATAGAAAGTTAGAAAAAAGTGCTCATTGCTTGAATGTTAACATAATCTTTATAAACATTTTGGTCCCTTTTCTTCTAGTCTTTTTATATGTATGTAATTGAACATTTTTATATAGTTGTAATAATTTCTTATTGTGTTTTTTTTTTCTCCATAAAAAAACTGAGATGCTGGTACTCACATCTTGATTAACTGTAAGAATGCGTCTTTTGTTTTCTCTTTCTCCTGGGCCTTCTTCCTTGTCTTGAATTGCAATCTCTACACATGTACATTGCCTTGAAAACCCCATTTGGCTAACAGATATCAGTGTGACCAGCAAGAAAAAGAAAGCCTATTACTGCTCCTCTTCTCATTAACACACACATCATTAATAATACCCAATATGTTTTTTTCATGGGTAGAGTGATTCAGTCTACACATTCATATATTCATTCATTTAACAAATATTTGTTAAGTACCTTATAAATGCCAGCCATTTTACTCTTAAGTGAGAATGCAGAGACAGTAGAATCCTTGCTCTTGAGGAGAACATAGATGTATAAATAAGAAAAAGAGCAGTATGGTAAGTTATATGCAGAAGTAACAGCCAAGTTCTGTAAGAACTCAGATGAGAATAACTTGAGATCCAAATGATTCTCCTAAGGAAATCAAAGAAAGCCTGTTATGAGTAAGAAAATGGAACTCAGACAGATTTGGCCACATAGCTCATTCTTGTTTGTGTTAACATGAAAACCGGATCTGACTGGAAAACCCCTCTTCCTTCCACCAAACTGTCATGAAGAGGTGCGCCATTTTCATCGTCTTGGAAGCTCTAGATATCTATAGTTGGCATATTTCTGAGTCAAGGACCTAAAGCTGCCTCTCTTTTTCTCTCCCCACTTCAAAATGCCACTAAATTCTGAAGTGATCAAAGTGTAATGAAAGAGAAGTAAGGAGACATGAGTTCTCTGGAAACCGATTTTGCCACCATTTAATTAGGTGATCATGGCACCTTATTCTTCTTTGAAATAGGCATCTGTTTCTTATTTGTAAAAGCGAGGAGGTTGAAATAAATCTCTCTAAGCTTCTAATGTTTTATAAATACGTGTCGTGGTTTCCTTTTCCTTTTTAGTGTGTGTAGCATTTCTGTAAGTTTGTCGGAACAAGGACCTTGGGAAATCTTGACACACCATGGCGCTGTCAGAGGGGTAGATGGGAGTGAAGAGTGAGGGCTCTTGACTGCCTAAGTTTGAATCTCAGCTTTGTTTCTTACCTGCTGTTTAATCTTGAACAAACTATTTAACCTCACTGAGCCTCAGTTTTTTAATCTGTAAAATAGTAATAATAACTCACACAGTTGGTGGGAAGACGGAGTGAGCTCATGTTTCTAAAGCACTTTGCACAGTGTCTGGCACATAGTACTCAGTGAATGTAGCCAATGATACCAGTGGCTCTTTACCAGTACTAATTTGGAGTCCTAAAGCAGTTTTAGAAGTCAGAATACCACAGTAGCTTCTTTTATTCATGATTCCTGTATACAGGCACAGAGAAACCAATACCCATGCCTAGCATATGGAATTTTAGTCAATTCCCCCCTTATATGTTCAATTACAGGTTTGGTAGGGGAGCCCTGTTTACTGCTAAACTTTGATGATGACCCAGAGAAGACTTCCATTAATTTGTAAAACTGGGTGAACCATTCGTTCTTTTCCTTGCTGTGTTCCCAGTGCTCAGGACAGACTATAGCATAGCCTAGGCATTTCAGTTGCTTTTTGAATGAATACGTGATATCACACTTTATATTCAAGAACTGGGGGAGAAGAGCACTTGGCGCAGTGAGTCTTTTGGCTTTCAGAGCTTAGCCTGTGACATTTGCCGAGTTTGTTTTGAGGGGATTTGGGGGCGTCCCATGACAATCAAAGCAGAATTCTTCTGATACCAATGTTTGGCTTTCCGCTTTGATCAATAGACTTATTATTTGCCCTTGAAACCTCTGTGGTGCTAGGGACTCACAGACATTCCTCAGGATGATTTACACAGCAGTAAATAATCTGTGCTGTCCATCGCTTGCTTCATCAGTGTCTTCCCTGTTCATAAACTCCCCGAGGCTCAGTGGGCCCCAAGGCTAGAGCACAGCAGACACAGTCACTCCAGTTGGCACATAGAGCATGTCGCCCGGTTTCACTGCTGCTTTGTTGCTCCAGTATGCATCCACGATTTGTCTTCAGGGTTGACCTACTGTTGAAGTTATTTTCCATCAGACTTTATTATCATTACTACCATTTATTTTTCTACCTCTGTTATATGCTAGGCACTACATATATCATCTCATCGAAACTTCACAGCCACCTCTGGTTAATTGTACCGTTTTTGTAGAAGTGCAATGTGAAGGAGATGAAGCTTATTCCCTGAACTCACATAGCCCATGAGCAATGCAGCTTCAGTTTGAACTCAAGTCTCTTTCGACACAAAGCCCTTAGCTATTACCCTATGATATTTTCCTCATCCGAAGGGCTTTTTTCTGCGTCTGCAAGTGTTTTGTGTTGAAGTTGGTGACCTTTTGCAAAGATTGGTAAGTTTCCCATACCATTCAGAGATGAATTTTAAAAAATTTTAACAGCATTGCAAACACATGAAATTTATAGTGACAAACATAGCCAGATTACTTTCTTGTTATCCATCCATTTAGTAAATTTACAGTTCCCATTAATTTTAATCTGTCCTTATTACCTGTTTTATATAATAAATATCTCTCAGTCATGACAGACTGAGTATAGATCACCTGAAGTAGGCTCTCTCTCAATAAGCAGAGTTGCAGCTAAAGATTTGTGCATTAATAGGGAAAATTGCAAATCAGGTAGTCAGTGAAATAATTCATTGTCACATCCAATCAATAAACTTTGTAAATCAACTCATTTAATTCAAAAAATGATCTATATAGATCAAGCAACCAATTAAACAATTAGCATACACTTTGCAATTAATTAATTTAAGCATCAATCATATCATTTAAACTCCAAATTTAAGCCATAGAATTTAGGCTCCTACCTCCTTGTGAACTATTAGGTTCAAATTCTCAGTGCTAGCAGATGTGCAGTTTCATGATTGAACTTTGGTGCAGGGTATCTTCAAGTGTTTTAGTTATTTCAGTGTTAAATTTTCTTTATGTTGGTGCAGTTTCCCACTCTTTTTCAGCGAATTGACTTTTTATTCTCCTCAAAGGAGAAGGAGTGTCAGTTCTAAACTGGGCAGAGCTGGAGTCTGGGAGTACTGACTGGACATTCTAGGGAAGTGAGACAAGTCCAAAAGTGTTGATAGTTGAGAAGCTTAGTTATCTACATCAGGATAAATTGGGTCATTTGCTTTTACTGTGTTAAGTGTCCTTGGTGTTTAGAATCAGATCTATCAAGAGAGCCTGATATTCTTCAGAAAAAGGAGAACTGTAAAGACTGTCTTGGTTACCCTGAGCACTTCTTCTGAGCACAGATATTTTCTTAATCCTGAACATAAATCAGGGGCCTCTGACTCCCTTCAAATAATCTTTCCTCCTTGATAGTTTTGTTTGTCTCTCTTTTATGATATTTATTTTATTTACACTTATAGTTAATGTAGTACTTCCTTTCCCCTGCTGCTATTCACTAAACTTCCTTTGAGGGTCTATACTCAATCTCATCTTTGATCTCAGGCATTAAGTCCCATGTCTTATATATAACAGATGCTCCTTAAATATTCATTGGAAGAATAGAGCAGTATTAACATTCTCACTTCACACTGTGTCTCTCCTCCTTTGCACTGCCGTGTATGTGTTTTCTCTTTATCAGAGGAAGCAGGGTTTGGGAGATGCCACTGTGTCCAGGCTTCAGGGTGAGGAGCAGCAGTGTCCCGGTTGGCTTGCCGTCCTCCATACCTCTGGTCTCTGCATCCCTCCCGTATCTTGGTGTTCACTTAACCTTTTTGATTTTCCCTACAGTGACAATGTCAGTGCCTACTGCCTGCATATTGCCGAGGATGACGGGGAGGTTGACACAGACTTTCCCCCACTGGATTCCAACGAGCCCATTCATAAGTTTGGCTTCAGTACTTTGGCCCTGGTTGAAAAGTATTCATCTCCTGGTCTGACATCCAAAGAGTCGCTCTTTGTTCGAATGTGAGTATTGACGCTGTTACTTATCTCAGTATCTTACCTCTACCTTTTAGGGTTTTGGATTTGATTTTGGTTTTCTTATCAAATGAATGATATTTGGTATCTGGAGAATCAACATGAAATGATGACTTCCAGAGAGATGGGGACAATATTTGCATTGTATTCCAATCCACTGCACCTGGGGTAAATTGTATTAAGTCTGTCTCAAAAGTTGTGTCTATGTACAAAAGCCCCTGGAAATATTGGGGCCCTTTGGACCCTATGAAGGAAAAATTTGACGTTTTCCTCTTTGTTGTCAAGGAATCCAAACTGAAAATGTGTGTTGCGGTCACTTCTCTTTTGTGATTTAAAATATTTCTTTTTCTCTCCAATTTTGTTCAAATCAAATTTGATTTTCTTCTTAGTTGCTCTCCTTTAGTCTGAGCAGAGGTTCTTAACCTTATCTGTGCCTTTGGTAGTCTGCTAAAGCCTACAGAAGCTCTTCTCAGAAAAGTGTTTGTAAATGCAGAGAATAATATTCACAGAGGACAAGAAAATCCTCAAGAATTATATTTAAATAGTTATCAAATTATTAAACAAATTTGTGATATACTTATATGTACTGGCTTTATCAATACATTAAATGACAAGAACCAGAGGCAGGTCTAACGGTAATTCCTGAGGCCTTTCGTTTCAAGGTAGTAATAGGTGTAAATGGTACTTGAGACATCTGCCACAGCTGTAATGACGCTGTCTGTGGTTTCCGTTCATGACAGAGTCACCAGTGCTGCTCATAGGACTGTGATTTGTTGACCACCTTCATAATTCCAGGAAATGCTAAATATCAGAAGTCAGTTAAAATAAAAATGTGGTTTTTGCCCACTCATGTCTATAGAGCACCTGAGTCTCATACATATGTCCTGGTTGTTAGGGGAAAACCTGCAGTGTCTTCTCAGTTTAAGCTTTTCTAACGGAGGCCGTGACACTGCCCCTCCTGGTCATCTCCTGGGGACAATAGCGGTCCCTTTGGCACCCCCTGCTGTTAGTAACCAGCAAATGCACTGTCAAGAAGAGGGATCCCTTTAGAAGGCTTTCCTCTGTCTTTTAAAAGCATATTGCCTTTGTTTCAGATTTTTTACTAAAAATAGGATTATGCTACCTGGGATATACGAGTATTTTGGATGTTTCTACCCTTGAGCAAAGAAAGAAACCTGAGTGCCTGGGAGTGAGCCGGGGATAACTCCTCATGGTCATTTCATCCGTACCATGAAGTCATGTTTGGTGTACATAGCAAAGATTTTTCCTTCTTTTTACATTTTGGAGCACTAAAACAACAACTTTAAAGAATATTTAAAGTAGTTTAAAACTTATCCAATGATTCCTCCATCCCTGTATAATTATTTTCATTTTTGTATAATCATTTCCATGTGTATATATATTATACTTTGGGTTCTAGCATACATATTGTGTCATTTTTACTTAATATTATATTCCAAATATTTTGATATCCATTCTTAATTCCTGCAATCTACATTTATTATGTAATGTCTCAGACCTTTGGTAAAAACCTGCAGCTACTTTTCTAACAAACTGTTGATCAGCAAAAATTAAGGGGCTACAGAAACACTCATTTTTATGCTGTTCCTTTTTGGGCTTCATGCAAAGGCAATTCTGTGTAAATGTACAGTTGACTGTGGTTTGAAAATCTGAAAATCAGTCTATCCTTGTTATAAAAAAATTTTTTTACAATTGTAATTATATTGATGTTCATATTGTATAAAATAACTCATTTAATAATGTAGTACTTTGATTTTGCAGGAAAAAAAAGTCGAAGAGACAGCCCCTTATTCTCATGGAGCTTTCTGTCTAATGGGGTGACAGTTGTCAAACAAACCATTCAAATATGATGAGCAATACAACAGACAAATGTATGAGATGAACCAGATGCCTGTCACAGGGTGTTTAGATTATTTCCTTGATTTGGTTTTAATAAGGGACTCTTTAAAGATAGTCCGTACCTATATCCTTTTTGTTTCTGTTGAATAACTTCCTTAGGAAAATTCCCTCTGAGTAGGATTATTGGTCAAGGTAAAAAACATCTTCAGATTCTCACTTTGCATTGACATACATAGCCTTCTGAAGATGTATCCATTACAGTGCTACCAATAAAATTCATAAAACCATCTTTTCAGTCTTACCATCACAAAATGTGATGTGTGCATGCTCAGTCGCGTCCAACTCTTTGCAGCCCCATGGACTATAGCCTGCCAGGCTCCTCTGTCCATGGAATTTCCCAGGCAAGAACACTGGAGCGAGTTGCCTGCCATTTCCTGCTCTAGGGGATCTTTTCGACCCAGGAGTGAAACCCACATCTCTTGTGTCTCCTGCATTGGCAAGAGACTTCTTTACCACTAGCGCCACCTGAGAAGCCCTAAGATGTCATTAGGATTTTTTTTTTAAGATGTATGTAGTGGAATTTCAATAGCATAGCTTCTGCTTGGAATTCTGTTGTTTATTAATAAGTCACCAGAAGCATTATTCTCATTAGCATACAATTTTTGCTACATAAATACTAACATATGATCATAGTAGTCTTTTGATCTGAAAGTCCTTTCTAAAACAAGTGCTTTAAAAAGGAAAATTAATCCTCCTGAAACTTCAGTGTTTGCCCAAAGTTGTTTTATTATAATGTTACTTAAACACATACAGATATAAAATGCTAGCTACAAATTCCATATCTTTATGCAACTGAAACAAAATTATAAATTAAATGCAAATAAAACTATAGCATTAATAAAATACAAATTAACAACATTAATGCAACAGATGATGTTTTGTTGAAATTAAACCATTGATGTTGGGTTTAACGGGTGTTAAATGTTTTACTTGTCAACTTGAATTTTTGATTTTCATAAGAAACATCAGATTATCATATTATTATTTGTCCTTTTAAGCAATGAATGTATTTTTAGGTATTAGTCCATTATTTTAATGGGTCAGTTGACTTACAGTGCACACCTCCCCAATTTTAAATGCTTTTTAATGGAAGAATAAAGAACATTTCTGCTAGGATACCCAGCTTATGCCAGTCCTGCTCAGGACTCCCCTGTTTTATTTTATTTATTTATTTCGGCCATGCCATGTATCTTGTCAGACCTTGGTTCCCCAACCAGGGATTGAACCTGGGCCATGGTAGTGAAAGCCTGAAATCCTAACCACCAAAGAGCTGACTTTCCGTGTTTTAAAATGAGAAGTCCTAAGTCCAAGAGCTCCCCACTCCATCCTGGGTGAACCAGGGTGATGCATCACCGTACTTTCTGCTGTTGTTAATTAGTGTTTCTGTAGATGGGCTCTCTGCCTGACTGATCCTGTGCACAGTGGGACTTGTACACACAGAACATGAGTTCTCCAGAGATCAGCAAGTCTGGCCCATAAAGAGCCTTGTGTACACTTCTCCCATCACTTTCTCTATTCTAAGTTTTTACGTGCGGCTTGCACTGCCATTTAGCCTTTCTGCCTCTATTATTGATGTTAAATAACTAGCAGCTGGAACATACAGTCTCCCAGATCTTACCAGCTTAGCCCACATGTTGGCAAACTAAAGGATGAGATGGTAAATATTTTAGGCTTGCAGGCCACACAGTCTCTGTAACTCAGTTCTGCTGTAGTAGTGTGAAGGTAACCATGCTGCTAAAGCACTTCAGTCGTGTCCGACTCTGTGCAACCCCATAGACGGCAGCCCACCAGGCTCCCCCGTCCCTGGGATTCTCCAGGCAAGAACACTGGAGTGGGTTGCCATTTCCTTCTCCAATGCATGAAAGTGAAAGTGAAGTCGCTCAGTCGTGTCTGACTCTTAGCGACCCCATGGACTGCAGCCCACCAGGCTCCTCCGTCCATGGGATTTTCCAGGCAGGAGTACTGGAGTGGGGTGCCATTGCCTTCTCCAGAAGGTAACCATAGACAAATACGTAAATGAGTGGACGTGGGCTTGATTGGTTGACTCTGGCCGCGTATGTTTTGGCTTCCCAGGTGGTACTAGTGGTAAAGAACCTGCCTGCCAATGGAGGTGATATAAGAGACGTGAGTTCGATCCCTGGGTCAGGAACATTCCCTTATTTCTTGTTCACCTCTGTCTAATGAAGGTTAAGGGGCTCTTCCAGGTATTTCTCGTCCAAGCAATGACTCAAGGCTCCCCCAGCTGGATGGAGAATGGGAAACCTGGAAAACTGGAAGTGGACTGTGTCTTTTTCTCTATATTGCTGTTTAAATCACTATGTACATCTATCTGTATAACTTTTTGCTTTTCAGTGAAAATCATACATACATGATTTTCATTGAACTAAAAGCACAATTTTTAAATTCTGAAACTCAAGAGAGCCTGTGAATGCATCTGTTGACCTTGGGGGCCCTTGAACCTCGGGTAGGAAATACTGCTGTCAGAAAATTAGCTCAGGCCCTGGTATGTAAGAAGTACTACATGGTTATGATTTGTTATTTTTGTCAGAGATTTGTGAGTCTGAATAATTCACCCTAAGGTGGGTATGGGGTGTCACTTTTCTTTGGGTTATTTTTTATTACACAATTAATTCATGTCCAGTATAGAAAAATTAGAAAACATATGTTTCTTCATATAAAAGAAAGTTTCAAATTTCTCCTTGTTCCATCATGCGAGGATAATTACTTATTATATTATATAATGATTTACATTTAAAAAGAGGAGCTAGTTAACTTAAACGAATCCCTAATTGGAAAAGCGTTCTGTGAAAAAGAATGTGGAGGTGGGTGTTCTTTATGAATTGAGGCTATACTGGTCTTTTCCTCCCAGGCCCTTGGGCCCCAGGAAGCCCCTGGAAATAGAGTTGTCATTAGGGGAAGGAGAATGGATTACTCTTAACGAAGTACAAATTAGGAGCCTGTTAGTGAACACTGCCTCCTTTACCAGATCAGCAAGCGGATTTCTAAGGTATCCATTGTTCTTGATTGATTTTGGACAGAGCCAATATATATATAAAAGGAGTCCCTAACTTGCTGACAGCTAGCTTCTCTGAGCCTAAGCACTAAAGTTGACTGTCAGGAGTATGGAAAGGGAGAAGTGAGGGACAGAGAGCTGGGTGAGGTAACCCCTAATACTAGTTGAGGGCTAGATCTCAGCTGATTTTCAACATCCAAAGAAGTGCTCCTTACCAGCAATGACCAAGCCAAGGCCTGCTAGGCCGTTCGTTGGACAGGTCAGACGAGGAGTAGACAGGAGAGGAACTCGCGTTGTCCATCTCTTCCCATCCCCCAAAAGTCAAAGTGTCAGTTGCTCAATTGTGTCCGACTCTTTGTGACCCCATGGACTGTAGCTCACCAGGCTCCTCTGTTCATGGGATTCTCCAGGCAAGAATACCGGAATGGATTGCCATTCCCTTGTCCTGGGGATCTTCCTGACCCAGGTATCAAACCTGGATCTCCTACATTTCAGGCAGATTCTTTACCACCTGAGCCACCAGGGAAGCACAGTTAGCCCCCAGCTAATTCCATCAGAATTTGTGACACTGAATTGAGTTTAAAAAATGGCGATGACAAAAGCAATGTGTGTGGTGTCATTGCATTACCTCTGTTGACATTATTATTTCACACTGGCATCCTACTCTGGGTGGGGAAGAAGAGCTTTAAGGGAAGAAAAATCAAAAACAATAAAACAGAATTCTCCTAAATCAGAAGTCAATTAATTAAATTGCCCTGCCTATATATGTGTTTTACTTGGGCTTCTCTGATGGCTCAGTTGGTAAAGAATCTGCCTGTAATGCAGGAGACGTGGGTTCGATCCCTTGAGTCGGGAAGATCCCCTGGAGAAGGGAATGGCAACCCACCCCAGTATTCTTGCCTGGAGAATTCCATGGACAGAGGAGCCTGGTGGGATACAGTCCATGGGGTCGCAAAGAGTCAGACACGACTGAGCGGCTAACACTTTCATATGTGTTTTACTTTCGGTGTTTAATATATCAGGTGGAAATGGGAAAGGGGCTGTTTTAACCAAAAGCTGCAGAGCATATAGAATTCAGTTAGGATTTTGCTGTTTGGGAAATGGACCACTGGATCAGCGTTGGAAGGCCTTGTACCAGAAGCTGGGCTGCCTTGGGCAATGTGGCCCAGAGGGCTCCCAAAGATGGCTGTGGCTTCTCTTGTCTGCATAAAGAGAAAGGTTAGCTGCTTTTTCAGGAGGTATGCCCTAGATTCATTGTTCTTTCTGTATGAGGGCTTTTCAGAAAGGGTCTCGGTGGTTTTAGTATCCTTTCTTTACAGTATACCCCAAGTGACCAGACCTTTATGAAAAGATATCATTAGTTTGAAAATTCACCTGCTCTTACGTGATATTGCCTTGATAGTCTGGAGAGGAGGTGGTGGGGGCGGGGAGGGATGAGCATTTTTGCACACTCAGTTTGGTGCCCCTCATAGCTTGTTATCTCATTTATTCCTTTTAAGCAATTCACCTGTATAAGCTGAGGATCAGAGACAAGTAGTTACCCAAGGTCAGACAGTTTGGTAATGAGCAGGGCTAAAATAGGGCAGGGAATTTTTAAAAAAAGATGCCTGTATTCTTTGTAATCAGGCCTGACAATATGTCTGTAAATTATCCTAGTTATTTATTGTTTGCTTGAGTCATAGAGGACCAACTGTGTGTTGTTTCTTTTCATTCTGTTGTATTAGCAAACATTTTCATTGTCCAGATTGTCCTCATGTATGGAAACGTAACATATGCAGCCTGTTTAATTTTGTATTTGTAAATCTGACTTGATTTCCTTTTTGGCAACAGCTACTGTCTAGAGAAAAGAAAAGATTTTTCTTTGTGTCTGTTTAAAGTGACAGGAATATTGGAGCAAGTAATAAAGATGGAAAGCATTAATTACATACTTCTAAGAACTTAAAGGTCAGACAAGCTAAATATGTATGTTTTGCTCCCTGGAATGTCTGTCTGTTGAAATGGTGCCAGGATAGCTTTGTTCCTACAATAAGAGCCCATATTTTAGATAACCATCAAGTTACTCTGGTATCCCAAAAATTATACCAGACTGTTGCTTCAGTTGCTATGAATCTTAAAAGTTTGGGACTCACGTTTCTGACATTAATGTGATTTGTTTCATGATCCACCCGCTTTGGCCATGTTTAGTTACTATGTCTCATTTTGATTTCCTCTGTTCTCCCCTCAGCTTATGTTGGAGTCTGTCAGCTGCTGCTATGTACATGTCAGGTAGTGACTTGTAATGTTTATTAATACAATGTCAGTCTTGCTGTTGGAAAAAACGTGATGCTTTCTCAGAAGGTTGCGGTAGAACGAAGCGTTTGATTTCCAGATCCTGTCTGCAGTGCACGGTGAATACATTCTCAGATGTTATGCAGTTCACTGACCTGACAGTTGTGGGCCCCCGCCTGGGACCCCATTTCAGCAGGACATATCTGAACAGAAACAGTTTGCAAAACTTTACACACTTAAACTCCTGCCAAGGCAAACCGTTAGCCACTTGAGTTTGTTATAAATACCCAGTGGCAGTGGTTGGAAGTAGCCCATGGTGTGTTTTATATTCTGAACTGAATGTGAATGTCTTTGCGGTTATATAGAGTAGTAAATAATTGAGTTTGATTAGGGAGAGGGACCTCATTATCCCCCACCTGTGCCCAGCTGGAAGGGGAGGGTCGAAATGAAGCCATTAGCTGTCTCTCTTACTGGCATCTCAAAGAGCTCAAATACATCTGTGTCTTATTTTCTTTTCTGGCACAATCAGTCGAGCAAGCTAAGCAGGCATGACCGGATTTGGCAAGTCCCAAGGACTCTGGCAAAGACACACAAGGAGAAGGCGGAGGGGCAGTCATTTTGGCTTCTCACTGCCCATTAGTCTAGTGAGTTATGTTTTTGGAAAATGTCTGTTTTGAAAAAGAGTACTTTGTCCAATGTCAAACATCACATATGCACACCATACACTTTGATCTTTAAAAAAAAGATTTTTGTCAGTGCAAGGGGAACCAAAATGTGGCATTCACACTAGCGTAAACTCTCTTTATGGATAAAGTAATATACCCGAAGGACTTGCTTTAAAGCGGGCATGCTGCAGTTATTACAAGGCTTTCTCCCGCTCATATATTTTCATTTTCTACCTTGAAGTGCTCGAGAATGAACATGCATGGAATTGGGACCAAAGCAGGCTGGGAACCAAAGGGTTGCGTCTTCATCAGGATTATGAACCGGTCAGGGCTGGAGGAGGGGGCACTGCTCCTGTCAGCCTCGTCCCACCTCCACAAACTGAGGCTGTGGCTCAGGAAACCAGGACCTTCTCCAGGGGCTTTCAGAAAGGGGTCTTGTAGGTCACATGCTGAGTCTGAGAGTTGGGACATTTACAGTAAAACTGAATTTGTTACAGTGGAAGTTGACCTTCACCATAGACTGGTCAGTGGTTCCAATCTGGAAGATATGTTCCCTTAAGTCTCTCTTTCCCCTGAGTTCCCCAAACTCCCTTGGCCATAGGGAGGTTTCAGACACAGGCTTTGGGGTCTGGCAAACCTGGGTTCAAGTTCTGGTTCCTCCACTTGTTAGCTGTGCAGCTCCAGGCACGTGTCTCAGTCTCGCCGGACCTCAGTTTCCTCCATTATAAAACGGGACTGATGATAGCACCCACCTTTCCTGGGAGGATTAAATGAGCAAAGTCCGTATTCAGTAAATGTCGACTGTTGTCACTGTCTCATCATTGTATATGTCACTTCTTTGTATGAAGAAAGGCTGATAGTGGTATTTTGTGTCCTAAGTCACTTCAGTCACGTCCAACTCTTTGCAACCCCATGGACTGTAGCCCTCCATGGGATTTTCCAGGCAAGAGTACTGGAGTGGGGTGCCGTTTGCTTCTCCAGGGGATCTTCCCGTCCCAGGGATCGCACCCAGGTCTCCTATATCTCCTGAGTTGGCAGGTGGGTTCTTTACCACTAGCATCACATGGGAAGCCCGATGGTTGTACTGTCTATTGCTTATTAAGTATTTTTTATGACAAGTATTATGTTAACTATTTGAGAAGTATTTAGATGTAAGCTGTTATGGAAAAACCTGAATGAATGTTTTGGCCGGCCTGGTATTTAGCCCTGAAAACAATGTTATAGTCTGAGAATTATCCTCTTTTTGTAGATGAGAAAACTTTAACTTCGGGAGATTATATCATTTACCCAAGGAAGGCAGAACTTGGACTCCAAAGCAGGCTCTGCTCTATAACTTGCTGTGCTCCACTGCCTTCTGGTGTTGCCACCATTTTTTCAGTATGATGTAGAGATAAACAACTACGTTTTGAGATATCTCCACTAGGAAGCTTCTCGGATGCCCCCCCACCCCATTCTGCTGGGTTAAATGCCTCTGTGTTTTGGCAGCATTCTGAGCTTGCTTTCATCTCTGTGCTGATCACGCAGAACTGTAATTCTTTCTTTACTTCTTTGTCTTTCTCTCCTGCTGGACTGTGCTATTAATACCTGGGTTAGGGACCATATTGTTGATCTCTGAATCCAAAATAGTGTCTTGAATAGATGACTGACCTCAGGTATGTTCCCTAATGTCTCCAGCCTCAGTTTCGGCAAAATGGATATAACAATGGTGTTTATTTTAGGGTAGAATAAGTTAATGCACATCTGAAAGGCCTGCCACAGCACCCGGTACAGACTACATGCTCAGTAAGTAGTAGATGCTACTATTATTGTTGTATTTGTTGACTAATAACCTCTTATCTGGGTCTGCAGATCCAGATGCTCTTAATAAATCTCACTGGATTTCTCTACCTTGTCACCATGATTTTTGACTTCCACCAACCCCATCCAAAGTGGAGTTAAACTGAGGTGGAACACACCTACTTCTCCAGTTTATTCTCTTAAAAAGGAAAACCTTGAAACCGGAGCCCAGGGTCCCCATCTGAGCTTCGGGGGATTTCAGTGCCTGGGCCAGAAGCTCTGTACTGTTGAGATCCCAGTGCTGCCACCGTGCCCAGCCAATTGCACATTGTAGTGAAACTGTGTTATCAGTTACGAGGGTTGAGATCCATCCCCCCAAATAAGCACTGTCTGCTGGGGGTTTAGGGGAGACGGGCTGAATGGGGCCTCTTCTCTTGGGGTGAAAACTTGGGACGAGGAGAACACACAAGAAAGAACACTGCAAGCTCCTTCTGCTGTTTGCCAGCCTTAGTTCCAGGTGCTCTGCACTTGTTGTCTGTTTTATCCTTCTGACAATTCTTTAGGCATGTGGCCTCCTCATTTCCTGGACACAGCTGAGGTTCCCACGTGTTAAGATGAAACTTCAGTTAGCCATGGAGCCAGGATCTGAACCAAAGGGTATTGAACTCCCAGCCCATGTGTTTTCCTCTCCAATATGTTGCCTTCCAACTTGCGTTCTGATTCCAGCTCAGCCCCTCTAAGTAGAATCTGAGCTTCTTGGATACAGACCTGTGCTCCTCCTTCTTCACTGTCCCCCACCACCTCTAGGTTCATGTCTAGTGCAGAAATGCTTGTGTCAGGTTAATGCAGGTATAAAAACTTGCCTCTGGTAACCAGGTGGCTTTGCACTGGGACAGAGCTGAATTCCTCAAGTGAGTAATCTTTTTTTAAAATGCCCATATGTTTTTTTCAGTGGTTACGAGACTTGACAGGGCCTAAGTTGGAACTGACTGAAGCATTCCTGGCAGCATTCAGTCAGCTCCCTGAGGTGGCCTCGTCCTGAACCCACCACCAGCAGCCCAGGGGGCCGTGGAAGGGCAGCTGCTTTGGTCCAGTGCCCGCCCCTAGAATGCCCTGCACGGGCAGAAGAGAAGCCATCTGTCCACGAGGGAGGAGCAGTTTCTGAGCTAAGAGTGGGTTTGTAACCCATCCATCTGTCCATCCACCCGCCTGTCTGTCCAAGGCCGAGTCATCCCCAGCACGGGTCACCACCCTGAGACTGGAACACAGTGCTGTGTGGAAGGGAGGCAGGGCTGGCACCTTCCTGCCTGCTGCACACATTTCCCCCCGAGATCATCCTCTCCTCCATCTCAGACCCAGTGCCCAACATTAAATAAAGGCAGCTTTAAAGGATGTATTTCAATAGACATTTTAGAAAGCCCATAAAAAACCCTGGATATGAAGAAATGAGGCATAAAACCCAGACTGTTTGGAAGTCAAGCTGAAAATTGTGGTAGCAAGCCTCCATATCCATTTATTAAATGGGAACATCACATAACAGTTGCACCTCCATGGATTCTAAGAAGCACCTCGATCCAGTCCCCTTGGTGTCCTAGAAACATTTTAAGTCCCGTAGACTTGGGACAGGATCCAAGGTAGGCGTTCTGTCTGGCAGGAGAGGAGCAAGTGGAGTGCGAGGCTGACCCAAAGAAACTTTCATTAAGTCCGGCTGAGCATGCAGGACGCAGGGGTCACAACCTCTTTCTCCTTTAAAAGGTGCTGGTTTTCGCTGCTGCCGAGCCCCTGCGCCAGCGCCCGCACACTTGAGAAGGCACATTCCGCGCCAAGCCTGCCCCTTCCCTCCACTGTTGTTTTCATTTTCCTCTCATGAACCCTGCTACCCTGGCTGCAGCGCGGAGGCTGTAAAGGAAGATGGAGAGCCGAGTTACCTCAGAATGATCACTATCGTTAACATTCACGGGTGGTTCACTTATCATTCCTGACTGCACAGACATGGCAGCCGCTCGGAAGCGTCCGCAGGTGTAGCATGGTGATACATATTACATTGTGCCACAATGGATTTATGTATTCTGTAACAAAAGAAAAGTGTAATGAAAAAATACAGAAGGTAATCCTTTATTCCCCCACCACGCAATTTATCAGTAATGCCGGTGGATGATAAGCGTCAGGGATTTCCTCTGCATGCTTTAACCTTGTCACCCAGGTACGTTTTGGTAAAATGACAGAAAAATACAGACGAGGGATTTTCCTCCGTTCAAAAATCTTTTTAAAAGGACACTTTTAATTTATGGAAGTTAGTCCCAACACAAGGCCTCCTTTCGAGCTTTTAGTCCGCCTTTGCTGAAAAGATAAACGTATGGTTGTGAAATAATGCTATCAGCCAGCAGCAGATTAGGTGAGAACCGTGAGCAATTTACAAGCCAACTGAAATCTGCAAGAGTTGAGGTGAAACCCGGAGCAGCTGGAGGTTTGCAAGATGCAGCCCAAGACTAGTTTGCGAGTACCCGAGAACTGGTGTTCCCTTTTAGGTCCTCCTCATCCATCGCCCGACATATTGTCACAGATGGAGCGCATACTGACTTCCGAGGAGAAAGCAGGGGAAGGCAGGTCTGAACGCGGACGATTGGCGTTTGTTCCAAACACACACTGGCCTGGCGCCAGAGCAAATACCCACAAGTTTATAAATGCACCAGGCACTTTACATTTCAGAACTCTTGCCAAAGTATCACTTACTACATCGCTCCCTAAATATAGTTTTCAAAAAAAAAAAAAAAAAAGCTATTTCTTATTTTGCTTTGATCAGTAAAATAAACTTTTAAAAATTGTTCTGGGATGGGGTCCAGCTTCTGAGGTAAAGAACGGCCGGGGCTCAGGCATGATTCAGTAACAGAGTGTTCAGTAAAATTAGCTTGACAGTTCTCAGGCCTGCTGTTCGATAGCAAGAACTTGACCAAGTTAAAATGGATGATCGTGCTGGCTAGACCAGCATCGGGTTTTGCTTTTTAACAAATGGAATGTCAAGGATTAAACAGCAAGCCGTATGGAGAGGGAAGGGGGTGGAGATGTCTTTGTATTAGGGAAGCAAATTGGGTCCTTGGTTTTGAGAACAGCTCCCATCTCCTGTGGAAAGCCAACCACCTGGTTGGTTCCAAGCTGGGTTGAAGGCCCCTTCCCAGCCTGTCCTACCATTGGGAAGCTTTCCCGTGGCTTAGCTTGGGGCTTGGCTTTTCTTTCCGATTTCTTGTCAGTATGAAGTTCTGCCATGTTTTTTGGCTGTGTTCCGTTTTGAGATTCTTGGTGGGGAAGTGGGAAGGCAACCAAACTCCTTGTGGCAATTCCCATGTTCCATAGTTGGAAACTTGGGTCCCATTTGTTACATGAGCTGCTTGGAATTGGCCTGTTTTGTTTCTGTGCCCAAGCATAGTGAGTAGTGTTTGTGGTACTTGCTCTTGCAATTAACGGTCTTAGTGAAGTTATATCTCACCCAGGGATGGGCTGCTTTTTCAAGGGTACTTGCTCCTTACCAGTTTTTTCCTGTCTAGATGACCCTGCACCCCAAATGTGATTGGCTAGAAGCTTATAAGTAGTGTTATTATTTTGTCTTGTAGTTATTTACTCCAGCTAATATTTTGCTTGACCTTCTAGAACTAAGTAGATTAAAACATGACTACTGAAGTATACAGACTCTGGGGTTTTGTTTTTTTTTTTAATTAATGCTTCTTTATTTGTTTGCCAGCTAGGAGGAGTCTTTGTTTTCCTTATTCTGAATTGCTTTAGGCTATCATATCCACCCGTGTGCCCCCCACATTGGGTTTCCCAAGTGAAAGCGTTAGTCACTCAGTTGTGTTCTACTCTTTGCGACCTATGGACGGTAGACCTCTAGGTTCCTCTGTCTATGGGATTCTCCAGGCAAGAATACTGGAGTGGATAGCCAGTCCCTTATCCAGGGGATATTCCCGACCCAGGGATCGAACCTGGGTCTCCTACATTGCAGGCAGATTCTTTACTGTCTGAGCCACCAGGGAAACCCAGGCTTCCCAGGTGGCCCAGTGGTTAAGAATCCATCTGCGAGTGCAAGAGATACAGGAGACACGGGTTCAATCCCAGGGTCAGGAAGATCTTCTGGAGAAGGGACTGGCTATCCATTCCAGTATTCTCGCCTGGGAAATCTCATGGACAGAGGAGCCTGGCAGGCGACTGTCCATAGGGGTGGAAAGAGGTGGACACAAGTGACTGAGCACACACACATGCACCCCACATTTCCCCTCCAGGGCTCTATGAGCTTTAATATGATGGTAGTATCTGCCTGCAGTGACACCTACTGACACAAGCCATGTGTATCATTTGTTAGACCTTGCTGTAGGATTTTGCTAGTAGCCCACACAGACCAACTGGATTCATTTTAAGATAAACAGAAAAATCTTCCCTAATTCTGCCCTCTCTTTCACTTGAAACTGTTCATATTAGAATGCTTTTCTCTCTCTCTCTCATTAGAAGTAGATTTATAACCCATTTTTTAATAATTGACACTTCAGTGTACACTTATTAATACTTAAACTCAGTGAAGACTGCATTCACATCCCTTTGGCTGAATATTGGTGATGATTTAATATTTGTCTTTTCCTGCAGAAATGCTGCTCATGGATTCTCCCTTATTCAGGTGGACAACACAAAGGTCACCATGAAAGAAATCTTGCTAAAGGCAGTGAAGCGAAGAAAAGGATCCCAGAAAATTTCAGGTGGGACAGTTAAATCACATCCTGGCAGTAGAAGCTTAACACTTAGTTAAAAATGCTGGGTGTGGGTGTGCATGTAGGTGGGTGTTTGATGGCTGGCTGGATTGGTTCAGATATCATTGGTAGGTTCAGTTAGCAAATGTACAGCAGAAAGTGATTTTTAAGCTGCCCTTGGGCCCAAGGAAGGAATTGGGTCAGTGGCATATGTGAGAATATTGTGTTCATGTCACTTATGGAAGCTTCTTCATTAATTTGTGATAGATTAAGACAAAGCTACTTGAGCTAACTGTTGGTTGGTGTAAAGCTATGTAGAAAAACTGCTTTTAATTTCATGTCTTCACATAATTTTCCATGGAGGAAACTTCTGGTTGCTAGTGTTTGGGGTATGGAATAAAACATTTTTTCATTTTTATCAAATGAGAGCAACTGTAAAAAAAAAAAACAAAAAAACTTTTTTTAAGAAATCACTCACACACAAATAGCTGTTAATCACTAATTCCTTATTACCCAATGTTATACAGAAAATAAGCTGGTGGTATTAGCTGTAATATTTAAAGGGTACAAGAAAAGAAAATATTCCCAGTATTGAGAAATAGCTCAAAGATCTATCATTCCATAGCCAACTTTAGTATAAATCTGCCTGTCTGTGACATGTCAAATATCTGAGCTTTGTAAACAAATGAGACTTCTTAAACACGTTTGGCTTATGTTTCAGAAAGGGCAAAAAAGCGTGGCTCAGGTTGAAGAAAATAGTTTTGTGTTCCTTTTAAGGGGAGGAATATAATCTGTTCCAGATTTAATTAGCTATCTTCAGATGAAAGCTGAAGTTTTAATAAAAGTTAGACGAGATAACACAGTGAAGGACACGGATGAGCTGTCTCAAGGCCATATTCCAGGGGAACGATAAGAGCTGTAAAAAATGGCAGAGGAGAGCAATTGAATGGAGCAATGAAAATCTGATTCTCATAAAAAAGAGAGAGAGAGAGAGATACTGGTAGGGGCGGTTGTAGATGAGACCTGCTAGCGTCTGCAAGCAATTTGGATGCTTGCCAGGAGTCATTGTTCACCCTCGGCTGTGGCGGCTCCGTCCAGATGTGCCAACTGCACGTTTCGGCTTTTGCCAGCTGACTGCGCCGTTTGATAACCAGCTCTCTGGATGCCCATCACTGGCCGCAGAGATAGAATTAAATGATGATGATCTTCCCACAAGTTGGGAGAGGAAACAATGCATATAAATCTTGATTTCATCTCAGCATGAGAAGTCTTTATCCATCATCACTCATAATGAACAAGTCGTTAGCTGGGATGAATGGTGTTCTGGTTTTTCCAAACACCTCTTTTGTTCATTTTTTGGGTGACTTTTATCCATTGCGTGGGGGTCAAACCTCTTTGCATTTAAGAGATGATTGAAGAGGCATAGCTTCTCCTTCCCAGGGGAAGGTAGATATTTGGGGGGTTCTAGGTGCCAATCTAATAGCATTTAAACAGCTTCAGTTATTTACAAATGTTAAATGAGCATTCATCTACCTTTAGGATCCTGGTCTTTTCCTCTTGTTTTTGTTCCTAAATTTTTTGTATACTAGTTGATGACATATTTATTATATTCTAAGATAGCTTTATTCTGAATTGCCCAAGAGGAGGTAGAACTAACTTTTTTCACCTTCTTAATAGAAATTCTGCTGTTGCAGATTTTTTTAGATCATGAAAGCTCATGAACTCACTGCCATAAGCTGAACCAGCGTCTTTCCCTCTGTCTCCAGCGTCCCTGTCCAATTCCAGACCTATTTATCTGTGTCCATCTCCAGCAACCACGGTTATCATACACGCATTTATTTATGTTCACCTTTGTGCACACGTCCCTGCTGTTTCCATCAGAATCTTTGCCGTATCACTGGTGAAGAGTTTGGACTTGTTGTCTGAAGAACAGTGATCTGCATTATTTATTCCTTTTCATACTAGAGAAGTCAATTGAGATTGATGCATTTACATAAATTACTGTCCATTTTCTTGATCCAAAAGGCTTTTAAAAATAAGAACCTCTTTCTGTTGCTTTGTTAAGTCTGGTCTCAGGAAATAGAAGGATCTCCAGTTTGGAAACTGGATGTTTATTTAAGGTTAGCTCGATAAAGGCAGAGTATGTTCTGTGTCTTTGAACTTTGTATTGTGTAGTGGACTTGTTTTGGAGGACGATTAATGAAGAGGAAAATCCTCCTGTCATAGAGAGAAACACAAGTACATTTACTTAAAAAAATAAAGTCTGTTAGTGCTCACAGTTGGCTATGAAGTACTTGTTACTTACCCATCCTGACACCTAAACTTAGTCATGAACTTGGTGGCAGGAGATGCTAGGTTAGAGACTCTCATTCTGCCCTTCCTAAGCCTCTCCCACAGGGACCTGCTCAGTCTTTGCAAGAAGGTGTCTGCCCTGCCTGGTGTCTGGCTCAGCCCTCTCTTCAAACAGCTTTCACCAGATTGAGCACAGAACAATATTTGTCTCTGCTACTCTTATTTAACTTAAAGTGAGAAGGGAGAAATACCACTTAAGATTAGACAACATGTTCCATGTGGGGTCAAGAGTTCTCACACTATTTGTGCATCAGTGGTTAGTTGTACTAGACCAGGGTCTCAGAATTCCTTTGCTGGGCTGACAGTGAACTTGAGCTGCTTCCTCACAGACCTTTAACATCGCTCATCTGTTTTTTCCAACTGACCATACAACTCTCTGTTTAATGATAATAAATTGAGAACTTAAACTATTTCTTTATTAAATCAGGCTGTGGGCTTAATGACCATCCTAGTGTTTAAATACTCTGTTGCCCTTCCCTCTAGCATTCCCTCACCAATTTTCTTTTATTGAAACTCAGAAGATGGTAGATAGTTGAGCAAAAGAATTCTTCTTTGTTTAGGTAAATAGCTTTGTCAATGGAAACCTTTAGGGTTTTATTATAAAATATTTTGCTTTTTATGGATAGAATATCATTACAGACACTTATAATGATCTAAAATTTTGACTTGCATTATTTGTAATTATTTCATCAAGTCATAACTATTTATGAACACTGCAGGGTTTTGCTATTAATATTCATGTACTGAACTTATAGTAATCTTTTCACAGTGTGTTCCAGTCAGTTCTCTGTTAAGGCCCATTTTTTAAGCCCATTTTTAAATGTCTCTTTTAGATTCTCTCTCCGGCTTTTCATTTTATTACTGACCTACTTGACATTTGGAATCTACCTGCATTAGCAGAAAAATCCCTGCTGTTTAAGAAAATTATAAATGAATAATGTGGTTTTAGAAGAATTAGGAGAAACCTCTTTACTAACTTTAAGTTGGGTGGGTATGTTTTCGACATAATGAAGAATAGCCTGTCAGATCCCTTTATTTAATCAGTAAAAAATACTAACCTGTTATTTAGTGAGTAAAGGCTTTATTTAGTTCATCAGGTTCTCTTTTTATCAGGTTCATCCTCAAAATCAGTAATGAGCTTCTTAGTATTTTGTTGTTGTTTAAAATATTATTACCAGTCTCCCAAAGTATAATGTTGGGTATGACGGAGGCAGTTGAGAAATGAAGGTAGATACAAATTCAGTTTTAACATTGATGCAGAAATATAAGTATCTCTGGATCTACACAGAGAGAAGGCTTTGAAGTAGGTTTTTCTAAGCAGAATAGTTTTCTGGCTCTATTTGGAGGTGTTCTTTATCATTTGCTGAAAGATTGAACCAGAAGCATATTAACTTTTTTCCTTCCCACCCTGTCCGTTCTTGCCTTTTAATGTGAAAAACAATTTTTTATTAGTCTGAGGATCCTTTTTGAAAAGTTCTTGTAATATTGTTAATAAGACTTATGGCACTCATTGCTACTTTTCTCGTACAAAATTTCACCTAGAATTTGAGAGAGAAATGTTAGCTTTGTCAAGTGAACTCCCTCTTAACTTCTCCATTTGGAGGCACAGACCACATTGTTGATTGCTAACTTACTGTGTTTCCACTTGACCCCTAGAATGTCACCAAGGGGATAGTCTAGTCTAGGACTTCTCAAGCACTATTCCCTAAAGTACCACGAGGAGCAGAGAGGCGAGTGAACGTCCCACACAGGGTGTGTGGGGTTCTGGTCTGAGGGACAGCCAGTGATGACATCATTGGATTCTCAAGTTTTATCTTAAAAATTCATGTAAGATGTAAATATCTGTACTGTATTTGTAGCTGTGTGTACATTCACTCCTCATGTCCTCCCCTGGGTCAGACCTGTGCTGGGGGCCGGGAGACAGTGGTGAAGCAGACCTGTAGGGCCCTTGCTGAAGAGGAGCTTAGGGGAGAGTAAACGGAAGGGGCTGAGAGCTAGAAGTTGAGAGGCAGAGATACTCACTGCCTTTCCTAGGATGGTCAGGAAGTTCCGCTCAGAGAAACTGACATTTGAATTGTGACCTCCACACTGAAGCGGTGAAGAGTTGGAGAAGGGCAGTATCTTTCAAAGCCTTGCTGTTAAAGGCATACTGCTTTAATATAAAAAGAACATTTCCGTTTACTTTGCAGTTAGTTAACTCTCTGCTCCCCTCAAAAAAATTGTAGTGAAAATGATCATTGAATTCTTCCCTGTGCTCACTTCATACATCATCTTAAACATAAGCGAGTCTTTCCTTTTTTTACCTCCAGAATATATCCTAAATTCAATCTTTTCCATCTTCATTGAATGAGTCCAGATCACCGAGACCTCACCTGGACAGTCGAACCAGCCCCTTGGCTGCTTTTTCCTGCCTCTGCTCTTGGCCCCTCCAGTCTCTTGCCTACAAAGCAGCAGATAGAGAGGTTTTTTAAAAATAGAAATCAGATCATATTTGCTCCAAACCCTTCAATGACTTCCAGTTGCATTCCGAATAAAATCCAAACTTCTAACCACTGTGAAATACACTGAGGCCCAAAGAGGGAATGGGACATACGGAGGAAAGAACTGGAAAGCAGTACAGAGTTGATGGTTGCAGTATGACAGAGAAGCACAGATCAGGCCCAGAGCCCGGGAATCCGAGGTGTGGACTCACAGCCTGTAACCTAATACAGACCTGCTGGAATAGACTGGCAGCACCTGGGTCAGTCTCTGACTCTCTCCGCGCCACCTCACATGAGAGGCCTTACTTTCAGGCCAGATAGGCCTAGACAGTTATATACAATACTACTATTAAGAATGTTTTAAGGGGGTTTGTGTGTCAAGGAGAAACTGATCCTTCTCCAAGATCTACTCTAGCAGGGTTAAAGCTGATTTATTGAGTGCCTTTGTGTACTTAGAGCATCTTGTTTAATCTGCACAACACCCCTAGATGGGAGATCTTATTGTGCCTGTTTTATAGATGAGACTTTAAAAATGATAAAAAGTGGGGGAAATGTGCATCTTAGAAATAAGGAGCTGTGATAACTATATGTGTAATCATACACTTTCCTCTCTCAGCCCCCGTTTCCTCAGTTCTTAGAGAAGTTAAAGTTACCCAAATTGCCCCAGTAAGCAAATGACAGAATCTTAAATTGGAGCCCAGACTTTTTTGACCTCAAAGCCTGTACTCTTTTTATTGCACCATGTTGCTTATTAGAACCCTAATGGGAGAACAAATTTAAAATTCTGTAAACAGAAATGTTCATTGATTCTAAGATCTAAATGCACCAGGGAAGTGCAGCATTTAAAGGAACCCTGTGGTGAATCTGGATATAAAGCCAGGAATTCTTTTTGTAATTGCACAGTTTATCTGTATTGGTGTCAGTTTTAATGTTTTATGTCTAGCTTTCTTAAAGCAACATACACCTGTCCTGAGCTACCCTATGGAAAAGGGAAGCCCATATGTTTTAGATGGAGTAGGGTTTTTAACACTCTCCTAAGCTAAAGAATCTTCTGGCTGTAAAACTGAACAGAGTCCTGCTTCTTGTGTAACTGTAAAGACAGAAAAACCCAGTTCACCTTCCTTCTGTGGAAGTAGTTTGCCAGCCAGAAACACAGACAGGTACTTTCCTTATGTTGTAGCAAATAATCCTCTTTTTAAAAAGGAGAAAGAAAAGGTAAATAGGACTGTTTAAATGTTCTTTGTCAAAAGGGCAGTAATTTCTGCAGAAAACTTCTCCTCCTAAAAGAGTAAGTAATCATGCAGATGTCACTCATGTGTAGGAGTTGGATAAGAAAGAAAGACCTGATGCTTGGTGTCCAGTGACCCAGTGGGAAAATGATACAGTAAATGTGGACTGCCAAGATGCTCACAAGTCAGAAGTGGCCCCTGCAAGGAGCTTGGAGTTAAATATTCCCCCTGCCTCCTTTCTCTGCCTCTTTATCTTGTGGTTTCATCTCACCTGAGCCTCCCCCTGTCTGGAGTGCTCTGCGGCTCCTGATGGATCTTCTTGAGTATAGAGCAGAGCACATTAAAGATGGCATTACAGTCAACTATTTTATCCAGAAAGCCTGGAAATTTAGAGAATTTATGTCAAGCAAAAATCTTTTGGAACCACTTTAGAGACCCAATTATTTTAGAACGGTGTTATGAGCTCTTGCAGCCGCCACATCAGAAAAATTCGAAATATATCATTCACCAAAACTACGTTTGACCAGCATTTACTCTTCCTACTAGTTGCTAATCTTTCAGAAGTTCCTTTTCCATCACAAAATCTATTCATTCACCCCATCTGGGGAAGTCACAGGCATGGATTAGATTAAAGGGGAAAAAAAAATGGAAGGAAGAGAAAAGACAAAGACTCCCAGCAAGCTCCGTGAGGGTAGAGGGGGCGCATGCATTCTGGGACCTTTCCCGGGACCCACTAGGGACTAATTCTGAAACCCCACTAATTTAATAATAGCACTTCAGGAGAGAAGAAAGAAATAAATACTACTATATTAAATGTACATATGGATTTTAAGCTGTATCCTGATTTTTAAAATATTTTAAAATGTATTTTAGAGTAAGAAAACCAAATGTGTCATCATGTACTTACTTTTCTGAGCTTTCCTTTCCTGAGCTGTAACATCCTGAGAGGATGAATCAGGGGCACCATACAGAGGGCCTTGTGTGCCCGAAAGCTCCGCAAGGCTCTGAGACACCCTGCTTAGTGCAGTGACCGTCGTCCAGTGCTGCCTGCTCCATTCCAGCCACCATATGAGAAGTCAGGTAGAAAACCTGACGTGGAAACAGACTCAAAAAGAGAGGCACTAGAATATGGTACATGAGCTACTAAAGCAGCACAGATAAGAGAGTGCTTAAAAACTGCTGGCCGAGGCAGCGGTCTGAGAAAAGATACTCTGGAGTAAGTAATTTGACAACTTTTTTTTGAAGATTAACTAGGACTTTGCCAGATGCATAAGTGAGAAAAACATGCCAGGCAGGGGTATTCTGAGGTATAGTCACAATACTCCAAATTTCTCGAGCAGGGATGGGGCAGAGGATAAGCTGCTAGGCAGGGCCAGAGCCGATCAGACCAGGCTTCTACTTCTGCTCAAAAGTAGAAGTCCATTGATTTATTGGGGGGCAGTTATGCCGAAGGCACTGTGTAGGCACCAGGGATTTCACAGAAGCCAAGAACTGGTCCTTACCCTCCAATTGCTTACTGTTTAGTTGGGGAGAGAACCAGGCATTCCCAAGGCCATGCAAGCGCTGAGTGGAAACAGACATAGGACCTGGGTGCACACAGTGGAGGGGAAGCCCTGGTCCAGTGTCAAGGAGTCAGGGAGGACTATCCTAAGCAGATCCTCCAGCTGAAACCGGAAGGTTGAGTAGAAACTGGCCAAGTGAGGAGGGTTGAGAATGAGCTCTTCAGCAGGAAGAATGAAGTAAGAGCCCTTTGTGCCTTCTGGAAGCTCGGGTGGCTCAGTACAGAAGCGTGGTGGAGTAGGAGGAGCTGGGAAGGTGGCGTGATGCAGCTCGAATGGTCGTTTGGGACCAGATCATGTTTGTAAGCTGCTGAATTTGAATTTTATTTTGATGGCAGAGGTGAATCATTGGAAGGAGAGCAATATAGTCAGAATTTCTTTTAGAAAACATGCTATTGTATAAAAATGGATTTGAGGACACGAAACAGGAGGCTCTAGAGGACTCTGTCCAACAGGCGCCGGGTATGGAGACAGTGGGTGGTGCTCAATTCAGGAGGCGGATGGTGGACACCACGGTAAAGTTTCATTTCTTTTATTCAAGCTGAACGCACAGTTTAGGGAGAATTGAAAAAGCTTGGAGCTGCCACCAGGTCTCCTGGCTTAATATTTAAACAAGGTGGTGGCAGAAGATAGGCTTTTAAAGAATTGTGGTCTTTTTTTAATAAAATTAAATACGGATTGAAAACAAAATTCCAACTTTTTGGAGTTGTGTGAAGTAAAAAGTGAAGGTTTCTTCTTTGTTGTGAACCATTTGGTTTTTTATTCACTTCACATGCAGGTCTACATATAGTCTGTAAGTTTCATGTGGGCAGGACCCTGTTTTACGTTTTTCTTTAAATCACTGAATACCTAACATCTAGCAGAATGCCTGTCAAATAGAGGACACCAAAAAAAGTTTAAGTGAACTCATGAAAAATGTATCCATGTCATTTAAAAATAACACCCTGTAACAGATATGCTTTTGCTTTTTTTCTTTTTTAATTCAATATTGTGTCATAAGCATTCTTCTGTGTTAGAGTGACCACTGCATTTTTATCTTTTTAGTTAAATTCATTTAACTTAACTCTCCATTGATGGACATTCCAATTATTTCCAAATTTTAAGTATTAAAAAAACATGCAGTGAGCAATCTTGTAGGAACATTCATTGTACATTTTTGCTAGGTTTTAAATATGGGATTGTTTGTCAGAGGTTTGTTTATTTAAAACGTTGGGAAAAATAAACTTCCCTTCAAAGTATCTACCCGTCCTTTGACACTCCCAGAGTACGTGCGAGCGCCTCTTTCCTCACCTTGTTCCAGCACTGGATGTCGTCAGTCTTGAACTTTCGCCAAGCTGATGGTTGGCAGTTAATAGGTTGTTTTAATTTCCATTTCTAGACTCTAACATAATGAAGCATTTTTAAAGTTTTTATTAGTCACTTATCTTCTAAAAGATAGTTCTTATGTCAGTTAACTGTTTTAGTGGGAAGGATTGAGAGGAAGTCTAATTTCAGAAAACTGTTGTTAAGAAATGCCGCCATAGTGTAGATACAGTTGTTCCCACCCACCTACCTCTTTCTTGCCCACACAGATGCACACGGACACACACCCTAATATGTAGAGAAAGGCATGCATCCAGGCCAGGCCACTTTGCTTGTTGCCGCCTGGCCATTTGTTCACCAGCAAATCTTTGGTTTTTTTTTCCTGTGTTTAGAGAGAACTAGCTGGTAATTCACAAGACTGCACTTCACCTTATTTGATACTTTTTGTTATTACCTGCTTGCTTTGTTATCAAACCTAGTTTAAAAAACAGATTTTTGGTTAAATAGTTTTAGTTTGGTACATAATATGCAGTACTTAGAAAATGCATCATACTGGAAATCAGAAATGTAGACAAAAAAGCTGTCACCCCTTAAGAGGTGTAATTTGGGGAGGCACGTTGCAGGGTGCGTCTGGCAGCTTCATGAACAGCACCAGCACCAAGGGCAACTGCGGGGGGTTAATGGGGACCCTGCATCATTCCTTGCCGTGTGCCTGGTGAGTAAACTCCTACAAGTTTCTGGGAATGGTGGCGAGTGAGGAAAAGGCTGCAACAATCAGTGTCACAAAGTGGGGATGACTAATTCACTGAGGAGATCGTTGAGACAGATGTTTAATTAGCTGAAGTCAGAGTGGATAAATTGGGAGAGGACTGCCTATGCAGAGAGATGCCTTTTTCCCTCATCTCTCATTTAACTGTGGGGTTTTTTTTTTTTTTTTGTCCTTACTGTTTTTGAAGATAACATCCTCAGAAACAGGAGGGAGCAGGAAAGAAGGAGTGGAGAGAAAGTAACCTTTGTTTACACTTACTGAACAGTTACTGTATTCTGATATTTTTGTATTTAACCTTTACAGAAGTCTTGTGCGATGGGCATTATCTCCTTGCTGTGATCGAGAAAACTGAAGCTGTGTGCGTGCATATTGTGTGTGTTTATGTGTGCATACTCGTGTGTTACTAGTGAGTAAAGTAGATGAGATATGAACCTAGACCCCTTAATTCTTGAGCCCATTTTTTTCCTGTACCACAGTTTCTCGGGAACACTTAAAATGCAGTGCAGATGAGGGAACTTTCTGGAGTAAAGGTATTGACAGGAGCTGGTGTCACACAGGTGTATACATTTGCCACAACTATCAAATAGTACTTGTAAAATATATGTGTTTGATTGTATGTAAATTTTACCAAAATATTAAAAAGATTCTTAAAGAATTGTTGAAAACCAGTTACTGTTAATCACACTAAAGTACTCAGGTGTGACTGTACTGACATCTGTTCCTTACTTTGAAATACACTTTTAAAAAAAAGATGGACTGAGGGATAGATATATGATAAAGCCAATACAGTAAGGTGTTAATTGTAGGATCTAGGTGGTGGTCACATGGATTTTCAGTGTACCTGTCTTTTAATTTTTTGTGGTTTTAAAAAATGTTCGTAAGAAAATAGGAAAGAACTCATTAAAATGTAAGAATATATGATTTAAATTCTGCTCATATTGACATAAATTTCTGAACTTACAAATATACATCCTCATGGCATAGAAAACACTAATATTCTTTTTGTAGGATGCTTTATCTTTCATTACTTCACATGTTAAATGATACCTTTGAGGTCACAGTTTCTTCCATTGACCTTTAGTTTTAAGTAGCATGTGGAGTTATGAATGTAATAATTGCTACCACTCATTGAATGTTCAAACTTTGCCAGGCAGTCTACCACTTTTTAAAAAGATCATTTCAACTAACCTTAAAACAACTATTTGAATTGGTTGTTATTTTTGTTTTATAAATGAGAAAGCTAAAGCTCAGAGAAGCTGCAGGACTGGTCCTAGGTCACAGATAAGCTGGGACCCAGGGCTTGAATCCAAGTTTGGGCTCCTAACCACAGTGTTGTCCTTCCTGGCAGAGGTGACAGGGTACCTGGCTCAGTGGGGGCAGGGTGCTTTCCTCCCAGCTTCAGCTGATGAAAGCTGGTGACAGCATGATTCGTGGAAGGAGCGTAGGCTGTGGAACCAGCTCAGCCCAAGTCCCCAACCCAGGTGTACCTTTAACACCAGCTGTGAAAGTAGGCAAGTCAAACCTTTCTACCTCAGTTATCTCTTCTGTCAGTAGGGGCAATCCTGTCTACCTTGCAGGGTATTGTTGTTTTGACTAAATGCATGTAAAGCACTCAATCTGTAGGATGCATTCAGTGAGTGTCATGGCCTTTATCCCCACGGCCACAGCCACACTAGGCATACTGTAAAACCTGGCTTTTTAGGTTGTGACTTCTTTCCTACCCATAGGGCTTGGCCTTTGCCTGTGCTTTTTGTTTTTCCAGTAAATTAAGTTTATAGAGAGCTTGTACCTGTAGAAGAACCAGTCTTTGAATTTGTTTGGATGTGGATCTGCCGGAAGCACCTTTTACATGGAACAAGGAGAAAACTTGACCCAGAGCATCAACTCTAATTGTTTTTGACTAACAAAACCCAAACCATATATATCGGGGTGGCTTAATGATCGGGGCTCATTTGTCATATAGCTTATATCAGCAAATTTAATTTACTCCAACAAAGATTCTAGAGACAAAGTGAACAAACCATCATTGCCTGTACCATACATGTTTACAAGCGACTTTTAAAAGCCCCTGTATTAACAGTGAGTAGCTCACAAAGGCTATTGCTTCTTCTCAGAAAATATTTAGAAGAGGAAACAGAATTAAATACCAATATGATTTTTGAGTGAATGACTACAGACAGAGAGGTTTGGGGTACTGCCTCTGCCCTTTAATTTCCCCCACCAAGAGTCTTGATCTCCCCCAGGGGAAGTAGAAAGCCCCCTTGCTTCTGCTGAAAGCCCTGTTTCTTGGGGCAGGCCATTAGTGTGTTTATCCTGTTAGGAGCTGCAAGGGGAGCTCTTCCTCTACCAAGACTGAATTTAGCCACCTGAAAAACCATCACTTTAGAACAGTTGCCCCTCCACAGAAGACTTCTCCAAGACCAGCCCAGGGACCTGAGACACCTGCTCCTTCCTCACGGCTTTCTGAGGCCTGACCATGGAGCTAGTCTTTCCCAGTAAGCAGTTTAATAGACAGTGTTCACAGTTTCAGTAACTACTTTCCATAACAAGCTTTTCCTTATGAGTAAAGGCACAAATACTGGGCTTTCAGCAGCAGCTCCAAATATTTTCAGAAAAATGGTCTTCAGTGAGGGTGTTCCTTTTTCTACTATACCTTACAATGACAATAATGCCCAGAGACAAAGATGACTTACAGTCAGGAGAAGACATCAGGAGTGGCACTGGGAAGCAAGTCTGGGGAGAATGTGTTGGCACCTACTTCTCCATAGCTCCTGATCACAGCAGGCCAGTCGGCAAGTTGCAGAGACTCCACTGTGCCAGCAAACCAGTTTTTCCAACAGAAAGACAGTGAGATGTGATTAAAACCCAAGTGCTGCAAGAGATATGAGGTGGTCTGTTGGAACTCCTCAATCTTCCCTTAAACTCACCACATAATTATACAAATATCAAATCATAACCCCAGCTTCCCCCACCCTTTGCTCTTGGCATACTGTGTTTAATAGAACAGTGTGAATTAGGATGAAGTTAAGACGAAGTGTGACTTAAGTCTGAAAAATCCCAAGGGTCCTTCAGGCCCCTTGAGCACAGTGTTTTCCACACCAGATCCATCACTCAATAAATGTTGATGGAATCTCTGCTGCATTGCAGGCATTGGAAAAGAATGACCAGGCCTCTTCCTCGAGAGCTCTCGTCCCAGTGGGGAGACGGCCAATAAAATGTAAGCAAGCCAACAAGATGCCTCTGATAGAGGGTCTCTCTTCCAGCCTTTAGTCTGCCTACTTTCTGACAAAAAGGAGTTCTGTGAGACCCAGTTTTGTCATTTGAAGGGAGCACATCTCACCCTTAAGATAGGGCATTGCCTCGGCCTTTCCATTTCAGTGGGTCATTTCCATGCACCTCCTAATTGGCTACCAACACCACTCTCTGGTGCAGGAAGAGGTGTACAGGATAGCAGGGGCTGAGTGAATTCATGAGCACTGAGGGACCCATTCAGGTCCACAGTGGAAATTGAGAGGCACCGGCCATATCTCAGCCTTGGAACCGCTAGAGAGACACTGACCCTCGGCCACTCAGCCTAGCATCAGAGGGTTCCTAATACGTCAATCTTGCCAGGTGTTGGAGAGTCCCTACCAAGTCAAAGGATGAGATCCCTCCTTTCCTTTGGGAGAAGGTTTAGGATGGGGGCAGTGAGCTTTCACTGGAGTCAAATGGAGGCCCTTCATGCAGAAGAATGGGTTCCTTCTGGTTTACCAGCACCAGACCTCAGCACCACCATAGGTGGCCCGCAGTTGGTGGCTAACACGTGTTGTGGAGTGAGCCAAGGAGAAGCAGCAAGAGCC
Source organism: Bos indicus x Bos taurus (assembly GCF_003369695.1). Taxonomy (NCBI): domain Eukaryota; kingdom Metazoa; phylum Chordata; class Mammalia; order Artiodactyla; family Bovidae; genus Bos; species Bos indicus x Bos taurus. The sequence goes on along the minus strand of NC_040086.1, from coordinate 95,502,134 downwards.
CATCTACAGCCCACAGCTGCGGCTCTCCCTCCAGCCCAGGCCCAAGGCTGCTCATTTCCTATTTAGGAATGGACTCAGTGCACTTTGACTATTGGAGGTCAGACTTCCTTCAAGAATCAGATCATCGAATGAAAATGTAAATATCCTAAAAATGAAGCGCAGCGCACGTCAGTTGAAATTAGTGTTGCCTTCCAGGTTTCCTCACTCACTTGGATCTCTAATGAGTCCTGTGGGAGCCAGAGGAGTATCCCAGAAAGTCATTTTAAGTATTGATGATCAAGTAGGGAGGAGGAGGCTACTGCCCACGCTGTATCACAGGAAAATAAAATAGAATAAAACAAACACGCTTCCAAAGAGGGGAGGGAAAGAGACCACACACTAAATCTTCATCTTCTCTAGCAGCCATTAAGAGGTACTGTCTGATACTTATAATAATGTCTAAAACAACTGAATAGGAATGCTAAAAAGGAATATAAAAGTCAGTACCAGAAGAAATAACCAAAAACATTTAAGCTGACTGCCTCTAAGGACAGACTCAGGGATGGGCAGGGGATTAACTGCTTTTTGTTACAGGACTTGTAGTATTAGAATTATAAAACTGTAGATATAGGTTACTTTGATAAGAGTAAGAGTAGTTTTTAAAATTTGTAAAAAAAAAAAAAAAAAAGGCTTTCAAATTCTAGAGCTTAAAAAGCTTTCTCTTGGGGTACTCTTTCTGCCCCCTTCTGATGCCTATGTCAGAAGCTTTCTCTGTCTCCTTTATACTTTAATAAAACTTTATGAAAAAAAAAAAAAAAAAGCTTTCTCTTTCTGTCTCTTACTTATGTGGACTTTCTCTACTTGGAAATTTCCTGTTTCCCAAAAGCCACCGTCCATTTCATTGTGCTGGATGTCAGTTTCCTGTGAGAACATTGTTATTAAATAGTTGCATCTCCAAACCTTTTAAGACCAAAACGTTATATGAGTGTAACTTACACTGTGATTTTGCCAACATCTTGTCTCTGTGACCTGTATTTTCCGTAGGTTAAAGCAGAAACTATTAGCTGAGTTACTCTGTCCCATTCTAAGAGTGACTAATACCTCAAATATAAATGAAAACAGCTGCTTTTCCATAACATTAGACTCCCAAACAGCTGTCACATGTTCATTTGGACTGTTTTTTCCTTTTTTTTTTTTTAAATCGAGACAAAAATGAGTTTACTGGGTCTATGAATCGTTTAAGTCTGTCGTCTAACTTCCGTGGAGAGGTGGCAAAGAGGTCATAGAAAGGCCCATTGAGCTAGAATGTAACTGTCCCAGTTACATTCTTACAATGAAAACCCTGTGATGAGACCCTTCTTCTGTGCCAGGAACATAAGGTCTGTAAGGGCCTGGCAGGGTTGCTGTTCTCCGGCTGCCTTCGCCAGTGAGCTGAGGCCTCCCAGCCGTTGTTCCCTCTCCAGCTGAAGAGACTGTGGAGTGCCACCCGCTGTCTTCCCAAAGCCTGAAGCTGCACGCTGTCCTCCTCCGCAGCCCTTGGGAGGGTTGCTTTCAGGGTGTGGCTGTTACTAAGCAGAAGCAGGCCTCCCTTACTGGCTTAAAGCTCACCACCACTGCGAGTTGGGTGACCGTGGGCACGTTGTCCTCCCACTCTCTAGTTTCTTGCCTTAGTTTGATCTTCAATAAAATAAAGTCACAGCTAGATCACAGGCTGCTTGTTGGCAGTCTTAACTGCAAAGCTTAATCCCTGGGTTCTAGAAACATCTCCCTGGTTTCCACTCCTGCTCCTGTTACTTTTTTTAGCTGTTCGGTAAGTCACTTAGCTCCTTTGAACTTCATTTTACTCTGTGTGCTTGCATGCTCAGTCACTTCAGTCTTGTCCGACTCTTTGCAACCCTGTGGACTGTAACCCTCCAGACTCCTCTGTCCATGAGATGGACAGGCAAGAATACGGGAGTGGCTTGCCATTCCCTCCTTCAGGGGATCTTCCCAACCCAGGTATCAAACCCCACACCTCTTGCATCTCCTGCATTGCAGGCAGATTCTCTACCCACTGAGCCACCTGGGAAGCCCTTCCTCATCTATAAATAAGAATATTAATAGTATTTTCTTCATGGCATTGTTTAGAGAATTCGATAGAGATCCATATCAAACAGCAAGCACTTAGCTGTTATTATTTTATTACTCAATAAATATTAGTTCTGTCCCTTCCCTCAGTTTCACTGTTATGAGACCCAGTCATACTCAGAATGTTGTGATAGCACATGTTTTTTATGTGTATGACTGCTTCGAGTCTTGGTTCGGTAGAGACTCAAGCTGCTAAAGAACCCAGCTCAAATTTAGTCCACGTTAGGTATGGCCCAGAATGTGTGCATCTGTCTGCCCAGCTGCTCATTTGAGCTTTTCCAGGGGTCTGAGGCCCCTTGTCAGAGCAGCACAGCATCAATGAGAACATAGGCCTGCACATGTAGGAATGACCTGGCATTCCTCTGGAGCACTCTGCATCTGGGGCTGGATATGCAGAAGGGTTAAAAGCTGGAGAAACTTTTGTCATAAATTTTGTCTTCAGCGGGACTTCCCAGGGAACATCTGACATTAGCAGAGAGGAAACGCTGATTGGTCTCAGAGTCAGCTGAAGGAGACAGGAGCTGCCGCAGAAGCTGCTGGATTTACTGTTATTAGCAAGGCAAATGGAGAGCCAGCAGGGCAGCCAGCTCCCAGATAATAGATCTAACAAAAGGGAAACCTCCCAGAAAGGAAAATGGCTGGCAGCCATGACTCCTCTGCTGCCATTTTTTCCATTGCTTTTACCTTTTTGTTTCTTGTATTTAGCACAAGCAGGAGCATATTTTAACATCTTAGGTTATAAGTCACAATTGGCTTAAAGTAAAACAGCTTCCTACCTGTTTGATGGCTTCAGAGTTGAACATTGTAAAGTGTGCAAAATTGTATTAATGTAAAAATAAATAGTTGCCATTTATTGAGCACTTACTATGTGCCAGGCTCAGTGCTTTATATACATTATTATTTCATCTGTAAAACAACCTCGTGAGTTAATAATTACCATTATCTCCAATTTAGAGATGAAGAAACAGTATTTACAGTCCTTGAGTAATTTTCCCAAGGTCTTTTTTTTTTTAGCAAGGTAACATTCGTTTATAACATTTTATGAGTTTGAGTACATTATATTTCTACTTCTGTGTACAGTACAGCAAGCTCACCACCAAAAATTTAGTTTCCATTCATCACCATACAGTTGGTGCTCTTCACCTGTTTTGCCCTCCCCACCCCCACTTCCCCTCTGGTAGCTCCTGTTCTCTGTATCTATAAGTTTTTGTTTGGTTTGTTCATTTACTTTGTTATTTTATGTTTGTTTTTAAATTCCACGTATGAGTGAAATCGTACAGTATTTGTCTTTTTCTGGCCGACTTATTTCACTTAGCTTGATATCCTCAAAGCCCATTCATGTTGTTGCAAATGGCAGGGTTTCATCTTTTTTTATGACTAAGTAGTAGTCCTGTGTGTGTGTGTGTGTGTGTGTTTGTGTCCCAAGATCTTAAAGCTTGGTGGAGCTGGCATTTGAGCCCTGGCATTAAGGTCTTACCCATCTACTGGAAGATACTGAGACAAGAGCCCACTTGGGTATTATGGATCCAGACAGGATACTAGCTAAGAAAAGTGCTTACTAAAGGCTTGTGTCCTGACTTAAAGCACAGCCCTGGTTGGTACAGAGGTGGTTAGAAGGAAGGTGGACAGGCAGAGAGGAACTGGATTGGCAGATGGAGCCCATCTGTGAAGGATCTGACTCCCCAGAACAGTGAGCAGGGTAAATGGGCGGTCGATACCCAAGGACTACACGACTAAGGGGGAACCACAGGCAGCCGGGACCAGGAAACAGATGATGTTCAGCATCCAGGGACAGCAGTACAGGTCCTGTCCTGACAGAGTTAAGTCACAGAGGCAACAAGGAAGCAAAAATCCTACTGTCAAAATGACCTCTAGGAAAAAGATTCTGAAAAATTCCTGTCAAAGACCAGTATTCTGTGGTTTTTCATTGAATTGAAATACAGCTAGCTTTTTTCTCTAGCATTAGAACAGATGAAAACTTAAAAGTACATATATTTAAATACTAAAGTCAAATTTGACACCGAAAGAGGCTCACACTGTAAGGGAACTGGAGAACTAAGACACCACCATCTACCCAATTAATTCATTTAGTCACTCGTCACACATTTACCAAGTCCAGTAGTTGCAAAAATAAATTAGACTGTTGCCTCACACTCACTGCCCATTGGGTCACAGCAAGTAGAATTCTCCAAACAATTTCAGGTATTGTCTTGGTCATGTGTCCCCTGTCTTTTTCCCCTCATTTTCGTCAAGCACGTGTGATTGAATTCAGATAAACTAAATGTGTATTTATGAACACGGAAATCCCGGCAGGTGGGTAGCATCAAGGCAAGCAGGATTTTCAGAGAGGCGCACTGAGAACCTGGTGGGACCAGGCCTGGGGGCAGGGTCCTGGGCAGGGCTGGGCCGAGATCAAGAGCAGTGAGGTACTTGAGTGAGACAGGAAGTCCAACACTAGATGAAAAGAAAGGAGGTCTTGATTTTGCACTTTGGCCTGGGATTGCAAAACTCTTGGCCTAGAGCAGAGCCCAGAGGTGTGAAGTGGTACAATTTGTCCCGTTGTAGAGCCCAGATTATACCTAGGGGCTAACTGTAAGGGGGTGGGGGGCGGCGTTGACAGACTGGAGGGACAGGCAGCATGGGTGAAGGGAATGGCCCGGCAGTGACGTGGAGGTGGGACACCATGAGGTGTGTGCACAGATAGTGAGGAGATGTGTTTGGCTGGATCACAAAGAACATAGAAGAACAAGAAATTAAGATGGATAGACGGTTTGGAGAGTAGGCTGAGGAGTTGGCCATGGGGAGGTTGTGAAAGAATTTTTTTAAATTGGGGTTTATTAATAGTTGCTTTACAATAGTGTGTCAGTTTCTAACGTACAACAAAGTGAATCAGCTATGTGTATACATACATCCTCACTCTCTTCAACCTCCCTCCCACTCAGCCCCATCCTACCCATCTAGGTAATCACAGAACACCGAGCTGAGCTCCCTATGCTATACGGCAGGTTCCCACTAGCTAGCTACTTTACACATGATAGCTTGTGTACGTCAATCCCAATCTCCCAATTCATCCCACCCCTGAAAAGGATTTTAAGCATGGAAGAGATAACCTTCAGAGTTTGACTCCAGAAGGCACCCTTTGATGAAAAGGTAGGGTAATGGATCGCTGGAGGCAGCTTGGGAGACCGTCCCTTGGGCTGGGTGATAAGCATGCCAGGAAGACTTGGTGAGTGGATAGAGTCTGTGGAACTTGGGGCTGACCTAATGTCAGCAACAAGGAGGACGGCTAAATGAGAAATATTCCAAACTTGAGGGGCTTTGTTCACTGTGCCAGACCCTCAAAGGCCAGAATCAGTCTGCTTCGCCTTTCCGTCTGTCGTGTCTAGCCCAGGGCATGGCACGTGGTATAATGAAGTTGCTCAGTCGTGTCCGACTCTTTGCGATCCCATGGACTGTAGCCCACCAGGCTTCTCTGTCCATGGGATTTTCCAGGCAAGAGTACTGGAGTGGGTTGCCATTTCCTTCTCCAGGGGGTCTTCCTGACCCTGGGATCAAACCCAGGTCTCCCACATTGCAGTCAGACGCTTTACCCTCTGAGCCACCAGGGAAGCCCAGGCACGTGGTAGGAGTTCAGTAAATGTTCAACAAATGACTGAGTTAATTATTGGGAGGCTCATGGTATCATCATTGGAAACCCAGTTACAAGGAAAAGGTTTGAGAAGAGAAGGTTAATGAGTTTACAGTTAATTGTCTTATAAAATTAGAAGCAGGAAAGTGCTCGGAGTTCTCTCCCTTCCCACAAAAGGCAGGCCCAAGCCATCCACTGTCAGTGGTGCTTCCTTGGGGGAGTTGATGGAGACCCCTAAGAAACCTGCAGCCTGCTGTCCCGCCCAGGGCTAGAACCCCTTCCACCAGGGCCATGGGCGCCAGTTTTGTTTACAGAACACCGTCACTCCAGGGGCTTCACTGCGTCTGCTTAACAGCCTGTCAGGTACGTGCAACTATTACCCTCATGTTACAGAGGAGGAGACGGGTTCAGAGAGGGTGTTATTCACCCAAGCCAGTCTCTGGTGTAAGCAGCTTTGAGTGTGAAGCCCCAGATTCCACTGTATCATAACATCTGGTGATGGAGAACAGTTGGCCCTTAGCTTGCTCTCCATTGACTCAGGTTGGAGTCCCTGCTTTTATATGGTTCAGAAAAGGCTGCAGACAAATAAGTCTCCTTTTTGTCTGTTTCTTTTGTTTTTGTTCTTAGGTGCTTGTGACTAAATTCACTAATTTCACTGGCTGTCAAGGCTGTGTTAAGGAAAATGGGTTTGAACTGCTGCGGTTTTTGAGTTCTGGACTGAATGTCAGAAACCTTTGCCATCACGGGAAATTCTGTCACTCTGGATTTACTATCTGTTCCCCACAGCTGAATTCCTCAGCAGTGTGATTTAGCACCCTGGCTCCCCATCAACCAGTTTTGGCATTTATTTGAATGCATTACCCCACTGGTTTCCATAAACTATTTTACAATTGTTTAAAATAAATGACTGTTTATTTCCACAAAACCATCTGTATTTCTTTACAGAGCAACAGATAACTGTGTAAAATTTGGTAATGTCACAGTGACTTGAGTTAAGAGAAACAGATTGGGTTGAAAAATTGGACGCTAAGGGACAGTGTTAAAGGTTTCCATTCTCTCTAACAAGTGATACCTGGATTTGAAGGAAGAAAAAATATTTCTTTTTTTTTTTACAAGTAACATCTGGCCTCCTTTCTCCAAAGGGAAGTACACCCACACCAGCTGGGTGGGGATAGATTATGGACTCTAGGACTTCTCAGGGTGGCAGAGTGTCTGGCCCTGCACCACCCTCCCTGCCTGAACTGATGTGTGGAAGGCTGCTCTCCAGTGGCTTCCAAGCCTTTTCCATGTTCTGAAGTTTTAGGTTGTCCAGGCCCTCCCTCTTCTCGTTCTGATGTTCAGACACAGTTGCTGTGGCTAGAGAAGAAGGGCCTGGATGAGGAAACAGACTGACTAAGAGGCAGGACTGGCCTGGGTCAGTGGGGGTCTTCTGTTCTCCAGCCAGTATCCAAAGCAGCCAAGTGGCTCAGCTTTAGCCACCCTAGCTCCATCCATCCCCAGGAAACCCATTCAGGTTTGGGGCACTGCTGGGAGTCTCCAACCAAAGGGGACGCTTGGAATCCAATGGAGGTGGAGCTTCGAGTCAGATGGTTTGGATGGTGGGCAGGCCAGCTGAGCTTCAGGTTCATCGTCAAGTACAACCATCCTGGTGCCTCAGCCATTCTGGGAATGCAGGACTGTGGAAATGTGCTCCCCACACCCAGTGGCCGCGTGGAAAGTATGAGAGACAGGCCCATCCAGAGATCTTTTTAGAATGAGCCTCATAAAGAAGTCAGGCAGTGGCACCTGGGCAGAACTTTGACTCCTCGAGTAGGAGAGCATGAGTGCTGGAAGAGTGAAGTAGAGATCATTCCAGACAGAGGCACAGTGGGTTGAAACGGCCTAGTTTTAGAGGATATTTCTAGATTACTATGTCATTAGGTGGGAGGTGGAGAAGAGGGAAATGAGACCAGCGTGGCAGACCTAGAGGTTGCAGCCCCTTCTGGAGAGCTAGAAACACCCACTTCTCGCTCTGTCTCTCTGAGTGCTGCTTGGAAAGCAGAAGCGGCAATCCAGGCATGTGACTTAGTGGATCCTTGGAACAACTCTGAAGAGCTAGGTTTCGTTGTTATCCCCCTTTTACAGATGTGAAAGTCAGGCACAGAAAGGTAGATTGCTCAGGGTCACACAGCTAATAAGTGGTGGAGCTGAAAATTCAAACCCAAGCAGTCTGGCTTACAGCTGTTAAACCATACCCTCTCAAATGGTTTGGGGGTCAGGGAACCCCTGGACGGACACACACACATACACACACACACACACACACACACACACAGTTGAGCCTAGAGCAGAAATCAGATCAGACCTTCTCCCTACCCCCGGCTGCAGGGATGGACTCCTGACACCCACCTCGTCTCAAAGCCTGAGCTGAGGAAGGTGTCAGGACTGCCCCAGGAGGGGGTTGAATAGGCCAGACAGACAGTATGGGATCCCTGTTGGTTTTCCATAATACTGTCTGGAATCCACAAGGAGGACAGGGAAGGTATGGGGTGGGCAGTGTGACCCTCAGTCTGTGGTCATTGGCTCTCTTTGGGAATCGTCTCTGGGCACTAGCAGCCAGCCTCAGATGCTTGATTCATCTTCACTTTTGCTGCTCAGCTCCTTTGAACAGCTCCGGAAACCTCTGGGGCCCACTCCATGGCTTGACTTAGGACCACGGGAGCTGCTAAACAGGCTCTGTGCCATTTTAGTTCCTGGCTCTCCAGCAACCACTGAGCCCACATCATCTGAAGGGAGGCTCCAGGGGCCTCAGTCCCTAGTCTGGTCCCGCTGGAATCATCGCTAAGGTTATTCAACCTCATTTTTTAAAATTGGATTTTTAATTACAGTGAAAGTCACTCAGTCGTGTCCAACTCTTTGTGACCCCATGGACTATACAGTCCATGGAACTCTCCAGGCCAGAATACTGGAGTGGGTAACCTTTACCTTCTCCAGGGGATCTTCCCAACCCAGGGATCGAACCCAGGTCTCCCTCGTTGCAGGCGAATTCTTTACCAACTGAACCACAAGGGAAGTATTACTAAAATATGCCCTCTGTGAAAAAGTCAAACAAGATAGAAATCTGTAAAGAAAGCAAAAGCCTTCACCTTTGCTACTGCCTCACCCTACCCCTGATATAATTCTAACGGAATAACCTTGAGAACAGTTTGACTCACAGCCTTCCAGATTATGTTTGTATGTGTATGTGTTATCAACAAACATGTGTGCACACACACATGTAAATAATACACATATGCAGCTGGGGTTTTACTTTGTTAAAATGGAACATGTGCTATACCTTCTGTATCTTTTTAAATTTAATAGTATATCAAAGTAATCTTCCCATGTCTTATTAACTTAAGCTTAATTTTTTAACAGCTCCATAACATCCCAGTATACAGATATACTGTATTTACTTTCTAGTTTCCTACTAGAGGATATTTAAATTGTGTGCACTTTTTAGTATTAAAACAGTGCTACAGTGAACATCTTTGAACACACATCATCATGTGCTTGGAATCATATTTCCTAGGCTAGATTCCTTTGTGGGTCATTGTTGTTCAGTCACTCAGTCACGTCCAACTCTTTTGCGACCCCATTGACTGTAGCCCACGAGGCTTCTCTGTCCTTGGGGTTTCCCAGGCAAGAATACTGGTGTGTGTTATCACTCAGTCCGACTCTTAGTGACCCCTTGGACTCTAGCCCCCCGGGCTCCTCTGTCCATGGAACTCTGCAGGCAAGAATCCTGGAGTGGGTTGCCATTTCCTTCTCCAGGGGATCTTCCCGACCCAGGGATGGAACCTGCATGTCCTGCACTGGCAGGCGGGTTCTTCACCACTGAGCCCCCAGGGAAGCCCTTGTGGGGCAATTCAGTTTTAAATGGCGCCTGGTTGTAGTCGTTCTGTTTAACAGAGGAAACCACCACTACCCCTGAGCACCTACAAAGAGCCCATTGGCTGCGCTGGAGCTCTGGGAGTAGAGTTGGGGTTTTAACTTTTTTGTTTTTTTTTTTTCCTTCTTTTGGCTGCACTTTGAGGCATGTGGGATCTTAGTTCCCAAACAGGGATCAAACCTCCACCCCCTGCATTGGAAGCATGGAGTCTTAACCACTGGACCACTGGAAGTCCTGAGTTGGATTTTTAAAAAATCCCACCCTGATCTTCAGAGCGCCCTGACTTGGGGCAAGGGGGCAGAGGAGGACAATGACAAATAGATATCAGTGCTTCTAATACAGCCTGCCCCGGGCACTGAGAGGAACACCGCCCCGAAGAGGTGATTAAAGCGCTCTTCTTAATTCTGACAGGGAGTCGGACAGGGCTGCAGAGAGGAGGGGAGCTGCCCAAAGGTGTGCCTTCCGACCCCTCTCAGGAGCCCTTCTGCGAGGCTGGGTGTTCAAGAAGAAATTTGTTCCGAAGAATTATGGTGCTCTTGCATTTTCTCCTACACAAAGAAGAAAATCTCAGCTGCACGCCCTTTCCTTTCCTCCTCTTGGCACTTTCTGATTGATGATTGGAAATGATGGCAATACATAAACTATTTTTCTTTTTATTTTATGACCTGGTAATAGCAGTAACATATTTCCAGTAAATGTTTTCTATCGCAATAAAAAAGTTGTAACAAGACTAGAAATGGGTATAGTTAAACCCTAAAGAAATCACATTTTCAGAACTGTGGATTGAGGCAGTAACTCTGTAAATCATTTAACTTGGAAAGAGGCTCCCTCCCCCCAGCAAAGTCGGGGCACGCAGATGACGCTCTCTTTAAGCACTCAGCAGATAGGTGCCCGCATGAGGGCTGAGGGGCTCTCGGTTTCAGCCCCTCGAGACCCACTGCCCACTCTCTCTTTCTCCTGGTCTCCCACCTAGTGTCTTCACTCCTTTCTGAACAGATAAATTCTCTCAACCTTACAATTCTTTTTTTCTAACCCCAAATTCAATAAGACTGTAGAAAGCTCTTCCTGGAACACAGCATAGCAGTGTGGTTAAGAGCACAAGCCTGGACTCACACACCTGGATTCTCCTCCTGGCCTCACTGTGGACACGTGGCTTAACCACTCTGCGTGTTTTCCTCCTCCATAAAATGGGCTTAGAATAGGGCCTGCCTCATAGTTTTATGATTCAGAAAATTAGTGCAGGTAAAGGACTTTGTTAAGGGCCAGGAGAGTCCTCAATGTCAGTCACTGTTGTTATACTCTAAAGGAGCAAATTGATGATTTTGTTTAAACTTGCATAGCAGTATAACAGCTGACATTTGCTGAGTGCTTATTACATCCTAGGCACTGTGTTCTGTGTAATCTTTACAATTACTCCACGAAGGTTTAGACCAACTAATTTGCCCGGTGTCACAGAGCCTTTGTAAAAGAGCCGAGATTTTAACCCAAGTCTTTTAAACTCCAAAACTCAAACTTTAACTACCCCGTGTCCACCTTCTAGGATTAGATGCTCACAACAAGAACAGGGAGGGTTACACTTTGTTCTTGCCTCTTTTTGTTTTGAACAGTGAGTTTCGGTTCTACTTGGGGATCTTAGTGTCCCCTGGCAGACAGCCTCTCACCTAGCTCTGAGGAACTGCTCTGAAGAAGTATGAGAGGAGCCAGGATACATATGAATTTTTTGGCTGCAGTGTACAAGTAGTCATGTACACATCCTGGTAAAAGATTACTGCTAATCACAAAAAAACAAGAACAGATCTATCAAGATGGTTACACTTTGAATAGTTCTGTCTCACACCAGACATGTCCTCCTTTGTCTGGGAAAGATTTAAAACCAATAATGTTGAGCGCTTATGCTCTCAGAACTCCAGGGCCAGGCAAAAAGAAGCACTTTTTCCCCCCTGTTTGGAGGCAGAGTTGCCTTGTCCCCAGCTGGAGCTTGTTTAGGCTCTGTTACTCCTCAGAGGATGGATGGCTGGTGCTTCTGTGTGTCCAGTATCCTTAACGTGCTCTAAAAATTAGTCCTTCCCCAGCCTTTGTCTTTAATTTCTGGTTCTAGCTGACACCTTCATTAATGGTCCGGTGCAAGCTTTCTGTCGACGTGAAGACGACTGTGTGAAAGTGGTTTTGCTGCCCTATCAATAATGGTCATAATTTCCCCAATACTCTCATCAGCAGTGAATTGAGTCTTGCAGCAAAGAAATGGAAACCCCAGTGCCGTGGTTTTAAAGCGATTTGTCTTGTAGACGGCGTCTTATTTCAGTAAAATCAGGTCAGTGCAGCACTGCTGGGTCAGATCTAAGTCAGATACAAATTAGTTGGAGGAAATTGATCATTCCAACATTTAGGTTATTTTTAGCTTCTGTAGCTTTTTAATGTCTCTTTTTTCCCCTGTATTTACCTTTGCGTTCATAAAGCTTAATAAAGTTTAAATGTCTTCTCAGTTTCCACCAAGCCTTTGACAATAGGCAAGCATGCTATCTCCCACCCCATGATAGCAGCCTTTCTTCATAGTTTTGGGGTTCGCTCCAGTTACAACGTTGTTTGAACTCTTAAACCCACTCCTGCTCATCCTCTGGCCTGCCCCCTTTCTGGGGTTTGTTTATTGCCCACACTGGCCCCTCGACCGGTCTGTTCTTCATTGCTATTGAAAGTTAATGGGGGCAGAATTGCATTCCCAAACATTTGAACCTGAAGTGGCCAGGCCCGAACTTAGTTGATCTCTGGTGATCGGTTCAATTTAGTTACGATTTTTTGCCATTAGGCCGGGGCTGAATGATGGTGATTTGGTTGAGGCCAAATGTCTGAAGAAAATTGGCTCTCTGATAAGAGTGCTGTTATCAGAGGGGGCTACCTTCTCATTTACATTTAGATGAGTATTGATTATTTATTTACTCAGAGAAGTGAGATTCGTTTCCAATCTTATCTTTCTCGTCTCTGCTTGTCAGCAGAAAGAGAGATAGAGCTCCTGACATCAGGCCAAGATAACAGCACTTTGTAGTAAAGATAAAAGTTGGAATGGGCCTTTTTCTAGTCTTGACTGAAAGGATAAGTTTTAAAAATTAGAACTGATGGGTCATGCTTTCAAAACCTTTCCTGAAGGTTTTGCAGTTTAACTAGGCAGGAGAATTGGTTTATTGGAACAGCCTTGGTCTTTCTTCTTTTGTAATAGGAATTGTATTTAATTTGATTATATTCGGCTGTTTCACTGAGAGCAAATTGTGTATTGGCTCAGAAGAGGCTGAAGTGTGACCTTATTGTCATGTCAGCTTGTTCCTTTCTTATTATTTAAATTCTAAATGATCCAATCCAAGCCTCAGAGGGGGTATAAGCTACAGTGGTTATCACTTGAATATAATTCAGTGCTTATATTAAGATCAAACAGAAAATGATTATAGTCACTCCTACAGGAAGAGTTACAAGCGATGGAGCTGACACTAAATGCAAACATTTTAGGATAGCTGATGTTGGTTCTGAGCTTGGATATTGACAGCATCAGCTTGTTGGTGATGGCTTTGGCTCAGTGAGGAACTCGGGATTCAGCCGGCCCCTGCCACAGATCAGACAAGGCTTGGCACAGCTTGCCTCTTGTGGGTCTCCCTGCCACCAGTCTTCTCAGCCCACTGTTGACAGAGCCACCAGGAGAAGTGTACCGAAATATAAAGCTGATTGTGTCACTTCCCTGCTCTGTTAGCATCTGTTGCTTATAAGAGAAAACTTAGACTTTGACCAACATTCTGGGCCAAGCCTCCTAGCCCCAGCTTCCCCTTGAACCCCCACAGAACCCAGGCCTTTTCTCCACTGAATTTGCTCTGGGCCCCAGGCAGGGGGCTCTTCAGTACTTCCTTGCCTTTGCACATTCTGTTCCTTCTTATAGGAATGCGCTACTTCTCCCTTCTTCTCCCGGCTCCCAGCTCCGCATCAAGACTCAGTTCAGATGTGTCCACCTCAGAGAAGGGGCAGTTCATTGTCCCCTCTTCTGGATTCCCACAGCACCTGTCCTGACCTGGGGAAGAGCACTGGCTGGGGCTCTTTGATAGTTTTATCTGCTCATGTGTGTCCTGCCACCTCCCCCAGCCTGCAGGAGGTCTGGAATCACCGATTATTCATCTCTGTGTCTGGGACACTGTTGTTGCAGTGGGACTGAAGTGTTTCTAGGTGAATGTATGGATGGCATGGCAACATCACATATCTTTTGGTATCTGTGCTGCCGTGGTTTGTTTGATGGGGATGGTAGGTACTCATCATTTTTAGACTGTATTCTTAGGACCACAGAGACTAAGGAACTTTAGGAATCCTGGCTGCTGAGCAAGTCTCTAATCTCAAATCCTGCCCGTAGCTTAAAAGCAAGCTTGTTTAAATAGATCTGCCTGCTCTCCTACCCGTACTCCTACCTCAGACACACGTGAGAAAGGATGCGGACGTCTGCTTGATGCCAGCATTCCCCACCACCCTGTATTATCCTTTAACGGGGCTGTTAGCTTGTGACTCTGAGGCTCAGGACCTGCCTAAGCCTCCTGCAGCAGTTCCTGCTCCACCCAGCCTGTTCTAGCAGTGACAGCAGCTGCCACTGAGCCCCTCTAATCCTCACAGCACCCTTCTCAGGTACAATACGCAGAGATTGTTACTTCCCCAGAACGCATAGTGAGAGGGTACAGACACCAGAGTTTTCTATTCAAAACCCAGCCCTTCCTCTTATTTGTTCATACTTAACTTTTTCTGGCTGCAAGCAGCTCTTTCAGATTAAAGCTCCTCTTCAAGCTAAAAAATGAAAAATAACGTGAAGGCACATCCCTGAAAGTGTTCAGCCTTTTCCTTTATCATTCTCCAGATAGGTGGGCCTTCAACATGTTGTAATGTTCAGCGATAATAATGATAGGTTAATTCATTTATGTCCTACTTCAATCTGAAAAGCAGTTGGAATAGATACACTAAAGGGATAAAAATTGCATGAATTGGAAAACTCCCTGAAAGTAAAGGAAAATAAAGGTCTGGAGGTTTAACTGACCCAGAAATGCGTGTTCAGTCATCACACATCTAGTGCTGAGCTTCCTCGTAGGCAAAGGAGAAAGGAATACAGTATCAGTTAGTTGCCAGATTTATGTTAAACTGTCTAAAGGTACAAACACACCAGTTGCTCTGAGGAACTACAGCATTTCCCGCTAGATCTGAAGGAGATTTCTTCCGTGGGTCTTTAGAAGTAAGATGCAGAATGATAGTGACGATGGTGTGGCTTCTCTCTCTTCACTCTTCAGGCTTTTGCCCTTGCTTCCCGTTGGATTTCAGCCCTCAGCTGGCCCTCAGCTGTTAAGTAAGGACATACCAAATGCTTTTACATTTCAGGCGAGGATTAAAGAAAAGGCATTGAGGAAGCTGAACTGAGCATATATCCACCATCCAACAGATACCACAGATTTCCTTCGAAACTTACATCCTAAGATGTTTGCTTTGGGTTTACAAAATCCCATAAAAATCCTGCCTGGGTATTATAACTTGGAGCCCTCCCTAAGTGCCCAGAGCAGTATTTTGTTCCTAGACCATTCGGTGACATGGTTTTACTGCAATAAATACATCATCAGAATGCCTAAGCAGGTTTTCTCGTCTCTGCAGAATAACTGCTTCCCAGAGTCTTCCTTTTGCCTTCCTCTCTGCTGTGAGGGAAAGGGGATGGAACTCCGTGCACAGCTGTGACATTTTACAAACCTTTCCAAAGGGTGGATATTGCCTTGAAAACGATGTCGTGTTTGGTGTGAAAGAGCCTCATATTTTTATATAATCACTTCTTTGGCAAAAGTATGTTAATGGAAACTGACCTCACAGCTTGTCTTTATAAAACGGCTTTTGGCCGCTGTTTTTCCTATCCTCCTGTGTCAGCTGCCTGAAAATCAAATTAACATTTGATAGAAACTAGTGTTTGATATATAGTAGGTCTGGGTTGTTATAATCTCGATTATCATCAACAGACATTTATTAAGAACATACAAGTGAGACACTACATCCGTGTGCAATGTGTAGACCACAGGCCTGGGCAGTCTGAGGTATGAAGTCAGACTGAGTCCGCCACTTCCTGTGGGACATTGAGCAAGTTATTTAGCCTCTGTAAGTCATGGTTTCTTCCTCTACAAAATGGAATTTGTACTCTTTACATCCTAAGATAATCAAGAGTGAAAGAGAGGAGGTATATGAAAGGCCGACCGCAGTGCCTAGCGCATAGTAGACCTTGTTCTCTGTTACAATCTCTTCTAAAAGTTGGATGATGTGGATGACCGTGGTGGAAGCTTAAATGACACTATTAATGTTCTGTTCTAACTGCTTTATAACTATTAACTTACGGAATCCTCAGACCTATAAAGTAGTAGCTGCTAGCATTATCCCCATTTTATAGATGAAGAAACAGAGAGGTTAAGTAAGTTGGCCCAAAGTCGCAGAGCTACGTTTCTCAGGCAGAACTAGACGGGGGCAATCTGGCCCCAAGTGCGTGCCCTTCATCATCAGGCTATATTGCTTCTCATATATCCCCTGCCTCTCATTACACTATATGACCTAAAGTTTATCAGTTCGGCCTTTTCAGAAGAAAACGTGTAAAACGGTCTTTCTCTATGAGCTGTCTTATCCAGCATTCAGGCAAGAATCATGAGAGAAATTGAGATTTGTAATAGGCAGTTTTCTATTTGGGTCCAGATCTGGAGTCTCATCTACAGCTTAACTAGCCGCCGCTCCCCAAAGTTAAGACCCATCTGTCATTTGCCAGGTTCAGAAGTGGGTTAGCAAGTTGTTCTTAGTTTTTGTGGACGACCCTGGAGAACTGAGAGCAAAAGATTATGCTCGACATTTTAGTTACTTAAAAAACTGTACATATGTAGGAATATTCTTAAGAAAGATGGGGAGAGGATCTTCCTGGACAGATGGCAGAATAAGGTCAGCCTTTATTCCTAAGGAACCTGGATAGAGCATGGGATACTTAGCACTTGGTGAATTTCACTAAAATAATTATTTCAGATCATCTATTGTAGAAATGAGTGTATAGAAACCACAAATAGTTTAGAACCCAAATGAATCCACAGAGCTACCAAAAATATATACTTAAGGTATAAACTATGGGTTTGTTTTTTTTAATATAGGTCAGTCATTTATAGTTTGTTAAAGGAAGAAAGCTTCAAAAATACATAGGCTTTGGTTACATTCCCCCATCCTGCTTCCTACTTGCGTGATCTTAGACTGGTTGCGTGATCCCTCGCTTCAGGGTCCCAGTCTGTCAAATGAGGGTAGTAATATCTGCCTCTCAGAATTGCTGTGAGGATTTAGTAGGGTAACATATGTGGAGTGCTTGGTGTATAATGGCCACGCGGCAGTTTAGAGTCGTCATGATACTAGGCTCAAGGAGAAAGTCCTCCAGCAACTTTTAGGAAACAAATTATTTTTGTAGAAAAATCTACAGAACTCAAGAAACAAGAAAGTAAATATGGAATGATGGCATTTACGGCTTAGAGAGTGATGCAGGGACCTGTGTTTAGCGATAAGGGACCCTTGGTAGTACTCCCTGCCTCCCCTGGTTTCCCTCGTCCATGTTCCCCAGGCAGCCGCAGAGACCAAAAGGAAAAAGTGTACAAAGGAGACCAGCCTGAAGTACACCCTCAAGCAGCCAGGCCTTGGCTCCCAGAAGCAGGAAGAGGGTGGCTTGCTTACTCTCTACCTGTCAGGTAGGCAAGCAGCTCTAGACACCCAAAACCCTATGTGCTGTGCTCAGAGTGACCATGCCAGGTTACAGGGTTCCTGAAGATGAAAGCATTGAGCTACATAAACAGATAAGGTCTAGTTTTGATTAAAGTATTGCAAACGAAAGACCTATTGGAGATGCCACAGTGTGTGGTAGTTAAAGTATCCTCAGAAAAATGGCATAGTAAGAAACTGGAGGACTTATAAGTAGATATAATGTTTTTAAAATGATAAATAAAAGTAGCTTTTATTTAAGTTGTTACAGGAAATTTGAAAAATACAGGAAACCACTAAGGAGAAATAAAAACAGTCATCATCGCACTCTCCAGTGTAATCACTGTTCACCTTTTGGAAGTAACCTTCCAGTACACCCCCCATTACTTTACATATATTTTTCATAATTGAAATCATCTTACACATGTTGTATTATAATTTTTCATAAACTAGCATATTACAAACATGTTTGATAAAATCAAATACTTTTGCAACATCACTTTTAATATCTTAATATCTTCATTGTATTTCACAATATTTTGTTTAACTAGCCTCCCTGTTGGAGTCTCAGAGTCTCTCAGTCGTGTCCAACTCTTTGCAACTCCATGGACTGTAGCCCATCTGGCTCCTCTGTCCATGGAGTTCTGGCAAGACTACTGGAATCGGTTGCCATTTCCTTCTCCAGGGGATCTTCCCAACCCAGGGGTTGAACCCGGGTCTCCTGTGTTGCAGGCAGATTCTTTATCATATGAACCACCAGTTGTTAGGTCTGGGTTATTCCCATATTTGACTGTCATTAAAAAAATGAATTATTACAGCTTTGTACCCAGATTTTACTGTAAATTCATAGGAGCGAAAGTCAGTGCCTATGCACTGTGTTGCTGGGAGATACCAAGGTTGTGGGAAATTAACAGGCCAGTACTTTAGAAAGCAGCTCCCCAAGTTTGGTGGTGGCTCTCTTCTCTCTAATAGGTCGAAGCTGCCCAGGGCTGTGAAAGGTGGGGGGTTAGGGAGGAGACAGCAGCAGGTGAGAGGGCAGGGGAGAGGGATCTTAGGACTTTCTCAACAGCTAAGTTTCCTTCAAGCTCAGCTGGGTGTGACTTCCGGTGACTACTTCCCACCAGTGAGTATGAAAGTATCCGGTGACGGCAGCAGGCAGGCTGGGTAATTGACAGATATTGGCACTGCCGGGTGATGGCTCATGGAAACTGAGAATTATCTGTATTTCCATACCTTTATTCGCTTCATGTTTTTGGAATTAAAATTGAACTGTGTAGAATGTTGAACTGCAATGCATTCTTGACCTGAATACGGTGTACTAGAATTTATCAGAACTGTATGGACTTCTAAGCATGCATGTCCTTAAATAGTCGTATGCGTCTTGAGCGTTGTTAACTTAGTGCAGGCTTAAAACCTCTAAGTAGTGTAAAAAAGGACTGAACGAATGTAAGAATTCTGATAATCGGCAGAAACGCTAGTGAAATACCAGTTAGAGAAAAGATCAAATATACCATGAAACTGAACTGCAGCTGCAGTGCTGCGGATGAACTTAGAGCATGGGAGGGGAATGGCTGGAGGTGAGTGAAAGGCCTCCAGACTGATGGAGGAGACGTGTCGGACGTGAATGAATAATCGACAAGATGACGACAGCTGAGGAACATATCTAAAAATACGTGTTGCACCTGGGAGCCCCGCAAGGCCTCTGGCGCTTCCTCAGATCTCTCCCACCTCCTGTCTGACCAGACATGCCTTTCATAGTCAAAATAATCAGACAGTTTCTTACACCTCTAATCTTTTCAATACCCATTAACAACAACAAGAGCAGTCTTTTGAATCTGATCATTGGATCGTTAGGTGTTATCTGAGAACAAGATTGTCATTTGGCTTGACAAAGAAATACATGAATAAATGCCCCATGTTTTAAGATCTTTCAGAACCCCCTTGAGATGCAGGGTAGCTAATATTTCTGGTCTTCAGTATTATTGAACCTGTGCCTCTTGTGTTTTCATAAATATTTCAACAAAACCATGAATCAGTAGCTACTATCCTTCTGTCACTATAACCCCCAAACCTGGAGTTTATTTTTTACCCTATCTGCTTTTTAAAAAATTTTTCTGCATTTTTGGGTTCTAAGCATACTTTATTTCTGCTTGTAATTGATTATTCATTATCATATAATAACTATAATGTTATAGGAGTGCCTCCTATGAGGCAGGTACAGTACTAAGTATTTTTCCTGTGTTGTCTCTAATCTTCACAATAACCCTTCAAGGTATGTGTTCCCACATTATACATCAGGAATCAGAGATTCAGGGAGGGGAGGGTACCTGCTCCTATCTGGGAAACCATTGTAGCCACAATGGTGGATCCAAGTCAGTCCGACTCAAAAGCCTTTTACCTCTCATCTCGTTTAGGGGAGAACTGCACAAAAGTAGACCCAATAATAGAACAGACAAATATGTGAAACCTTGTGGGGAAAAAAACTCAGACTCTTCCATCTTGGATAGCTAGACCCCAAGCAGACATCAGTGTTTTCCTAATGCATTGTCAGCTTTTCACCGGTATGTGGTGTTTTCTCAATGTTCAGTTCACTGTTTCAGCCTCCTCCCCTCCTCCTGCCCCTTTGATCTTCCAGGCCCTCAGTACCGCCTGGAGAAGCAGAGCGAGCCCAACGTCGCCGTGGACCTGGAGAGCACCTTGGAGAGCCAGAGCGCCTGGGAGTTCTGCCTGGTCCGCGAGAACAGTACGTTGGCCTCCTCGCTCCATGTCCGCTTTGTCCGTTGCAACATGCTCACCAGTCCCGTGTCTGGGAACGCTCAGTGGTCTGGCCTCCCTAGGCAGATTTGAAGTGACTGTTTTCCAAAGCAGACCTCAGCCTTCACGCCAGAAGCGTAATCCCAGTGTGAAATGATTGATTTCATGCTTTTTGGTAAAGAGTCTGCATCCTGCTTGGCCCTCTGTGATTAATATTTAATCTGTTAAACTGTTGTCTTCCTAAATTAGGAACAGTCCTGGAAACGGCTTAGAAATGTAAGGCCTTTTCTGTGGCAAAGGCTATTTTGTATATAAAGCATCTGGCCCTGTCGATATCACTGGTCAGTCATCAGGTTTTAGAAAATTCTGACCATTTTCATACTCTCGGCTGGAGGCAGCATAGGGTGGTTCCTAGTGGTGTGTAGAAAGCCTCTCTGCTGCTGCTGCTGCTGCTAAGTCACTTCAGTCGTGTGCAACTCTGTGCGACCCCATAGACGGCAGCCCACCAGCCTCCCCCGTCCCTGGGATTCTCCAGGCAAGAACACTGGAGTGGGTTGCCATTTCCTTCTCCAAGAAAGCCTCTTTAAATTTTAGTTAATTTCTTTCCTTCTCTTTAGAATTTCAGATTTGTGAATTTTGGCCATTCCTCTCCACTGTACCCCAGTTGACTTAAGGAGCAACATGTGGAGACTGATCTCAGCAGCCAACTCGCCCTCATTCCTGGTTCATTCAGGGCTTTCACACTCTCACACAGGCAGTTTCTTCTTTCCTCTGCTCTGGTTAACTTTCTCATCCTTCTTCTCAGTTTAAATGTCACCTTAAAAGAGGCCACCTGTGATCTCCCTGTTCCCTCATTGCCTAAACCCCATCCATCCCTCACTTGGGTCCCCAGCTATATTCCATCATAGAGCATACTACTTTTTCTTCATGGCATATATTTCTGTTTATAATTATCTATTTTTCCAAATGAATGATTGATGTCTGTCTCTCCCACTGCACTGTCAAGTCTTTGAGGGTATACCTGATCCATACCAGACTGACCTGTATTAATTCACCTAATATTCACTCATCACCCATTTTGGGCCTTGCGCGGTACGTTGGAACTCTGTAGTGGATTCTGTCTCACATTGTTGACTTCTTGTTATTTGAATAAGATAAAAGATTATTTGTTAGGATATTGGTATAGACTTTGGATATATAACACTTAGATATGCAAAAAAATTTCAGATAACAAAGTATAATGAAAATTTTTAGCCTCCTTTCTCTCCCCTAATTCCTCTACAGGAGACAACGGTTGTTCCCAGTGTCTTTGGTATCTTTCCAAAGATCATCCAAAGATGATCCAAAGGGATCATCTAAACATATGCAAACATATTCTGTATATGTGCATGAATACACCCATATAAAGACATGTATATATATACACACATTTGGGATCCCTGACAGTTTAGCTGGTAAAGAATCCGCCTGCAATGCAGGAGCCCCCAGTTCAATGCCTGGGTTGGGAAGATCCCCTGGAGAAGGAATAGGCTACCCACTCTAGTATTGTTTGGCTTCCCTTGTGGCTCAGCTGGTAAAGAATCCACCTGCAGTGTGGGAGACCTGGGTTCGATCCTTGGCTTGGGAAGATCCCCTGGAGAAAGGAAAGGCTACCCACTCCAGTATTCTGGCCTGGAGAATTCCATGAACTGTATAGTCCATGGGGTCGCACACATATTTCCCCCTTTTAGCAACAAATGGAAAAAACTGTCATCAGTGCTCTACATTTTTCTTTTATCGTTTTAACAATGTATCACATAGAGAATACTCCATATGTTGCATCAATCCATATATTGTTCCATATATAAATTTACCTCTTTCTAATTGCTGTATAGTATTTCACAGTATGCTGTGATTCCAAATTAAATGTGGTTTGGGGTTTGGGGGGTTTTTTCTTTGAGGATAAGGTGCAGCTTTCTTCTACTGGGGAAGAAAAGCTATAAGGATTGATGGATAAAGTTTTGAAATCTGGTCTCTTGTTCTTACTCTACTTCCACTTCCAAGTATGAGCATAGTCTTAATTAAGTTGTATGACCTCTGTTAGCCTCAGCACCCCCATCTTAAAGAATTCACAAAGTCCTTTCAAAGCTTGCCTTTGAGTCAAAATCACTTTGTTAGTGAAAGAAGACCGTACCAGCATGTACAGAATGTGCCAGGTAGTCAGTGGTTTGGAATCAATGGAATATTATAACTAGTCTCTGTAAAATGGAAGTAAACTATAAAAACTATTTCTTCTTTTTTATAGAAAAGATTTTTTTTAATTTTAAGTAGAAATTTTAATCAGGAATGCATATTGTTCCCCAGTAGCTACCTATTAAGAAATTGTACTGAGACAAAGAAAAATGTTTCAGAAACAAAATTTTTTTCACTTCTGTCACTGTATTTGATCAGGACAGGCTTGCTATCCTTAAAGCCATTTTAGAAGTGAGCTAAATTATAAGCATCTATCATGCAGTGTTTAAGGGAATACGCTGTCAAGCCAGACCCTCAGTTCACATTCTGGCCTTGCCACTAACTGGCTGTGTGACCTTGGACAGCTTACTTAACCTCTCTTAGGTAGTTAATTTACCCTCATAAGGTTGATGGGCAGATTCATAAAGCTCTTAGAATGGTGCCTGGGACATAATAAAACACTCAATAAATATTAACTGTAATTAATAAATAACAGAAGAGCAGCATTCCGTGGCTCATAAAGCAGATGAGGCAAGGATGTGGCAGTCTGAAGCACTAGAACTATCTGGGCCCTCAAGGAGGTATGTGGTTGGGGGAGGGAGTGATGCGGAATGGAGGGGAAAGGGAGAGCAGGGGCCAGGGCCAGTGCGGAAGTCTGGTCACGGGACCAGAGAACTTAGAAGCAGGGTGCTTTCCTGCACCTGTGCTTTGGTGTCCCAGAGGAGGTACACCTATAAGGAAAAGCATTTGATTGAGAAGACTGCATAAGAGCAGGCATAAGCCTTTCAGATTTCCTTCCTTAGAGGGACAGGGCATGGCTTTTTTTATACCAATCACATCAAAAGATCTTTTTAAATTATTCAGACCTGCTGCTGTAAGGCCTCATGTGATACATTTTGCTCCCTCTTATATAATCGTCACAACCACCTTTCAAGATGCTTTTCTGATTGTAGAGAGGGGTTGTGACTTGTCCAGTGTTAGCTAGTCACTAAGTGATGAAGCAGAATTCTAAGTCAACTGTCTGATTCTAAAGCCTACCCTGAGATTGTTGATACAGCAACCTAAATTTTCAATCCTAAGAACGGTGATGACAATCGTCTTTATGTACTATAAGAGAGAAGCTTGCAAATGAAGCTAACATGACAAGAGTTTCTGCCTAGGGACTGAGAGGCAACATTTGTGCTTGGATCTTGGCCTAAATAAGAAAGTGACAAGCCAAAGTCCTTGAGCTTTCCAGTTTGGATTCTAGTCTGATAATCTACTGCATCCTTCAGCCAACTGTCTGCTCGAAGCTGGAATAAGACCAGAAGGAAGCCTGAGTACATTATAGAGAGGATGTAACATTAGAAGATTTCCATTCTTGTCCAAGTGCCTATATAAATCCTGGCACCAGACTGAACTTCAGTTTCCTTTTCTACCAAACGTTGCCA
Organism: Bos indicus x Bos taurus; assembly: GCF_003369695.1. NCBI lineage: Eukaryota > Metazoa > Chordata > Mammalia > Artiodactyla > Bovidae > Bos > Bos indicus x Bos taurus. The sequence goes on along the minus strand of NC_040086.1, from coordinate 95,478,346 downwards.
GCCACCTTTCCCTTTACCCACTGATCTTACATGGGAAGCCATCCAGAGCCTTAGAAGAAAGATGCCACTTATACCAGCTTATTGTTTCCACAGCTTTAAGAGAGAAACTTGGAAAGTTCCCATCATCAGGGCTAAAATAGACCTGAAATTGAACCGGATTTATGGAGTACCACAAAGCGTCAGACACTGTGTCTTCCCTGTTTTATCGCTCACTGGTCTGCCCGTATGGCAGTTCAGCGTAGTACTTAAAGCATGGTGTTTAGAATGAGGCAGACCTTAGCTGGACACTGCCACCTCTTACATCAGACAAATCAGGTCACCTCTCTGAGCCTCAGCTTCCTGTGTAAATGGAAGTGGTTGAATCCATTTCACAAGATTGTTGTAAGGATTAAATGAGATAGAGGTGCTGTTATTCTTAGACTTCTGTGGTCATCATCTTTGGGCTTCCGAGGTAGCTCAGTGGATAAAGTATCTGCCTGCCAATGCAGGAGATAAGGGTTCAATCCCTGGGTCAGGAAGATCCCCTGGAGGAGGAAATGGCAACTCACTCCAGTATTCTTGCCTGGAGAATCCAGTGAACAGGGGAGACTGGTGGGCTGCAGTCCATGGGGTTGCACAGTGTTGGGCACAGCTGAGCAACTAGGCACGCACGGTCATCATCTTCATGTTACAGGAGAAGAAACTAAGGCTTTAAGAAGGTGATTTGCTCATGGTCACATGAATAATAATTAGGGGACCTAGAAAAATGTGTCTTCTGTCCACTAAGTCTAGTGAAAGAGCTGAATCTAATTGTTTCCTTAAAGAAGTTGCATAGAAAGAAGATTCTTTAAATACCTGTTTAATCTCCTTTGCTCTCCTTTTCTTTTCAAGGAGACCTTCCCTTATTTCAATGCCTTAGTGAAGTCTCCTTTATTTAAGGCTGCCCTGAGGAAGAGCTTCACCTCGAGGTGGGCAGACCCTCAGATAGCTGGACTGTGGCAGAGGAGCGTGTCTCAGGGTCTCAGTTTGTGGGAGTCCTCTTTCACCTCCTCAGTTTCCCCTTGAAGACCCAGGAAAGAAGGCACCTCCTTCTCAAAGCCGCCGCAGCCCGCCTGGTCGCCATTCCCTGGGCTCTGGTAGAGTCCTTCTCCTTACCGCTATCTGATCACTGGTCCCACTAGATGGATTTCCCCACTCCCACACTGGACTGTGACCACTCAGCCCCGCCCAAAGGGCAGAGACTGGATTTGAGTTCCCCCTACATCTCAGTGCCCGTGGCCAGATGTGGTTCATTCCTCAGGAGGGAAGGGAGCCTTTTGAGACCCCAGCATCTCCAGGTTACTTCCTGGGGCTCCAAGGTACAAGTGTGTGATGACATTTAAAAGGAACTTGGGTTTTGCGTGAGCATCTTTAGATATGAGAGTTTCATCATCTTTAGGTTCTTGGGGTTTTCCCTTCCCCGCTGCCCCCATCAACGTGCTCAGTCGTGTCTGATTCTTTGCGACCTCATGAACTGTAGCCAGCCAGGCTCCTATGTTCATTGGCTTTCCCAGGCAAGAATCCTAGAGTGGATTGCCATGCCCTCCTCCAGGGAATCTTTCTGACCCAGGGATCGAACCCACATCTCATGTCTCCTGCACTGGCAGGCAGGTTCTTTACCACTGGCATCACCAACTCCCATCAATATTACTCAATAAAAAAATACTCAATAAAAAAACAACTGCAGACAGTGAATGACTGCTTATACTGGTGTTTCCGCCTCCTCTTCTTGGTGCGTATTCTTAGCACACCAAGTGCGCTCTGTGCCAGCCCTGGAGACTCCCTCGGGGTTCTCCTTGGCTTCTGGAGGGTTTGCCTTCTTCAGTTACAAATGACTAATCTCTCCAATTTCTATCATGTGACTTAAGTACCAGGGCTTTAAGCCTCTTTTATTATACCACAACAGCAGTCCTCAAAAGCAGGAGGAAAAAAAAAATGTGATCCTGCAAATAAACTCTTATTTACAAATGGTAATGACTTGTGGTGTTCGTGGTACATATTTTAGGTTGAATTACTGCTGAAAGCCGATTACGTGTCTGCCTCTGGTGGGCGGAAACGTGTTCCCTGTAAGGAATTTTCTGTATGGGTGAGAATTTTTTCAAGTAGATATTGGATAATAGCTCCCTGCTTGCTGCACACTAACAGAATTTAAATGAAACAGACACGGTATCCCCGAGGCCAGAATACCTGTGTCTCCGCCTCTTGCTGTCTGGTTGCCTTGAGCTGGTTGGCAGTGTGTTGTAGAGGAAAGGCAGGATGTTTGGGGCCCCAGCGTGTCCTTAGGCAAGCCCTCCTCTGAGCTCCATTTCCCTATCTGTAAAACCCAGTGGGAATCCCTTCCCTGTGGAGCTGTTTTAAGGATTAAATGAAATTGTGTGCATTAAAAGCATGTGGTAAAGTGCAGTGCCCAGCGCGAGTCCTGGCCACTTGCTGTGTTTGTGCGTCCAGACACCCCGGCTAGTCTGCAGTTGTGAGTGGTGGTCTTTTACCTCCCTGTCATTCCTCTTCTCCCTCTAGATTCTTAGACTTCCTGTGGGCCCGTTTGGGCAACAGCCAGCACCGAGGGTGCGTGATCCCTAGGGCAAAACACAGTGCTGATCTGAACTGGAAACAAGTGTGTGCCCTGTCCACACCGACTTCTTCAGCAGTGAGTGTCTGCCTTGTGCTCTTTGGGCTGAGAAATTCCACATAAATTGCATTTTCACTTCCCCTCTCTTTGTTGAAAGTCCCCCCCTCCTTTTCATTTTATCATTAGGTAGTAATTAGTATTCAAGGGAAATTGGTCTTAATATATTAAAATTGGTTAAGTGCATTTAGACCTGTACCACAGCCAATGTCTTATTGGAAAATGTAATTGGGGACTCTGTGTATGTAATTAATTGAATTACAATTAAGAACTTTCATTAAGCGATACACTGGTACATTAGAGCAGTGTGGAAACACGTTTGACGAGCCACAAAGCCCGTACGGGCTCTAAGTGAGGGCACAGAGATTCGTGTCCCTCTGGCGGGCTTCTGGCCCTGGAAGCTGCCCTGCAGCCCCTGCCTGATGGTCGAGTGACGCAGCAGGTGACATTTCTGCAGCGACTCCCCTGATGGGAGGTGGGATTCTTCCAGCACGCGTGCCCTCATTCTGACTCTGGAGTCGGAGAGATGCCTCAGTGCTGATCAGTTGTTCCAGTTCTTAAGATATTTTGTCTTGTAAATTGTCCAAAATACCCAGACTCTCTAGAAGACTCCATTACTTTTCTTGTGTTTTGGACAGGGACAGACACAATAGAAGAAGAGGAAGTGAGGGGAATCCGGTCATCATCCTAACTTCCAGGCAGACCTGTAATGAGCAAGTGGTTCAGACCTGTGCATGTCATGATTGATCCTGTATAGGCCTCACTCTGGACATATATTTGCTCATTCATCCTCCAAACATAGATGGCCCCTCCTCTGGGCCAGTCACTGTGCTGGGAGAGTACAGAGGATACACAGCCCACACATCATGGAGTTCACAGCTGCTCCAAGTGCTGTGAGGGGGTGAGAGTATATAGGAGGGCTCGAGCTGGTGAGAGTAGGCCAGAAAGCTTCCTTGAGGAAGAATGAAAAGGAGTCATTCAGATCATGAGCATGAAGAATGTTCAGAAGCCAAGGGACTGCTTCTCCAAAAGTCTTGAGAAAGAGCTTGGTGTGCTTGAGATGGTGTATTTGAATGGAGTGGAATGAAAGAAGCAGGGGAGCGTGTGCTGAAAGATGAGAGCGGGGACCAGACAGGAGCTTGGACACAGAGCTTAAACCTCCCCACCCCTGGCCTCCATGATCCGCTCTTTTTAGGAATTCTGCAAACCTGAATCGTTTCCTTCTGATCACCTCATAAAACAAGATTATCCTGATTTATTGAGGGTCTGAAATCTCCCTGTGGAAAGGCTCTGACTCCAAGAGCTTAATCAATTAGGCAGTGACAGCACGGATCCCTACCTGGTTGCACCACGGCAAATTCAGTGAAGGCTATATCCTACTGTATGATCCTGGAGGCTTTGGAGAGATTACTACACGGGGCATGGGAGTGCGCATGTGTGTGTTACAGTATATCACCTATTGATTATTTTTTAGAGACCAGCAAAAATGACTAGTAGCCAAAGGGAAGTGTTTACTAGAAGAGAAGTTTGGGGCTTATGAGTCTTTGGGGACTTAAAAGGACTTTGGGAAAAAAATGTGATGGATATAGAATGCTAAAGGAGAGTTTTTTCTCCGTGACTCACTCGTGTACTAGCTTTGAGTCTTACCTGAGGAGAGAGAGTTAGGTTTTATCCCTGATTGTACTAGCAAAGCCAGGCATAGTTGTATTCTCCTTAGATACTGTTATGGCCCATGAACTTGTACATTCCCAGTCCCCCTAAGGAACATTTTTTACCCAAGGGGTTATGTGGTGGTTAAGGGCACAGTTTTGCAGTTAGGGGGGTTCCTGTCCTAACTCCAGCTGATGTTAGTTGTATGACTCTACTAGCAGGATGACTTTCTGAGCCTTGTTTTTCTCACTTGTGCAAGGAGACTATTAGCCAACTTAAAGGAGCATTGAGAAAATGAAGTGAGATAATGTAAGTGCCGAGCGTAGTATCTGCCATGTAGTAAGCACTCAGTAAATGTTCGCTGCCACTGGAGTTGTTGCTGAGGCAGGGTCCCTGCCAGGTAAGGCGTCTGGAAAAGTAGGATTGGTGTGTCAGGTTTTAGTAACCGAGGTAAAACTCAAGGGATGGTGTACAACTCAGATACCGTTATGGTTAATATGTGACATCAACCTCATTCAAGCCACCAACAGCATTTATTGAGCATCTGCTCTGCACTCTATAGGATGGAATGTTCTTGCCCTCAAGGAGCCCATAGTCCAGAAAGGGAGTCCAGATACTTATCATGTAAGACATTTATCATGAAAGCCTTCAGCGAAGGGTGACAGGATTTCAGGGAAAAGATCAGGGAAAGACTCCATGTGGATTAGACTTCTAAGTGTATAAATTTTAGAGTGGAAAGGACATTCTGGCCAGATAGTGTAACTGGAACAAAATCCAGTTTGGCTGAAGCCGGCATTGTTCTATCTGGGGAGTAGCAATAAGGCAACAAGATAGAATGGGGCAGAAGGTAGCTTGTTTACTCTTCAGTCATTTGCATAACAGTATTTTACTGCATGTCAGGTCCTGCTCTCTGAAGACTTTTCCCCTCCACCCACACCATTTTATTTTCCACCACTCGCCTTCTCAGACTCTTTGCACCAGCCAAGTGCGAACCCTGCTGCCATCCTCCAGTGATCCCAAAGCACGAGCACAGCTTCTGGCACATGGTTGGTGCTGGGTGACTGGGAGGAAGGGTCACCAGGGCCATCATGCTGCAGAGAGTGTACATATGAGCTACTCTGCTGCTTGGTCACTCAGTTGTGTCCAACTGCCTGCTAGCCCATAGACTGTAGCCCACCAGAGACTTCTGTCCATGGAATTCTCCAGGCAAGAATACTGGAGTAGGTTGCCATTCCCTTCTCCAGGGGATCTTCCCAACCCAGGGATCGAACCCAGGTCTCCCACACTGCAGACAGATTCCTTACCATCTGAGCCACCAGGGAAGCCCACAAGTAAGAACTTAGCAAAGGCCACTGAACTTCGGTTGAGCTCTAAAGTTGGCGAGGATCTTTTTGGAGATGAAAGATAGAAGTTGCTTTAACTTCTAACTGGATGAGGCCTTTTAGATTTGACCTGAGACTCACTGAATCATAAAACGAAGTTTGATGTTCCATGTAGTTTGTGTCCAGGAACATAAGACATCTGCTGGAGGCGTACATCAAGTTCATCTGAGCTTTAATTTAATCGTTAGTGCTCATTTGTCTGAAAGAAAGTTATGTATGTACTGCCTCTAAGTGTCTCCCTCAGCTCCAGTGAAATCATGTAGTATACGAAAACGCTTCTTAAACAATATTAGTTGTAATTAGCCTTGATCTGACACCTGGCAGGAAGCCTGTTACTCTAACAGTGTGCGTACAGGCTCTCTGTTTGTGGTTGTTGTCAGGGATGTAACACAGGTACAGAGCTGTACTTGCACTTTTCTTTCCCATCATGGTTGTCCAGATGGGTGTCCAGGGACAATGAGGACGTGGCGTAAGAACCAATACAGGCAGCAATTCCCAAACTTTTTGGTCTCAGGACCTCTTTATATGCTTAAAAATTATTGAGACCCCAAAGAGCTCTTGTTTATTGGGTTATCTCTGTATTAGGAATTAAAAAGTGAAAGATTTTAAATTATTTATGAATTTATTAAAAACAGTGGTAAATCCATTATGTGTTAACATAAGTAACATGTTTATTAAAATTTTTTTAAATAAAAATATTTTCTTATAAAAATGTAATGATAAGAGCAACACTTCTATTTTGGCTTGGGTTTTTTTTTTTTTTTTCTTTTCTTTTCTCTGAAAAGCATTTATTTTTGTACCATGAGGAAGATAAGTTATTGACTAATCTTCTGAACCAATGGGCAACTGTTTTCTGTTTTTGCAAATTGCTGTAATGTTTGACTTGGAAGACACCAGGATTTTCATACCTACTTCTGCATTCAGTCTGCTACAACACGTTATTTTGGTTGAAATAGTCACAGAAAATTTGGCTAACATAGATCCATTGTTGGAAGAGAGGAGAGTATTTCAATAGCCTTTTCAATAAGGGTGCACATGAATTTTTGTTACTCTACCAAAACTCAAGTGGTAGTTACCTAAAGGTTGGTTGCAATGTGGAATCAGAAATGTTATCAATGAACTTCTTATTACCTTGTGCACTTCCAAGAAAACAGGTGTAAAAGGGCAACTCATGTCTTACTGTCATTATTATGAAAATAGTATTGAGGTTATAGACCCCCGCCCCGACCCCACCCCACCCCCGCCGCTCCAACTTCCTTCACCACGCCCGCCGGGGGCCCTGAGCTGACTTAGAGGTGACAGTTACCCACACCTTAATCCCTGTCCTTGCTACTGCTCATAGGAGCGTGGTGACTCGGGAGGGGAAGAAGGGACAGGGGTCTTGACAGATCTGTCCCAGCTCTGTCTCTTCCCAACAGCGGAACCTTGGGCAAGCTTCTGGCCCGCTCCGGACCCTGAGTGCCAGAGTTCGGTTCGACTCTGTGTCTCTGAACGCAGTGTTCCGGGTTCTTTGCGGTGATGCCAAGCCCCAAGGCCACACCTTAGCCCTCGCGCGCTCTCGCCTCCTCGCTCTTCCTTTACCTTCCCTTCTCCCCTTCCTTTTGCCCCTTCTTCCCGAGCCTGGTTTTGCCTTTGAGACAAGTGCTGCTCCTTGTTTCCTCTTTCCTGGTTCCTTACTCCAGGCACCTCAGCTCCTTCCTCTCCCAGACTTTCTGCTTGTCCCTCGGTGCTTTCCGTATCCTGAAAGTGCTCTCTATCATCCTTCCAGAGCCTGTTGTCAGTCCGTTTGAGCTCCAGTGCTCAAGTCACTTTTAGGCCCCACCCCAAAATTTGATCTATCACAATACATCTTTGAGTTATTGCAGCCCGAGCGTTTTGACACGATACATTATGGTAATCCATGGCACATAGAGACGTGAACACTCCCGACTTTGACAAAATGCGGTGTGAAGTCTTTGAAGGCACCATTACAATTTATCTTGTCATTCACGAGGAGACCCAGTTCAGCATTAATGTAGATGAACACAGTGTGGCTTTTGTTTCGTTTAATTGCTTGTGACCTTTTTAATTGCTAATTTAACAAAATACCAAAGGGTTATATTTCAATTAAATTAACAGTTTGGGGAGTGGTTTTTTAATGTTTATTTTTAACATATTTGGGTTCTATTTTTTTTTACTTCGAGTAGATAAACATGTCTTCTCTTAACAGAAGTAGTTTTGAAATGTGAAGTTGATCGTACAGTAGTATTTTTTAATATGCACATGGTGCAGTGCCAGACATCTTTCATGTGTGGTTGGACTCATGCCTTTCCAGAAGGATCCAGACAGTAAAGGTGTACATGCAAATTCAGAACTTGTCCGGCTAAAAAAAAAACTAAAACATGCTTTTGGTGTAGCAGTCTGCTTCAGATGTGTGCCTTTAGATGGTGTGTCTGCCGTGTGCATCATCGGGGACGTCTCTTGGCCTTGGCGTGTTTTCTTGGTACCCTGTACTGAGTTTGTAAGCTCCTGAAGATCAGGAACCCTGCCTTCTCCTCAAAAGTGTCCCTTCCCAATCCAGCACGCTGCAGGCACGGGGACAGTAGTTAGAGGTTGGATGGCTGACTGATCTGTACACACACACATGCCCCCTCCAAGCACAGGCACTCCTGAGCCTACTTTGAGAAGTGGCACCAGAGTTCCAAGAACAGAGGCTGTTCTCATTCAGCAGAAAAACCTGCTTTAGGGTAAGTGCACGTGTCAGAGGTGAGTGCAGGGCTGTTCCTTCCTTCTCCACTTCTCCAGTGCAGTTACCCTTCTGATCATAAACGTAAACATGCCCCTTGTCAGCCAGGGCCAGGCTCAGAACTCACCCAGGTATCAAGAGGACTTAAACCCCCAAATGGGGTATGAATTTACACTGTCAGAGAGTAGAAGGTCAGTGCGAGAAGCATTAGTGCGTTGAGCCAGCTCCAGCTATCTACGTCTTGAACAAAATTAATACGAGGAAATTGACAAGCCCTGCTGGTTATTCCATAGCTTTAAGACCTCTACTAAAATCCTATCATCTCATCTGCCCATTATTAACATTTCAGCAAAATATAAAGTTTTCATTAATCTCCCACAGCAAATTTAGGAGTGAAAACTGGCACTTGTTTGAGCTTTTAGGACTACATTAGCTGGTGTATTAAACAAAATGTGTCATTCTTCAGTAGCTTCTGCAAGAAGCTAAATCAATTTCCAGCCATATTTATGCACCACTTTATCTAAAAGCATCTGAATTATCATTTACAGCTAAGATGCTTTATTAGCAGCTGGCATTGAAATTGCTCAGTAAAAAATTATATGTCACGTTATAGTAATTTTTAAATTGGTTTTAATCCAACATCATAAAATGTAAAACTCTTAAGTATGGTTTTTTAAAAAAATAATTGGCATTTTAGCATAAATGGACTGTTACCTCTTTCCAAATCAAATACCTCCAATATTTAGAAAATACTAATTAGTAAAGAAAACAGAAGTTCTTGAGCTAGGTTGTATCTAATAATGGCATTTTTCTCAGAAAAGATGGCTTTCAGTGATTTAAAACATGAAAGGATTTTAGTATTTCTCCAAAATTCTCAATTTAGGAGGTTCTAAAATAAAAATAAACACAACTTGGCAGTTCTGTTTTAGTAAAAGGTATATTTAGAGAAAGTGAATAACTATTCAATACTTTAATTTCTCCTCTTGGCTTGCAATGTGGATGTTACTAGGGAAACCAGATGATCACAGCATCTCTGTCCAAAATCACAAGTGCTCCGGAGAAAGGGGGCAGGGTTACCCAGTGGGCCTTGCAAAGGCTGAATGCCACTGTGCCCATCCTAGCAATGTGAGGTTGGTTAAGTCGCGAAACCTCTCTGATCCCGAGGATATAGTGTTTAGTATTCATCCAGTAGATTGCTATTGAGCTCTTGCTTTATTCTGTACTTGGTAGCACTAGCGGGGTCTGGGCGATGGTGTTTAATAAAGCAATCACTCTGTCTCTGCTCTTGGGGTTACAGTCTAATGGCAGAGACAGGCGATTACTATCTGTGATAAATAACCTGAAGGGAAATGCAGGGTGCAGTGACAGGAGGAGCTGAGCTAGACTCAGGCTTCCTTGGCGTGTCGCTTGAGCTAAGCTCATCAGAGGGATGGGGAGGAGGCCTAGAGGAACAGGCCAGGAGGGAGCAGAAAGGGGAGAAGGGTGACTTGGGCAGAGAGGTCAAAATGTGGACCGTGTCCCAGGCATCCAGTGACTGGTGAGGCTTAAAGATGAGACTGCAGCCTTTCTGAGGGGAGCACGTCGTTGTAGGTGCTAGGATGGTCTAGGCTGGCAAGAGTTGTCGTGTTTGAAAATAGAACATCCAGTTCCTAATAAATCAGTTCAATGTGAAGGCATCAGAAGCCAGCTTTGACTTAAAAGCCTGCCCTGTAAACAATAACAGTGGGAAGGAAAGTGTGTAATTGGCAGGCATCATAGAATTTTCCAGTTTTATGCCCAAACCTAGAGTTTTACATCCCTCCAACCCTGTGCCAAGGAGTTCTCTGTTTCCCTGTGGACCCAGCTCTGGGTTCTCATCACAAGGCCTCGGGCGCCCCACTCTGGTTGGCCTTTTCTAGACAGGTGCGTCCTCCCCCCAGCAGCTGCGCATTCAGAGGACCACATTCCAGACTTGGGAGTGCGGGGGGGTGACAAGAGTTCCAAAGCCTTGGCTTCTTCATCTGTACGACATGAAAATTCTAGGAACTACCTGCCAGGTTGTCTTGAGACTTGAATGCATGTGTGAAGTACTCGGCGCCATGCCTGATGCATGAGTACTCCCATGTACTATTAATAGCTGTCATCATTATTATTGATTTATTTGTTTAGCAAAATTTAATGAGAGCATGCCAGTTGCCTGTCCTGCATGCAGGAGAAGATGTAGAGATGAATAAGAAACTTCCCTGATCCTCACAAAGGTCCCAATTTAAGAGCAACCACTCAACAGTTCTAGTGCAAGGCTGGACGTGATCCACTGTGACAAGGGAATAAAAGTAACCATGACTGCTGTTTATTACGTGTGTTGTATGTTAGATTCTTTCAGTACATTTTGATATTCTATGGATGGCAGAGTCTAGGGTTCAGAGAAATAGTCACATGTCCAACATTATTCTTGGAGACAGAGCCAGAAGTTGAGCCCAGGTCTTCCTGGCTCCAGAGTCCAGTATAAACCAGCTGCTGTGGAGTTCAGGGAGAGCTGGAGTCTGACTAGCCTGGGCAGAGTTTTGACAGAAGGGATGTTCTGGGCCAAGAGCACCACATGAGCAAGGGCCCAGAAGCAGAGAAACCTGAACCTGTACACAGTCTGAGGAGTTTGAGAATTGCTTAGAGAAGGTATGTGTGAAAAGTGACAAGTGGGAAGCTTTTGTTTCAGTAAGACTGGACAGCCTTGATTGCTTGACTGAAAAGAGTGCGCTTCATTCAGGAGGCTTTGGGAAGCCAGGGAGGATTTCTGAGTTCCAGTGTTCTTACTTGTCCCCAGTATCTGAGTATTTGGTGTGCACAAAGCTCTGACTAGATGTTTGATGAGTGAATAACTGATCAAAGCTTTAGAAAGACAAACTGGAAAGTCCTGTAGGAGCTGGATTGCTGAGGAGCCTGGTGGCCAGGAGGCCACTGAGGAGACTGCCACGGCCATCTAGGTGTAAGCAGGCTCGTAGCTGAACCAGTGGAGGCTGTGGGCCACGGGCCACGGAGCTCATAAACAGACGGTTTGAGAATCTTGGAAAGGACAAGCATTCTTCAAGGAACACGGATTACTCTTATGATCAGGAAAATTATTAGAAAAAGAAGCAAGAATCTGAGTAACCATATTTTTGTGACTTTGACTTACTCTTATGGAAACACAGCTTCTGGTGAGCAGGGGTTTTTCTGCCCTCTGTATGGCTGCTGCCCTACCAGGGGGCTGCCGTGGAACAAGGCCGTGTTTGTGGAATTAATTGTTGAGTGATTAATATGTTGCCATGCTCTGTTTACTGGAATGGCATTATTAAGTCATCACTCAGCCTTTTCTTTTCCAAATTAAATAGCCCATATTATTTTAATTTATCCCAAAGCATTTTAAAGCAGACACCATTTGCCAAGCCTCATGTATCTTTATGTGTTAAACTGCTCTTTCCTCCCCAGGTTCAAGGGCAGACGGGGTTTTTGAGGAGGATTCGCAGATTGACATAGCTACAGTACAGGATATGTTGAGCAGCCACCACTACAAGTCATTTAAAGTCAGCATGATCCACAGACTCCGCTTCACAACCGACGTCCAGTTAGGTAAGTGCGTGGACAGATGACGGACTTCCTGTAAGTGGTCAGAGTCGGAATGGGGAGAGAAACCGCCTGCCGCCTTTGTGTGGCCTGAATGACAAGCGGTAGTTTGTTTTCAGAGCACATGTTGAAACAATGAAATTTAAAGGCGCTCCTTTTTGCCACCTGAGAGCTCTGTATTGTCTTCTTTTTTATGAAGCGGAAGATTAGAAATAGAACTAACTCGAGACTCTTTTCAGACTGATTGACTTCTGTGGAGTTCCATGATTCCCATTCTGTAATTTGCTCACATCCTCTCCTTAGAACTGCTTTGTAACATCACCACTTGCCTGTTCTCGTTCTGTGAATTCATTGCTAGTCATTCATGCCTTTATTCAGGAGGCTTTTTTTAATGATCTCAGAAGTTATACTTGGATCCACACCAGATAATCTGGAACTAAAATTCAGTTAATATGTGGGGTCAATTTGTTTCCATGAAGCGCTGAATTTCTATTATGACTTAAACCTAACAGGAGTAGAAAAAATGCCGTGGTTGTCAGCATGATATGAACACCACACCATCCTCCTCCTCATGGCTGTTACCTAGAGATGTCCTCACGTGTGAGTGCTGTACATGCGTTACTAACCTACCTAAAATGTAGGTACTTTTACTGTCTCCATCTGGCAGAGAAGGTATGAAATAGATGAGGTGCATAGAGGTGATGTCTCATGCCCACACTTAACACAGCAGGTGGTTTCAGGGAAGAATCCTGGTCTGGCTAATGTGAGTGCCCCCATTTCCTAACAGAGGATGATGGGAGGGGGGCAATGGGTACAGGTGCCAGGCTTTCTCAGTCAAGGAGCTGGCCTCTTCCCGGGCTCTGCTGGGACCTCAGCCACACCACCCCTTCCTGGGCATCCTTTACTTCATGTGTAAAGGGAGAAAGCTTGAATTCTAACTCTAAGACTCATGAATGTTCTGTTTCTCACAAAGGTTTCATATGTGTCTCATAATAAAACCTTTTCTTACATCGGCATTAGTCCGGCTAATTTGTGATAAGTTTCAAGAATCTCTCAAATATCTCTTACCAGCTTGACTGACAGGAGCTTGAAGTAAGCTGACAGTAGCTTAGTAATTAAGAGATGAGCACTGGAATCACATCTGGTTTAAATTGTGACTCTGTCAACAACCAGCCATATTAGGCAATGTCTTAATCTTTCTGAGCCTCGATTCTGTTCTGTTTAAATGAGAATGTGAGTGTGCCAGCTTCTTAGGATTACTGTGGGGAGCAAGTCAGATACTCCATCGAGCTTAGCCGAGGCCTGGCAGTTGGTAGACCCTCTTAAGCAAGATCTGTTAGTGGAGATGCCACACAGTGGAAGCTTGGAGGACAGACCCAAGAGTTAGAAGTCTCGGTTCAAACCCTGACTCATTCGTTAGCTGTATCAGCACAGGCAAGGGATGCAAAGCTACAGTCTCCTCCTTTGTAAGATGAAGATAATAGTCTCTATCTCACAGATGGGGTGATTATGGGGACCAAATGTCTTATCACACGTGGAATACTTAGAAAGGCCCTGGCACATAGCAAGTTCTCAATAAACATCAGCTTCTAAGATGATGGTTATTATGACAGACGAAATAGAGAAATTAGCACCAGTGTCTTAGAATTAGAACACACAGAACCCATCTTTTTTCCTGCTCTGTAGACCTCTTTATCCTTTATCCCTCCTCACAAAAAACCTCCAAAATGGTACAAAAGGCTTATTTAATTTTGATTGTTAAAACATAAACTTCTTCAGTGTTTTTCTTCCTAAAGGTGCTTTTTCTGGTATCTCTCATAGAAGTAAAAATAATGAGGCTCAAAAACAATCCAGAAAGGGGGTGAAAGCACATGCTGTACGGTTCCATCTATATAATGTTCAGAAATACACAAAGATAATCTGTAGACGTAATGATGGTGGTTATCAGGGCTGAAGAGACTACAGCGACTGGAGAGGGAGCATCTGGGGTGCTGGTAAGGTTCTGTTTCTTGGTCCAGGTGCTGATTACATGACTTCTGTAGACTTGGTGGGAAAGTCAGGTTTTATATAGTCTTAGGCTTTATGCACTTTCTGTTTGTATATCCTCAGTTAAAAGTTTGCGAAGATAAGAGTGCTACTCATACATCGTTCGTGCTTGCCTGCGATTCTTTCCCAGTAACAGAAGGTCTGCTTTTTCTGAGTGGTTCCAACTTTAAGAAGCCCAGAAATTTAAGAATTTCTAACTAGCCTGACTGCAGTCGAGATAGAGGTCCAGGGTGCAAGGCGGGGATTCTCCCAGGCGAGCATAATCAGCAAACCCATGCCTGCTGTTTCCCCAGGTGGAAAGCAGTGCCTTGGAAAGATAACCGATAGTGTGGACTTCTGTCCCAAAATTTTTTCTGAAGGGTAAAAGCCAAACTTGAATTCATCAGATTCTGATCTGTATATTTATTCAAAGGGAAAAGTTCACAAAAGGATCTGTGCCAAGACACCCAACTCTGCAGGGAACAGTGGGTTTGAATCCCAGCTTTACTGCTTACCTGCAGCTTACCTAAGCTTAGACAAGTTCCTTCCTTTTTCGGTCTTCATGTTTGTCATTTATGAAGTGGGAATTATAATGTTTACCTTTCAAGACTATGTATGAAAGTGGCCCACAAGAGTTTATCTTAGTGTTATCATTGTCTCTAATATTTATTTTATTTATTGCTTTCTCTCCTGTTCCACCATCTTGAAAGTATTTAACCAGATCACTCAGATTAGGTAGTCGCTCTATTGGCAAGGGGCTTCCCTGTGGCTCAGCTGGTAAAGAATCTGCCTGCAATGCGGGAGACCTGGGTTCGATCCCTGGGTTGGGAAGATCCTCTGGAGAAGAGAAAGGCTACCCACTCCAGTAATGTGGCCTAGAGAATTCCATGGACTGTACCGTCCATAGGGTCACAGAGAGTTGGACACAACGGATTGACTTTCGCTTTCACTTTCTATTGGCAAAGTCATGGTGTGGACTTGTCAAGTAGGCATGGATGATGCTGGTAACCCAAGTATCTCTCTAGAGCATTGGTTCTCAGAAGCAAGATGACTGGGAAGCTGGTTGCAGTCAGCTCTGGATGTTTCCAGTGACACCCATAGCGCCCTCTGGTGGAGAGTCACAACTGAGGCACTTCTAAAATAGGTCTCAGCATTTGTTTCCATTATGAATCTAAATTTAGTCTTTAGCATTGTAAGCAAAAGCTTCATTAATTAATCTTAAGTACAATAATTTTGTGACAGTTGGATAACCATGCCAATCAGTGCTATATCATGCAGTGAATAAGTCCACTTCCTGTTCCCATGTACGTGAATTCAGATACAGACTTCCTCCTTGGAAAGCAAATGGTAACACCTTCTTATTCTCACAACAACAAAAGCCTGCACGCAGCAGTCTGGAAATTCTTCCTTTCTGAAACAGAATCAACTGCGAAGTCCAGGGCAGCACACAGTCTTTCTGAGCAGTCAAGTGAGCAGCTGGATTCTGAGATCAGTAAATAATTTATTTTATTTCAACTGACTAGCCAGGTGCTTCAGATCTTTCCTGACACTGATGGATGGTCTCCTCTGCTCGTCCATCCTGTGTCAGTCAGAGCAGAGATTTCACTTGCCCCCTGTGGCAAGTTCTTCTAAGCGGTAAGTGTCTGTGTGCGGCATTCACCCAGCAGCGCTGCCGATCCCAGAGAAGACCAGCCGTGCGCTCTGAGTGAGTGGTACCTGAGAACACGTTGCCGCGGCTCAGCATCCCCGGGCTCCACGGTGCCGTCACAGCGGCCTGCCTCCCAATTGAGGAGCAGGGGCCGATGTTCCAGTTTTAACCATCTGCCACTTGTTTCTGCAAAAGTCAGGGAATAAGAGACTCAGATTTTGATCTGCAACACCCCAGATTCAATCAGTTTTCCCCAGACTTTTATGTGAATGAAAAACTTTATCGGAGGCCATTCATGAAATGTAGGGCAACGATCTAATCTTTTTAAATAGTTAACAAGAAAAATTATAATTGTTAAAGTGAAGTGAAAGTTACTCAGTCACATCTGACTCTTTGCGACCCCATGGACTATACAGCTCATGGAATTCTCCAGGCCAGAATACTGGAGTGGGTAGCCTTTCCCTTCTGCAGGGAAATCTTCCCAACCCAGGGATCGAACCCAGGTCTCCCACATTGCAGGCAGATTCTTTACCAGCTGAGCCACAAGGGAAGCTCTATAATTTTTAAAAGCAGATATCATTTATCAAATGCTTGCTATATGCCAGGCACTCTGCTGGTCATTCTTACATGCATTGTCTCCTGGATCATAGGCCTTTATTAGATAGTACTGATATTATCTCTATTTTTTTATGTGAGAAAAGTGGGGTGTAGGGGAAATCTAGTAAGTAGTGAAGCTGAGATCAGAACCCAGGACTGTCTGAGGCTGAGGTCTCTGGCTAACCACTGGATCATTCCTTGCAAGCAGATCCTCCTTGCGCCAATACTCTATTCCTATAACAATGTATGGTATACAATGAACTTTCACCCCTTTACCCTATTTAATTGACACAGCACATTGACAATGCTATTCCCATTTCATGACAGAAAACTGACATTTGGAAGCATTAATGAAATCCTGTGATGCATATAAAGCACTTAGTGCTTACTGGCACTTAGCTGTTACTTAACAAGTACTGTCTTGCCCTCCCCCTCAGTCATCACATACACAGTAGGATATCCATCCCAGTAGCAGAACTGGGACTGAAACTCAATCCCGTACACTCAGTCCAGTCCATCACATGACAGACACCTTGGTCATTAATAGTGTCCCTTCACCAAGGAAGTGATTACTTCTAGTTGGCCCATTCCAAACATGCTCTGCATCCTTTACTCTTCTCCGTCCCCTAGCATCTGGAGGTCAGTGTCAGGGTAGCGTGTGTGCTGCTAGACCCTCCTCCATTCACAGTGCTGACCAATCACTGCACCTCTTCCCTCTGGCACAGACCTGACCCCTTTCCAACACAGCCCAGAAGCAGCACCCACCAATCAGTTGGTGTTGGTTCTTAGGCTGAAATCTGTTTGCCATCCTTGCTCTACCAGCCCAGAAAACTCACCAGACAAGGCCATCATGCCTGACCGTTCCTATATTTCCCAAAAACGTTTTTGGATTTTGTTTTCATCTTGTCTGCTTCCCTTCCATGTTGGGCCTAAAAGCACAGATGCCCTTTAAGGGTAGACCTTGCTTGAACTTATGCTAAGTTGAAATTTTTTTCCATTAACTTGAGCTCCTGTACGCTTGACTGCAGGATCAGGCACTAAGACATGTTGCTGCTGCTGCTGCTGCTAAGTCGCTTCAGTCGTGTCCAACTTTGTGCAACCCCATAGACGGAAGCCCACCAGGCTCCCCTGTCCCTGGGATTCTCCAGGCAAGAAGTTCTTGAGTACACTGGAGCGTACTCAAGAGTGTACTCAAGGAGCCTAAGTACACTGGAGTGGGTTGCCATTTCCTTCTCCAATGCAGGAAAGTGAAAAGTGAAAGTGAAGTCACTCAGTTGCGCCCAACTCATAGCGACCTCATGGACTGCAGCCTACCAGGCTCCTCCATCCATGGGATTTTCCAGGCAAAAATACTGGAATGGGTTGCTAAGACATGGTTGCTACCCAAACATCCCAAGGCTGGCAGGTTGAAGTAGGTTTAGGGAAACTGACTCTACAACATCAAAAGGTAGACTTCCTTGATGGTCCAATGGTTAAGTCTGAGCCTCCACTGCAGAGGGCATGGGTTCCATCCCTGGTTGGGGAACTAAAATTGCGTTTGCCACATGATGTGGTCAAAAAGTTAAGAAAAGGATCAGATGGCGAATGCCAGCCATGATCTAAGAAGCCCATAGTATACTATCAATAAGTTCTTGTTATCTGGCTTATAGAAACTGAATTAATTATGACACACCAGCCACAGGGCTGCCAATAAACCCATGTAAGAATCAAGACAGGGAAGGCCTGTCATTTACATGCTACTGTAAAGCAGCAGTTCCTACCATGACCGTGTATCAGAATCACCAACTCCTGGCCTCGTCCCAGATCTGTTGGCTCAGAATCTCCTCTTAATTGTGCGGTTTGGGAAATGCAGTCTCACAGTATTCAAAGGACTTTCTTGCCCCTTATTTCTTTGTCCAAGGCTTGTTTTTACTGATTGGGCAGGTCAGCCTGGTTTTCCCAGCACAGGGTCTCAGGCTGAGAAGTGTTTTGATAGTCATGCCACTTGTGCTAACTTGAGCCCTTCACCTTCTCAATTGCCAGTATTGACCATCTCCACATCACTAAAAGAATATATCACTGAACATATACCATGAATTCCATCCATGTCATTATTGTGTAAGATTATAAAATAACCTCTACCAAAAGTTTCCATGGTTACCTCCATTCTCTCCTCATAAAGCAGTCCATAGGCATAATCATAACACTTCTGATCACAGTATTTTGTTAACAGAAGTATCAAGTACAGTAGCACATACCTTAGAGAAGCAAAGAGGGCTTTGTCTTACACCAGCTCCAGTCAGGTTTGTAATGACTGCCCAGAGCATTGCGCTGAGGTAGCATCTCAGGCTGGATCTGAGAGCAACGTCAACTCGGTGATTGATTAAAAATGTCTGCCCTGGGCCTGAGCATGACGAGAGGCAGCGTGTTTGCCATTTGTTGTCATTATTTAATCCATTGGCCAGTACCTACAAGCCAGCCCTCAAGAGAAGACCTTATCACAGTGTTACTTTTAATGCATAGCATGCAAACTTAAGAACACATTACAACACAGGACTGCCTGAGTGAAATCTACATCGGTGGCCTGGGCTGATTACTCTTCAGGCTCACTCTGACACTAAAAGTAGTTCATGTGGCTGTTTGAATAAAATATATGCCCCTGTTACTTTGCGCTGGAGTACCTGTGGAGTATATAGTTCAAGTAATGACACAATCCTGAAATGTGTGGTCTTAAGAAACGGACCAATCTTCCTTCCATGTTTCCATCTCAGATTGAATACTAAGGAGATAACCCTTCTCCGTGCAGAGACACTAAAATGTTCATGGGGAGACATGCATTGTGCTTAGCTCCAAGATCCCTGGATCCGCTGAGTAATTTGGAATGCAAATTCTAGCATTCTAAGTACTCGTAACAATAAGGTAGTAAGAAATTCTAGTATTAAATGATGATTCTCTTCCTATTGTGGCAACATTTTCTGAACCAAAAGTTGGAACAGAATTTAACAAATCCTAGTGAACCTGTGAAGTAGCAGGACAGACACTGTCAAGACTTCCTCCAGAAAATGTCTTTACCGCATTAGTGCTTAATGCAGTGATCAAGTCAAGGGAAAATCTCCTGATGGAAAATGTCAGAAGCTCGAGGGGCTTCTTCCAACTGTATGCTTTCCTCTCCACTCCCAGATCTTCTCTTTTGAGAATCCCTACTGGGTAATCCAGGATTACTAATGACAATGTGCCAGGCTCCTCAGATCGCTAAGAAAGAATTAAGAACTGGAAAAAGTGGATAACCATTGGCATAATGGAAGTTAATGGGAATCAGATAGGTGAAAGTTGACCAAGGTTCCATATTCTTTTTACCACTTCCTCATCCTTGGCACTTGAGCTCCACCAGTGTACTGAGCATGGGGAAGATCTGATGTTTCCTCATTCTGCAGGTGATTAAATATAAATTCTCTTAAGAAACAACATTACTGCTTCCTCACATTTAAGTTCACCTGAGGTATATTTGCTAAGTCGCTTCAGTCGTGTCTGACTCTTTGCAGTCCTTTGGACTGTAGCCCACCAGGCTCCTCTATCCATGGGATTCTCCAGGCAAGAGTATTGGAGTGGGTTGCCATGCCCTCCTCCAGGGGATCTTCCCCACCCAGGGAGTGAGCATTGGCAGGTTCTTTACCACTAATGCCCCCCGAGAACCATGTATTTACCAGGAGAATATTTAGTTTGGGAACCTAACTTTGCCAGTATAAAATCTTTGCAGCTGCCTTCTCTACAGCGAGAATTTAGCCCTCATCCAAGGATGGGTGTTACTGAGATTATAGTCCAAGGTCTTGTTTAGTAAGCTCCTTGTGCTGAGCACCGTGCTGAGTTCTGCTGTACAGACATGGGCTCATTTGTGGTCAAGCCACCTCTGCGTTTGCACTCCAAGGGTAATAGTCTAGTCAAGTATAGCAGACTTGTTCCCAAGTCTCTAACTAATCTTACATTGAAATTGGCCACATTTAGCTCTGGATCCCAAGTGATTTGGGGATGTTTTTCCACTTAACAGAACTAGTGATCCACTTGATCTCAAGAATGTAAGGTTCTACTGATCTCGTTTTGGATCCCTGATAAATTGTCGGAGACTGTGCATTTTATGCTGCAATGCATTTGACCATTATAAAAGTGCATGGTGAGATACACTGGGTCTTTGTAAGCCCCAGCTTATTCGTTTGGGGATATGAATTATGTTGTAGCTCTGTCATTAATGGGTGACATCAGACAAGGCATATCCCAGCCCTGAGCTTCAATTTCTTTGTATGGAGAATGAAAGTCCCAGACTAGGTGATCTCTCAGGTCTCATTAAGCCCAAACAGCCTGTGTATCTGATCCTGTGTGTAAATTCAGAAAAGTTTCAAAGACTTCCCTGCCTGCTCTGTGGATGCTATTGATTGCTATATAGATTTAGCAAAATCCACTCTGGCAAGGAGTTGTTCAGTGGCCCTCCCAGGGGGCTTTTCCAGGCTTTCGCAGGCTGTAGGTAACCGGAAGACAAGAGGATTGTAGAACTGTGTAAAAAGAGACTCTGGGGTTTACCAGTGGTGGGGCTTTTGTCGTCTCAGACTCGCGGTTGTAGGAAAGTGATGAATGAACCACAGCTCGTGATGTCTGAGCAAATAAGCAGTAACTCAGGAAAACACTGAGGTGTGGGATGCTAAATGCTGAAACACACTGGTGTTTCAGCTTCTGGGAAGGGCGTTTTAAGTGTGCCCTGAGGGGGGCTGTGCCTTCTAAGAGCCACACATGGCCCTCGGGGACAGTAGGGAACAGCTGAGGGGTCAGAACACACACTGGACTTGGTCCCATAGACCTGGGCTTCAGCCCCAACCTCGCTGTTTACTGACATGGTTCACCCTGGGCAAGTGTGGCAGTTCACCTTCCTGCGGTCGTTTTAGTAGTAATCCTCATACTGATTGAGCCCTTACAATGTCCCAGGCGCTCTGCTCTTTTCTGCATGCTTAGGCCATTCCACCTTCATGATGCCCTGCAAGTTGGTACTGTTCCCCATTTTACAAGGGAGGAAGCTCAGGCTCACCGAGGGAGACTGCCACTTTGCCCAGGATAACATCAGCAGATCAAGATCTCCAGATTAATGACCTGGAGACCATGCAGGGCAGGGGTTCCCTAGCACCAGGGTTTCCACAGCTTCAGGTGTGAAAATGTTCTTCCTGATTTTGAATTGATCTCTTGGAGGTTGCCAGGAAGAAGTTTGCCCTCTTGGGGATAGGAGGCTATTGCCAGGATTCATGGGGTTGAGAGCATTGGTCTCCGCAATTGGACAGTCATTCTGGATCCTGGTGTTTCCCATACTGGGGTATAGAGTGGCTCCCCAAGAGAATCACCCCCCACCCTCACCCCAGACTAGAGCCTGGCAGGTCCCTCGTTCATATCCCTCCTGTGACTCTCCAAGCTCACACTCGTCCTGACCATCATCTCTTGATCTGTGTCACATCCCTTAGCCTAGTGCCTGACTCCGGATAGCAGCAGTCATGAGAAGTAGTAGTAGGTGTCCCTGTGTATGTGAATTGCTCAGTTGTGTCCAACTCTTTGCAACCCCAAGGACTGTAGCCCACCAGGCTCCTCTGCCCATGGGATTCTCCAGGCAAGAATACTGGAGTGGGTAGCCAGTCCCTTCTCCAGGGAGTCTTCCCGACCTAGGGATCAAACTGGTGTCTTGTGCATTGCAAGCAGATTCTTTACCATCTGAGCCATAACAGAAGGCCGCTAGCTATGGATTAAGCACGATGGCTGACACTTTTACAAGTCTTATTTCATTCAATCCTTATAACAAGCCCATGAGGTGGATTCTATTATTGCCAGTTTTTTAGCAAGTTTCCCAAAATCACAGCATTAGAAAATAGGGAAGCTGATCCCCAAAGTCAGGATCAGGAATGTCTGACTCCAGAGTTCCCTGTCCCTAACCTCTATGCCACTGCCTTGAAATACAAACTGGGCTGCTCCTGCCTTCCTGATAGAGATATGCTGAGCTTGTGATAAGTTGCTACACATGAAAGGACCCAGCACAGAGATTGTCCAGGGTAGGTGCCCAGTCTGTGTTAGCAGAAATAATGCACAGGGCTAATTTCCTCGTAGGGAAATCTTTCAGTTAGCTAAAACAGACACAGGTCTCCTGGCGATAACTCTAAGGCCTTGGACAAATAGTCTCCCCAGAGAGTTGTATATACGTTAGAGTTGCATTTTTGTTTATTTTGAGCTGTCTTGTTAAGGAAGGATTTATACGCTGGCGTTGATGTAGGACAGCAATCAGGCAGTGTTTTCTGCTTTGACAGTTGGTGTGATAGTTTGCTCCCAGTGAAGTTTGACTCACTGTATCTGGAAGCTGTCAGAAGTGGGAACATGAAAAGGTCATGACGGATGGCTTTGGATAAGTGGGTTGGGGAAGAGAGCTGGTAAAGGAGACAAATGGCCTCCCTTGTTTCCGAGGGAAGGGGCCAGCCCTGGCCGCTTCGGGCCAGCCTGCGTCCTGTCTTCCTCCTCACTGGCCGAGCCTGCTGGAGTGGAGCCTCCCAGGCACCGTAGGTCAGAGTGGCACCCCTGTTTGCAGCCCTGTGGGTACCGCAGGACTGCTCAGGGGAGGTCGTCTCCAGTTTAGAATCACTTCTCATCATTACCAGTTACAGAATTTAACATACTCCTGTCCTCTCATGTTTTAAAAATTGGGAAAGCGTTCTGAATTCTAAAGTAGAAACCAACCCCCACCAAAAAAGTCAACTTTTAAAATGATGTTTGTTTTTATTTTGGTGAAATTACCACTGGCCAGAGTTGACTTAACCTATGAAGCATATCCTTTTGACCTCTTTTCTATAAATATTTTCCCTGTCCTTTTCACCTAGCATCATAAGAATTTTTCCAAATCAGAGCTTTGTTTATGCTTAGTTTTTCATGGTTGCATTGTGTTCCTACATGGTTGTCTTAACTAGTCCTCTATTTTTGGCCGTTTAAGTTAGAGAAATGTAAACTTAATAGAAACCAGCTTTCCCTTCTTTTCTTGGACATAGATTTACCATTTGAATTGCCTGTTAATCATGCATAAACGACACTTCAAGGAGTGCCTCTGCCTTTCCTTTAGAAGAAAGTGAAATTGTTAGTCGCTCAGTTATGTCCAACTGACTCCGTGTGACCCCACGGACTGTAGCCCGCCAGGCTCCTCTGTCCATGAGATTCTCCAGACAAAAATACTGGAGTGGGTTGGCATTTCTTGCTCCAGGGGATCTTCCCGACCCAGGAATCGAACCTGGGTCTCCTGCAGTGCAGGTAGATTCTTTACCAGCTGAGCCACCAAGGAAGCCCTTTTCTTCAGAGACTTGACACAAAACTCTAGCCAGGGAAATCAGAACATGCTCAGCGGTTGAACAGAAGAATATTGATAGAACTTCATGCTTCAGTTTGCCACATATGAACAAAATTAAAGGTGTGCATTTATTGGCTGCTGCTGCTGCTAAGTCGCTTCAGTCATGTCCAACTCTGTGCAACCCCATAGACAGCAGCCCACGAGGCTCCCCCGTCCCTGGGATTCTCCAGGCAAGAACACTGGAGTGGGTTGCCATTGCCTTCTCCAATTTATTGACACATTTGAAAATTATTTGTTCCTTGGTGAAAATGGAGAGAGAAGATTAAAGACTGGGTGAGGAACGATGGGGTAAGTCCCACACTCGGGACCCGGATGGCTCTGGGTATGAACACGGCTTTCCCACTTAAACACTCCCCGGCCTTAAACCAGCACCTTCCCTTCTCCTAGCACAGGTTATATACAGCTCCTCGCACAGTTCTGGCAGAATAATGCTGGGGCTGAGAGGACACGTTCTGGAACCAGGTTACCTGGCTTTCTTCCCATTCCGGCTCTGCCCCTTGGCAGCTGTGTGAACTTGGGCAAGTTACGTCTCCTCCCCGTGGTTTCGAGTTCCTCATCTATAAAATAGAAGAAAACACAGGAACCGACCTCATATGGTGGTTGTGAGATTGGCATCAGTGCACACAAGGGGTTCCTACCCTTTCTGGCACAGAGTTGGTACCAGTTAATGCCTCACCACCCTTTGCCCCCGACCTGGCCTGTAGCACCAGCCTCCAAACTGCTCTCCTCTCCACCAGGCTGCCTTGTCCTTTCAGCTCCAGGCCGGGGCCCCAAGAGGTCTGTTTGCTTCAGGCTAAATTCCGCAGTGGAGACTGGTGGGTGTGCTCAGGAAAGTGGGCTCCGATGGTGCTGCCGCTTGTCCGGCAGAAGCGAGCAGGGTCCTGTGAGGCCGTGTGCCCTGCTTTAAGAAGCCAGACTCACACATCTTAAGGAGGGGAAGATTATTTAATGTAGAAAAGGATTTTTCCCATCAGGAGAGATTCCCCTACAGGCTTCTTTAAATAGTGACTCCTCTAGGCAGGCAAGTGTTTTACAGATCATTAACTGCTTGACTGAAAGCCTGCAGGGCAGAGAAAGTTAAAACTAAAGTGTTGGGAGCCCCTGCCAATTACAGATCAATCCAAAATGAAGATAAAGTATCTCTGAAACTAGAAGTCACTGGGAAAATGTGATTTGATTCAGAAAAAATCTGATTTCCACGCAGCTGTTCTGAAATATACCTCTTGTTTCAGTGGTGTTCCACCTGCCTGCCTGTCTTGATCCTAATGCATTCAACTCCCACATCTTCATCCCCAAACCGCAGACTTGGGGGTTCCCCCTGGTGAATGGTGACTACACAATAACCCCAGGGAAGGGTGTGTTTGGGAAAGTGTTCTCGTGGTGGAACAGAGCTTAGGCTACTGATGCTAAGATACAGCCCATAATGGATGAACTCTACAGGAACAATTTGCAGATAAAAATAATAGAAGTTAAAGTGTACTTTACATGATAAAAGAAAGATGAAAGAGGACTAGAGTCTGTTACATCTGAGATGGTTACAAAAGTCCTGCTTTGTGAAGTAGGCTCTGTTGAAAAGATTGATGCAATGGGGAGTGACCTTGGCTTGGAGCAGGAGCTGGTGATGTATGTATGCGCATCCCTCTGCTAAATGGACCCAGATTTGTAGCACTAATATACATGGGAGCCCAGAACCAAACTCAGTACGGCAATAAATCAACAGCCACTTTGGGTGTCATTTCTGGTTTATATTCCACTATTGTTCTATCACTTTAATTCATGTCACTATCATCTTTTCATCTGGAACAGTTTTATATAATTTTCCAGTGGAGTTACCTGACAAATCCTATCAAATTAACAAGCTACATTAACAATATTGACTGACTACGGCTTCAGGAGTTGCAGGGCCATAGAACAAAATTTTAAAACCGTGTCTCTCTGATGATGATTTTCCCCCTCCCTTTCTGAGAAAGGAATGTGGGGCAGAGTTTATTCCACAGAAGAGATATGCACATTTATTTTGCTCTGCTCGTTTTGACTTTTATAAATGTCAAAATAAGAAGCAGAGGAAGGCAGGGAATGGGGAGCCACTTACAACAACAATCATGGTGTAAGTACTTTTCTTCTTTCAGGGAACTATAGAAATGTCCAGATCTTTAACAATTAATGACCAAATTGGAGGGAAGAGTGTGACTGGGTAGTCGTAATCTATTTTAAGTGAAATGTAATAAAATCAGTCTCCTGATGCATTCTCACCCTCCTGAAATCATCTAGACCTGAACGTCCAGAGTCAATTGGGCTGATGACATTATGCCTAATTGAAATATGGCATTCCTGAAAGATGCCTAATGACAAATTCCAGCATTCGATTAATTAAAAAAATACCAATTGCTCAT
Organism: Bos indicus x Bos taurus; assembly: GCF_003369695.1. NCBI lineage: Eukaryota > Metazoa > Chordata > Mammalia > Artiodactyla > Bovidae > Bos > Bos indicus x Bos taurus. The sequence continues at coordinate 95,452,316 of NC_040086.1, read as the reverse complement.
CTTTTCCTGAGACCACACAGTAGTGACTGGGGTTAAGCAACTGAACTGCAGGGTCTCCTTCAGATACGGCAGGTGACACTGTGCTGCAGTCTGTCCAGCCTCCTGCCTTTGTCTGGCTGCTATCTGGGATTTCTTTATTCATAAAATAAAATGGAGACAAGTGGAGTGTGTAGCACAACTCATCACTAGGATTTTGTATTTCCGTTCTTTTTTAATTTTAAATTTGGTCTGACTGTGGTCGTTGTGATCTCTTGGTTTTTGCTTTTTAATGTAGCTATTTCTTTTATCTGCCTTATCTTTTGGCCTACCAGGTTTTCTTACATGATAGTTTAGAACTCCTGAGCGTGATCCATAGGATGAAATACGTTAACTGTGGTTGTCTTTTCTGTTGCAGAATGTACATTCGGTGATTTTACCGGTTTCTTATGTCTTCATTTTGCTTGTTCTCACTTTGACCCTGACCTTGAAACTGTGGCCTAAAAATTAATTAATTTTAAGATTCCTTCTGGGGCCTACTCTGGAAGGATATTGAAGGGTTTCGTTTCACTTCATGAACAGATTCCTCAATTTTCAGTAAAACGAAAAAGAGAGCTTCTAGCCTAGATGTTATGTGTCAGGCTGGGCACCGTCTGCTCGGAGATCCAGGAGAGCGTTGCTGTGGTTTCCAAGGTGGTCCCAGGACACCCTGCCTCCTTGGTGCTGTCATGGTCGTCCCAATAGCTTTGCTCCCGGTCACTGCGCAGTGTGTTATGTCTCTCAGGGCTCTGAAAATGAAGCCTGAAGTCCCCATAGTTAACATTCTGGTTCCCTGTTAGAAAGCCTTTGTTGCATAAAGTGCACTCAGGGCTGTCTCCCTTAGCGGAGGAGCAGTACCTCCACAGCCTGAAGCCTTGCGCTTGGAAGGTTTTGCGTGAAGCACCTTGTAGTCCTCCTGTGACTCCCTTTAGATATGCTGTGGACAGTTACTTAGTGTCAGAGGCTTCTTTAGCGAGAGAGCAACTTCTCCTGTGTTTAGTGTGGAAGATTTTTCCAGGTCAGAAGCTCTTCGTTGGTAGCCTGGCTGTTTAGGCATAGGTGATTTGACAGCTCTGTCTGCCCAACCCAGATCTTCTACAACAAAACACAGCAGAGACCACTGATCAGAATTGTTTAAATGAACCTTACCTTACAGTTTATTTCACTAATGATATGTAGGTAAGCTCTATATTATATCTTTTCCAAGAAGGAAGGCTTCATAATACCTTCGTATATGGATTTTGGTTGCTGCCCCTCTCCCCACCCCGACCCTGGCTCACCCACCCAGGAGGCCAGACGGGCGGCTTCTCCGTACCATTTGGAGTCTCCTTACACCTGTCTTAAGAAGCCCATGGCATTCCCCGAAGCCCTAGAGAGAGTTCATGCTCGTTCAATTTAGGATTTACAAAACAGGTCAGGTGATTCCACTGAAATCACTTACACCTCACACTTCTCGTGGCTTCTCTTCTGTCCTCCCCTCGGCCTTATAGGTATCTCTGGAGACAAAGTGGAGATAGACCCTGTCACGAGTCAGAAAGCCAGCACCAAGTTCTGGATTAAGCAGAAGCCCATCTCGATCGATTCTGACCTGCTCTGTGCCTGTGACCTTGCAGAAGAAAAAAGCCCCAGTGAGTAGTGCCTTTTATTTATGTCCCCGTTCTCTCTCCCCCCCGCTTCCCCTCTGTGTGCTGGGTTCCAGGAGAATATATTGCCACCGTGTCCTTTTTTCCTTGGGTCTCTTTAATTCATTACCAGAAATTTCTTTTAATCAAATGGGATTGTGTTGTGGTACCCAGAGCCTGACACGGGCCCCTCTTCCGCTCAGTCTTGATGGCAGTAGAGAGGCTCACAGTGGCTCCTGACCTCAGTGCCCCCCCACCGCCACCCCCGATGGGGACTAGGGGCTGGGGGCAGCTTCCCGCCAGGAATCTGCACTCCCCAGAGCCCTCATTTCACTTTGTGTTCCCTTCCTCTGCCCGTTTGGGGGGCTGGATGAGTCAGACCCGGACCTGCCTGCCTTCCTGGCCAGATCAAGGGGAGCTGGAGAATTTCCCGTGGCAGCTGAAGACTAGATTTAGATATCCATCATGCCAGAGGTGTCAACACCCTCCAGATTATTGGCAGCTGCATGACCTACCAGCTCGTAATTAAACCCCCGCCTGGTGCTGTGGAAGAGATCACTGCTGGGCTGGCACGCCTCTGGTTAAATTACCAAAGTTGACACAGTCCAAGTGTATATTGTAGCATATATATTTTTGCAGTTCAGTAATTGAGGATAGCCTTTAGATTAATCATGTTTAGGACTTCAGTCCCATGAAAAGACAGAAAGGACACAGGTCATACTGATACTCCTCCATGGAAGAAAGGATTTGTTGTTTGGCCTGGAGAAGGCTATAAGACGCTGGTTCTCGCCTTCAGAGCCTGTTAGAATGGAGCCACCCAGCACGCACCCCAGTAGCGTAGCTTCCAACTCAGTAACTTGGAGCACCCGATTTGTGTTAGTCTCCTTTGTTCCGGTGTCTGCTAAACTGGGAACAAATACAAGGAACAGTAAGAAATCTAAAGGCCAGCAAGTGTCTGTAATGTGGCTCCAGTTTTTGAGATAAAACTAACTAAACAGGGACCTAAAGAACAAAACCTGGGCCTGTATACCACCTGGCCTCGTTTATGCGGGGGGTGTATAATTGTTTTGTTGAATCCAGCCGTACTACATGGTCTCCTACTGTCAGCTCCGTAGCCTACAGCTGAGCAAGAAGGGGGACCCTAGTGGTGCAGGGAAAGGAGGAAGGCCATGCTCACCCCTACCGTCCCACCACCCTGTCGTCCCAGTGAGGCCTCGGTGGCTGCAGAGACAGCATGGCTGCCAGAAGGAGTGGTGAAAAACCACCTGCTGCTCTGGGGCCCTTGCCCAAAGGCCGCCAGAGTCCCTCCTCCTTTAGATAAACATCTTTTTCCTAATCCCTCTCCCTCAAGCTAGTCAGCCAATAAAGATGTCATCATTCTAGCATCTTTCTTCCCAAGAACTCAAGATGCTTTGCAAAGTAACATTTTATAAATGCTCCATGTCTCTGAGAAATGAGAGCAGTCCACTTACATGTTACACAGGGGGTTACGCTGGAGTGGAAAGGTTAGGGAAAGAGCTAGAAACAGGATTCAGATTTCCCTTATATTCCTACCAAGACACTTTGCAAGCCAGGCTGGGCTTCAGGCATCAGAAGGTAAAGGATGTGACACACCCAACCTAATAGGGAATAAAGCAGAGATGTACAGCCACCCCTCCTGTTGCCTCTTGAGGCCACTCAGCCAAGAAGTACTTCTCACACATCTCTGAGGGTGAGGCCAAGTTCCAAAGTCTTAGGGATCCAGAGCAGACCTGGGCCCCACCATTTCAGTATTGACGGCCCAGCAGGAGAGTCTTTTGTCGTGTGCTCAGACCTACTTGATGGCTCTGTGTAAAACCTGCACGTGTAGGTCTTGTAGAGGTTCCCCCTCTCACTCTGGAACTGTGACCCTTTGTGAGCAGAGAGGCACGCTGCCTGCCCCAGTAAACACTTCCTGAATCCTTGTCTCCATCACAGCACTTTCAAACCATGTCCCTTAAAACTCTGGGTTCTCGGGAGACCGCCGGGTCCTGTGTGTGTGTCTGTGTGTTTGTGTGTATATGTATGGGTGTGTATGTGTAGGACACAGTTGGGCATGAGGCTTCCCCTTCACCCAAAGGATTCTGCATTTAACTCCAACCAGTTTGAGGATTCTGCACTTGAAAAAGTCAATTGATAAAAAGGATTTTGCTGTTTAAAAAAAAAAAAAAATATATATATATATATATATATATATATATTTGAAAGTTGCAGGCTCACAAAATGAAATTCAGACATTGACTGTTTCAGGCTGGTGGCCCATAATTTCCCATCGTGAATTTGGACTGTAGTCTCTGTGAACTACCAGCACACAATCACACGTGGAATTTTGTGCTTCTGCTCTCCCCTCTGCCTGGAATACACCTCCACTCTGACCCTTTCTCTCATTTATGGACACCTCCGTTTCCTCACACCCAGCCCCCTCATTTGTCAAGATCCAGCTCCCAGTGTCAAGACTCTTTCTGTAATTCTGCCCCCTGGAGTTTGCACACACCCCTGGTAAAGCAGTTTATACACACTGTGTGTGTGTATTTGAGCTCCCACCCCCATTTCCATGCTGAACTCACAGACTAGAGACTGGTTTCCGTAGCCTTGTCCCCTAGCTCAGCACCTTCAGGGTTGTTCTCGGTGAGTGTTCACTGTTGTGAAATAGAACTCAATGAGGCCACAGTTTAGAAATCAAAAGTTATTCAACGTCATTTATATTGTAAAGTGCCCAAAGACGTATTCAATGAATCAGCTTGATGCTGTTACTGTTTTATGATTTCCAGTATCTTCATCAAATTAATTCATTGACTTAATCTAAAAAGTTCATCTTCAAAACCATCATTAGACCACAGAATTAATCTATGGGGCTGCTGCTTCATTTTTTTAAAAGGATTAATGGTAACCCTTTTTTATCTTCTGTGTCTGTTGAACCTTAGAAAAAAGTTATTTTAACAGCACTAAAGAAATGAAAGTCAATATATTTCATAAGTTTAGCCTGTGATTTTTATCAGCATAGTGATGTATGTTTGTAGCTGAGTTTACATCAAAAATTATTCTTGGGGCCTTCTTGAATGAATTATGGCAAAGAGAGAGAGTCTAGAAGTAGATAAGGTTTTTTGATTTCTGCAATATATTTCCTTTTTCATGTTTTTATCTCTTACAACACAAGTGTCTTGCCGAAGACTGGAACGTGTGACCAACTGGAATAATTTAGTTGTGAAAACAGAGCAGACGTGCTATTAAACAGCCCTCTTTACAAAAAGGCAGTAAGTGTTGGGAGGATAATGAAGTTGTCCCCAGTCCTACTTGAGACATGTTTGTCAGAATTTTGAACAGAAAAGAAATGGTTTTTTAAAACCTTCGAGTATGGCCAGTTTGCAGTGTATATTGAGAAAGCTGCTGTCAAACCATTAATCTGGTCGTCATAAAGAACACAACTCAAGTTTAATTGATGCCGAATCCAAAATGTATGTGAACAGCTGACTTGGCAAAGGGACTGAGCGTTGAGAGCGCCTGCAGTGAAACACATCGTTACGTGCACTGTGGAGTCAGAAAGGCCCGGGCTCTGAAGCCATGCGCCGTAAATAGCCATTCTGTGACTCTCTCTGCTCCCCTCGCTTCTCCCTCTTTGGCCATGTTCTCCCAGGGATGATTTATTGCTCTGTCCCTGTGAGTGTTTAAGACTTGGAACTTAATCACTAAATAGATACATGCCTTTAAAAAAAATTGTACATGTAAATATGGACTCTTAACAAAAGTTAGTTGAGAGAAGCAGTGTGTCCACCACCCTGAGAAATTAAGAATAACTTCTGCCTTTCTGGATTTTAAAAAATGCTGTTTGCTGCTATTATTATTCAAATCAGTGATGTCTAAGTCAGATTTTGCCACTCCTTAGGGTATCTTTTGCTGTTTTGAAGGATGTCACTGACCTCTCAAAGATGAATTAATGTGAATTCATTTTAACTGAACAAAGATTTGTATACAGCGTATAGAAGAACGTTTCCAACAGAAAAAAATACAGTTGAATTGTCTCAGAAATATTTCTCTGTCCTTATAAGGTCTAGACATAGGCTTTAAATGTGGTGGGCACTCTTTTTAAGTCCTGGTTTCAAATTCCAATAGTCAAACAAAAGCAAGGACCCTTTCTGTGAAATTAGCACCCATCGGGGACTCTGAAGCTGTATTTAAATAAAGTACCAGACTCAAGGATGCCACGTCTGGTTTTATAAGAAGGTTGTGCAGGTTTAGTCTTTAAAGGAAGCAGCCTATCATTAAGAAATCAGATTTAAACTTTAATAAAGTAGCTGTCGTCTTTATAGCTGAAAAGAGCTCTGTATCTCAATTAAGTATAGATGATATAAAATCTTAAGGAAGCAACATAATAGAAGTAACCTGATTACATTCTCTTGCAATAGTATAATTTAAAGGAAATCAGATTGCATGGATGCTGGTTGTGTTGGGGGTGGATGGGGGGATTGTTTGTTTGGTTTTTTTCGGGGGGTGGGGGGCGGTGGTTCAAAACACTGGATCCAGGGCAGGAACTCTTTGAGATTGTGAGTTTACCAAACTGCAGGAGACTGTTAAGCCCTGGTGAATAGAACCTGCTGGATATTTGAGCTGAGATTCAGTTAAGGTTTTGAGTTAAATTTGCTGGGTTTATTGGTGACCTCCCACTTAAATGAATCTTTCTTTTCATAAGTACTTGACAAGATCTGTAAAGTAGTGTATTTAATTTACTAATTAAATTAAAGCTACTGAATAATGATTTGTCCACATTGATTTAGCTTAAATAGGAAAGATCAGCATTGTTGTGATCTTCAGCAACCTTAATGGCCGAGCCAGTTAAACACAAAGGCCTCTTGTGTTTTATAGGTCAGGAGTACATAGGTAAGCCCTGGCTATAATTGAATTGCCTGCACTGCACCCTGCCGTTGCAGATTTCCTCTGCCTCCCCGCTCCATTGTTGCACTGGGGCTTAAGAGAATGTTAACGCCGTAATAGGCACAGGGCCTTCCCCATTATACGTCTTGCTATCGAGCGGTTCTGCATGACTAGTTAAAGAAGATGGCAAGAAGATTAATGAAAGCCGGGCTAATACAGAAGGGGGTACTTTTGCAAGACTTCTACCGAGGAGATATTAGAGCTGAACCAGAGCTTGGCTTTTTCTTTATCCTGTGACCTTTGAACCTGCCTGACTGTTGAGAGCTGCCAGGGAAGTCGACATTTTGATTGATGTTGGTACACGAGTCAGTCTTTCCCATTGAATTCCACATCTGCACGAAAATAGCTTTTCCAGCAGAATTCATACTGGCTCGAAGTGATAGCCCAATTGATGGCTGAACTGCTGTTACGTAGTTTTCATTTAAACCTAAAAGTATCTGATGGTTTAATTCACTATCCAGTTTTCATAGATTATAAGCCTTCACTTATATGTTCTTAATGGGTTTATCAACCCATGGTGAAAGAGCAGTATTAAGGAGTGTTCAAAGATTTGCAAACAGAGCTACAAGGAGGTTTTATGGGGGAGTAAAAGCAGTCATCAAACAAACCCTTCACCATCCTTAAAAAAGAAAAATCAGTCTGAGGGCCCAGGCAGACTGACCTTCAGGTTTTTGTAAATAAAGCCAAGTGTCTGTTTCTGGAAAGCTTTCCATGGGAGAGTCTGAAACCCTGCCTCCGCACTCCACCTGAGCCCCAGCTTAGAGCTGCTGTTGATCCAACCAGATGCTAGTTTCCCTGAACTTGACCTTGGGACACTAGCGTTCTCTCCAAAAGGGATTATTATGGTCTGCTTATAAGATGGTACAGTGCAGATAGAAACCTCTTCATTTGTTCTCACTAATTTTGTTACTTTGTTTGTGAAGCTGCACGCCTCGTGTGTGTGTGTGTGCGTGCACACGCATCTGTGTGTACAGCCCCCACCCTCTCTCCCAACAAAGGCAAGTGAGGAGACTGGCAGAAGGACTCTGGTTTTGTTACTAAAATCAACTTGGGCACGTTGCAGCTCATACATTGAATCCTCTGACCACCTGATTTCTTGTCTCCCTGCTTGACAGGAGTAACTCTAACAGACACACACACACACACACGTTGATGTGACAAGTATCTCAACTCCTACAAGAGGTGGGACCCAGGAATTGTGTCATATTCTTTAGAGGCCCCTGAGATTGTGGGAGGGACATGAGGGTAAGCATTCAGCTACCGCTGGGTGAAAGAGCTGCACCCCGAGGTGTGTGGGTGGGTGGGTGGGTGTCCCTGACTGTGCAGGTGGACTTCTTGCCCCAGTAAGTAAGGCGCTTGCATTTATAGCCACATCCTCAGACTCTGTTGATTCCTAGGAGGTCCAGGATATTTCAAACATCAGGTGAGCAAGCTATGTTGCGTTTTTACTCTCTGACAAGGAGTTATTTCCTAAGTTCCAGATCAAATATGGTAAGTACTGCTCGATTACAAAACACAGCCGACTCTAACATATTAAATACCCCAGTTATTGAATCGCCTTTTCATAAGAGTACTCTGGAGCACAATCAGGAGCAGGCAATGCCTCGTCCTTTTAACAGATATGTTTCCTAGCCCTATTAAAAGGGGTCTTCATCTATCCTGTCAAAGGGAGTCTGCTGGGGTTTTTTAGTTTAATTACACTATCCAATTAAAACTCCTTGCTGCATTTGGATGCGCCTCTCCTTGGGCCTGAGTGGATATGACATTTACAAGGCTCGCCTTTCAAGCAGACAATAGTGTGATTGATGAGGTGCACGTTCAGTGAAGGAGGCGAGTGCCTGTGGAAGTGCTGCTTAGTGCATTTTGATTTATTTATCATCTTCTTCCAAAACAAGGGAGCTGCCGGGGAAATGGGTTTTAGGCAATCGGGGGGGACCACCTCAGTCTTTGCAAGTGTGTGGTAAGGAAAGGCCTGGAGTGTGCCATAGGATAAAGGTGGAGAAACACTGTTAAGCGTGGGCCCAGCTTGCATCATCGAATGCCAGGCTGCATTCTTAGGTTCTCTGACCCAGTTTGGTTTCCAGTACCCTCCAGCTGTGGTCTGCTGTTAAGTAGGCCATCACTGTGTTTTAGGGAACAGTTGCTGGGGGTGGATAACATTGGCCAGATCCCTGAGAACGCAGCCTGTGGGAGCCAACCCAGCATGTGTCCTGTTGACTGGCCCAGTCATCATTAACCGGAACCTGACATTTGTACTGAGCATGCCTGTTTATGTTCCCAGCTGCATCCTCCAGCAGTCCAGCAGCTTCTTTCCAGGAGTTAGCAGTCAGTGGCTCTTCCTCTAACTCGGCCTGGCCACACTGAACATTTAAAAGTTGCTTCTTGAATTTGGAATTGGCCAAGAGCAGGTGAGGCTCTTCAACAAAGACATACGGAGCCACAGTGGAGAACTTCTCAAAAGCTGCAATGACAGGGCAAACCCAGTCATGTTAAGCACCTTGTTCTTAACCTGCTCTTCTGCATACCCTCAGCATATGGTAGTCAAGACTAGTGTGCTTATCTCTGTTGTTCCTGGAAAAGAGGTATTTAGTACAGTGTGGGGCCTCTCGAAGGGTCAGCACTCCTGAATTTAGAGGCAGGTGATTCTGCTCTGAGCCCTAGACAGATGATAAGAACAGTAAACCTCTCATATCCATTACCAGGTACTACAGTTGCTCATGGGGACCTGCTGGGGGCACGTCTGCTAAGTTTGTAACATACAAGAATGTCTGTGTTTGTGAAGAAAATTGACTGGTACTGAGATACTCAGTGGGTTTTCTTACACTCTCTGTAAACTTTCTTCATCTTTCCCTAGGACTTACTAATAAACAAGAATTTCCTTGTGATGATTGGAATATTGGTATCAGAGTAAAAGACATTTGGAGGTATCACCCTTTTTTTCCTCCTGGGAGAAGCCTCCTTTTTGCTATTAAATTTTCACTTAATTGTTGACTTGGGCCTTATGAACCTATAATTTTTTTTAAAGAGTTATATAAGTATAATGGAAGGTTTGCATGCATTTACATTCTCCTTGATTTTAATTATCATTTCCTCAAGTTTTTTTTTGATTGTAACACTAGAAGAGATCCTAATTGAGAAGAAGGTAAGGGGAGAGATTGTTTCCTACCAAAGAAATCTGTGGGAAAGATTTCTCAGCTGGATAAATGATTGGAAAAATCTGTTTCCCTTGCCTCCTGCCAAGCTCCAAACTGTGCTTTCATAATAAATAAATGGAGTGCTTAGGTTTTAAGTTATTCCTGTAGATGTGGAAATAGTAAGGCATTCTTTCATTAAAATCAACATATGTATTGCTTACAAGACTCCCATAGGCAACTTCCAGGACAGGGTAACTGTAACCAGATTAGCCCTTCTATCATAAATGACTGGAAAACTGCACAGAATGTAAGAAACTGTTCTCAGACTTTGGAAAACAAGCAGTACAGGACTGTGAACCCCGGGAGAAGTGAAACAAATGAGGTGAGACCTACGATCACCTCAGCTTTCTTCCAGGGTTTTCCAAGGAGAATAGAGCAGTCTCACTGAGCTAAGAGACACAGATCAGAGTTAGGAGAACTAAAATTAGCAAAATTGAGTATGGAGATTGCCTGGAGTATCCCAGAGGAACCTGGCAGGCTACAGTCCATGGACTCACAAGAGTCGGACACGACTTAGCGACTAAACCGCTGCTGCCACCAAGTACGAAGGGGAGGGAGCTATACCGAGAGAGCTCTAGGAAGAAGCCCTGTAAAGCCCTTTACTCTTCTGTTGTATACTAAGCTCTGTGTGTCTGTGGTGGATCTCACGAATCTGGTCAAAAAACAACTGCTGGGAGCTAGAAACTAACATTCTGGCCAAAACTCAAGTTTATAGCTCCCCAGTCATTGAAGCATCCAGGACATTTCGTCATGACTCTGGAAAGGCCATATCTTAGGAGTAAGGCTAAACTAGCCCTAGATTAAAGACTGCTTTAATTCTTAAGAAAGTTTTAAAAGGAGACTTGAAAGGATCAAACTGATCCACATGTAAATTAACTGACTGCCAGAACAAAGCCCAATAGTCTCTAAAAGATGGTGACAAGAGGCAGACATCACACAGAGCATAGTGTTCATAATATCCAACTTTCAGTCAGAAATCACATGGCGTGCAAAGAAGCAGGAAAAATTTGTCCCATAACCAGGAGAAAAATCAATCAATAGAAGCAGAGTCAGGAGTGGAGAGAGAATAGAATTGGCAAGTAAGTACTTAAGAATTCTTATTATTATAAGTATGTTCAAAGACTTAAAGGAAAACAGCTCAAAAAGAAGAGAAATGGAACCTTTAAAAAGAACCAAATGAAAATTCTAGAGCTGAGGAATACAACACCTGAATCAAAACACTGACTGTGGGAGCACATCAGGAAGATTAAGAGAAAAGGTCAGAATGTTAGTTATCTGTTGCCACATAACAAATTGTCTCGAAACTCAGTGGCTTAAAACAACAGTAACACTTACTGTCTTGCAGTTTCATGGGTCGGGAATCCAGCACAGCTTAGCTGGGTCCTCTCGCACAGGGCCTCTCCTCTGGCCACAGTCACCTCAGGGTTCAGTAGGGGCAGGATGTGCTTCCAGGCTCACTGAGTAGTTACTGGCAGAGTTCATTTCTTTGTTCACCTCAGTTCCTTACCACAAGGGCCTCTCCACAGGGAGGCTCTCAAAATGGCATCTGGCTTCATCCAAATAACCAGAAGCAGGAATGTACTAGGAAGAAAGAAGTCACAGTGTTTTATAACCTAATCTCAGAAATACAGCCCAGCACTTTTGCTATACTTTATTCATTGGAAGTAAGTCACTAGGTCTAGCCCAAAACAAGACAAGGAGGTTACACAAGGCCATGCAAAGCAAGAGGTGGGATCCTTGAAAGTCATTTCAGAATCTGCCTATTGCAATCAGTGAACTTTAAAGGACAACAGAAAATATTCAAAGTGAAGCACAGAGAAGAAATGGATGAAAAGAACAAAGGCTGTGGAATAATAGCAAATGTTCTAACATACATGTGTTATGTTATGACTCTCAGGGATGGTAGAGAAAACTGTTCCAGATTTGTTTAAAAATACCAGTCCACCAACCTTAGAAGTCCAAAGATGGCCAAATAGGATAAATATAGAGAAAACCACATCAAGGCACATCATAATCAAATTGCAGAAAACCAGTGATAAAGAGAAAACTTAATAAGCAACCAGAGAGACCAAGATAAGAATAATTTCCCACCAGAAATAATGCAGTCCAGATGATGGAATGACATTGCTTGCTAAAAGAAAATCTTGTCAACCAAGATTTCTATATTCAGTGAAAAAATCCTTCAGAAATGAAAGTGAAGACATTTCCAGACATTAAAAAAATGAAAGAATTTGTGCCATTAAACCTTCACTATAAGAAACATGGAAGGCTAGAGGGGGGAGAAAATTGCCAGATACAAACCCAGATCTACACAAAGAAATCAAGAGTACACAAAATGTCACCATTAGCAACTATACAGAATGAACAAAGAAAAAGGAAATAAGCCAGACCTCTTTGAACAGAGATTGACAAACTCTGGCCCACAGGCTAAATCCAGCCCACCGCCTATTTTTGTATGGCCTATGCACTAAGAATTGGAGAAGGCAATGGCACCCCACTCCAGTACTCTTGCCTGGAAAATCCCATGGATGGAGGAGCCTAGTAGGCTGCAGTCCATGGGGTCGCTAAGAGTCAGACACGACTGAGCGACTTCACTTTCACTTTTCACTTTCATGCATTGGAGAAGGAAATGGCAACTCACTCCAGTGTTCTCGCCTGGAGAATCCCAGGGACGGGGGAGCCTAGTGGGCTGCCGTCTGTGGGGTCGCACAGAGTCGGACACGACTTAAGTGACTTAGCACCATGCACTAATAATAGTTTTTAACGTGTGAATATTTGCAATTGATTTGATGATATGGAACATTAGTTTTGAATTCCATTTTTTAAGCGAAACATCATCTCCCCTCAAAAAAAAATTCTGTCCTCAGGAACAGCTTGTAGTACCCCCGCAGAAGATACATTTGATTGTTACATTTTGAATTTTTTTAATTTAAAAATGTAGAATTTTTCTCTTGTTATAAAAGTGTCTGTTAAAGAGCCATAACTTTGTCTGTTGGCCCACAAAGCCTAAAGTGTTTACTGTCTGGAAAAGTTTATCTTGGTGAGTGAGAGTGAAAAGACAGAGAATCTACCAAGTGTCAGGCAGTGTCCCAAGTGCTTTATATGCACTGCTTAGTTCTTGCAACAACTCTCTGAGGTGTATGTACATGTGTTATAGAAATCTCAGTTGATTTTATCCTAGGATTGCTTAATCTTAGTAACAACTCTGTGAGACAGACATTATTCCCATTTTATAAGTGAGGAAACTAGGACTCAGAGAAGTTATGTAGCTTGTCTGAAGTTACGTATGAGTGGTGACAGAGACTTATTCTCTTCCCTGTGCGCTAAACCAAAGCCAGGGCACTTAAACCTCTGTGCTTTTTAGATGGAAGAGTATCCCTAGGCCCCCAGCTCATAAAGTCTTTCTTTTTTTTTCTTGCAAAATACTCTCTATTGATAAATTTATTGAATATTTTGAGGACTTCGGGTTTTATTTTATTTTTAATTGGAGGATAATTACAGTACTGTGCTGGTTTCTGCCATACATCAACATGAATCAGCCATAGGTATGCGTATATCCCCTCCCTCTTGAACCTCCCTCCCACCTCTCGCCCATCCCACCCCTTTAGGTTGTGACAGAGCACTGGATTTGAGCTCCCTGTGTCATACAGCAAATTCCCACTAGCTATTTATTTCTTAACAGATTTTAACTATGCTTCGTTATCTGGTTTCTCCTCCTAGAGGATATTAAATGCAAAAAAATATAAGGGCGAGAAAGAATTATAGAACTTAATAATAAAGACAGTGGAAAGTGAAAACTGACAAGAGCTGACCAAAAATGAAACAAAACAAAAAATGTTAAAAAGCAGTCCAAAAACAATAAGCACAGTAGTATGGCAATATCTTAACTATTTTGCAGTGAGATGTAGCCCTGAGGAAATCATGATATTCAATATTTATAAAGATGAACATGGTAACACAGTATTTATTTTCCTTATACTCTAATACAGGGCTTTCCTGCTGGCTCAGATGGTAGAGTCTCCTGCCTACAATGTAGGAAACCAGGGTTCAATCCCTGGGTCAAGAAGAACCCACTTCAGTATTCTTGCCTGGGGAATTCCATGGATAGAGGAGCCTGGCAGGCACTAGTCCATGGGGTCATAAAGAGTCGGACACGATTGAGTGACTAACACTTTCACTTTCATACTCGAACATGGGAGGAAATTTTGTAGTATGGAGTTTTTATGCTTAAGATGGAAAAGGTATGTTTTTTGCATAAAGGTCACTCAAGCTGTCTGCTGCACGGGTTGGATAGCTTTTATCTAATTTAACCCTCCCAAGAGAACGTGCAAACTCAAACTTGCTACAAACTGAGGACAGAATTTTCAGATACAGAATTTGTTTCTTGCTTGTCTGCCTCTTTAATGCTAAAGAATGAAACTCAACCAATACTTGGTTACTGAAATGCCATATTATATTTTGTTAGAACAACTGACACATGAATCAAAGCATCAAAAGACCCCATAAATATTGTTTAATTCTTTTGCTGACATACATCTGCTGCATAGGAGGGTAGAAGACCTGTCTCAAGGAGAAGGACTTGTGAAATTGTGTGAGTTGCAAGCTGAACTAACCATTCATTTCATGGAACTCAGTTTATACCTGAAAGAGCAACTGACAAACTATAGTTATTCAAGCCTAACTATTTAGCATACATTTTCTTGAAAATGAAGTAATCCTGCCATTTCACAGAAAGTAAGTTAGTATTTGATGCCAGGGATGAAATTCAGGCTTTTGGATGAAAATTAGAGTCTCAGAAAATTTGTATCCATCACTGTGGACTTCACTTCTCATTACTTTTCTGAAGAGATCAGTGGCGATAGTTAATGAATATTGAGATTTTTTTATATTGTATAATGTGTCAACATATGGAAGACCTGTGTATTTTCTAGACTACTGCATGTTGTTACAAAACCATCCAAGAGTAAAAACGTCATTTAGGGGCTTCTCTGTTGGACTGCAAGGAGATCCAGCCAGGCCATTCTGAAGGAGATCAGCCCTGGGATTTCTTTGGAAGGAATGATGCTAAAGCTGAAACTCCAGTACTTTGGCCACCTCATGTGAAGAGTTGACTCGTTAGAAAAGACTCTGATGCTGGGAGGGATTGGGGGCAGGAGGAGAAGGGGACGACAGAGGATGAGACGGCTGGATGGCATCACTGACTTGATGGAGGTGAGTGTGAGTGAACTCCGGGAGTTGGTGATGGACAGGGAGGCCTGGTGTGCTGTGATTCATGGGGTAGCAGAGTTGGACACGACTGAGCAACTGAACTGAACTGAACTGATGGTCCAGTGGCTAAAACTCCACGCTCCCAATGCAGGGGGCCCAGGTTCAATCCCTAGTCAAAGAACTAGATCCTACATAGCGCAACTAAGAGTTCACATACTGCAGTTAAGGTTCCAAACGCCGCAACAAAGACTTGATGCAGCCAAACAAATTAATATTTTTCTTTAAAAGAGTCATGCAAAGTGCAAGACAGACCAATGAATTTAAGTGTAACAATACAAAAAGTTTATTCATATGGTTTTAGATTCCACGTTGCAGCTAATCTTTAAGGAGATATCATTTATCAAGTTTTGTATGATATCAAAGAATATTTGCAGATAATATTAAAAATCTATGTGAGGCTGACTTTTTCTCATATGCTTCAACCTAAGCAGTCACAACAAATCAAATGCAAAAACAGAATATAATATAGCTATACTCTGTCAAACCAAATATTGATATTTTATAATTTTCAAAACTATACAGTAATGCCAGGTTTTTCATTAAAGCTTTGTTGTTTGAGGGAATATAAGGGTTTCACCATTAAAAAATACATTGTGTTAACTTGCAATAAGTTTATTATTTTTTAATGGATTAATAGTTTTTAAATTTCTCAGTTTGAATTTCTAATATAATAATAATAGAGATAATCCACATAAACAAAAGCTTTTAGGGCTCCTCAGTAATGTTTGCGTGTAAGGGGATTTGGAGCCAAAATGTTTGACAACTGCTAATCTAGGGTCTCGAAAATCATCTAAGAAGTTTGGACTTTATTCTGAAGACAATAGGGAAAGAAACACTGTAGAGTTTTATGTCGGGGAGTAATAGGACCAGATGTGTGTTATAAAAGGACGACTCCTCTAGGTAGACCTTTGGGTCTGAAGACGACGTGACCTACAGAAGGAAGACCAAGAAGCAGCACCAGATGGTCAGGACTGGGTGGAGGGCGGTGGTCACAGGATGAGAAGGGATGGAAGATAAATGTATGAAAACTGTTTAGGGGACCAAATGCTTGGGGCTTGGTGAGCCCTCCAGGTGCACTAACAGAGCTTTGAACACTTATTTTTTGCCGCGTCAGGTCTTAGTTGTGGCATGCAGGCCTAGTTGTCGCGGGGTAGGTGTGATCTTAGTTCCCTGACCAGAGATGGAACCCCCGTCCCCTGTATTGGAAGACAGGTTAACCACTGACCATCATAGAAATCCCCAGAGCTTTTGATTTAAGGGGAAACGTAGACTTCAGTTCTGGATGTGCACCACTGCAGGCCATAGAGGATGGTGGATACAGTTGGCTCTGAAAGTCTGAAGAAAGGTCTCAGCCAGACACCTGCTGTGGGATCATCAACATCTGACCCTGCTAAGTCACTTCAGTCATGTCTGACTCTTTGCAACCCCTTTAAGAGTGTAAGGGGATTTGAAGCCAAAATGTTTGACAACTGCTAATCTAGGGATAAATAGATATAAGGGACTAGATCTGATAGAGTGCCTGATGAACTATGGACAGAGGTTCGTGACATTGTACAGGAGACAGGGATTAAGACCATCCCCATGGAAAAGAAATGCAAAAAAGCAAAATGGCTGTCTGAGGAGGCCTTACAAATAGCTGTGAAAAGAAGAGAAGGGAAAAACAAAGGAGAAAAGGAAAAATATTCCCATCTGAATGCAGAGTTCCAAAGAATAGCAAGGAGAGATAAAAAAAAGCCTTCCTCAGCAATCAATGCAAAGAAATAGAGGAAAACAACAGAATGGGAAAGATTAGAGCTCTCTTCAAGAAAATTAGAGATACCAAGGGAACATTTCATGCAAAGATGGGCTCAATAAAGGACGGAAATGGTAGGGACCTAACAGAAGCAGAAGATATTAAGAAGTGGCAAGAACACACAGAAGAACTGTACAAAAAAGATCTTCACAACCCAGATAATCATGATGGTGTGATCACTCACCTAGAGCCAGACATCCTGGAATGTGGAGTCAAGTGGGCCTTAGAAAGCATCACTATGAACAAAGGTAGTGGAGGTGATGGAATTCCTGGAGCTATTTCAAATGGAGCTGTATCATTTGGAGCTATTTCAAATCCAGAAAGATGATGCTGTGAAAGTGCTGCACTCAATATGCCAGCAAATTTGGAAAACTCCGCAGTGGCCACAGGACTGGAAAAGATCAGTTTTCACTCCAATCCCAGAGAAAGGCAATGCAAAGAATGCTCAAACTACCGCACAATTGCACTCATCTCACCTGCCAATAAAGTAATGCTCAAAATTCTCCAAGCCAGGCTTCGGCAATACGTGAACCATGAACTTCCAGATGTTCAAGCTGGTTTTAGAAAAGGCAGAGGAACCAGAGATCAAATTGCCAACATCCACTGGATCATGGAAAAAGCAAGAGAGTTCCAGAAAAATATCTATTTCTTTTATTGACTATGCCAAAGCCTTTGACTGTGTGGATCACAAGAAACTGTGGAGAATTCTGAAAGAGTTGGGAATACCAGACCATCTGACCTGTCTCTGAGAAACCTGTATGCAAGTCAGGAAACAACAGTTAGAACTGGACATGGAACAACAGACTGGTTCCAAATAGGAAAAGGAGTATCTCAAGGCTGTATGTTGTCACCCTGCTTATTTAACTTCTATGCAGAGTACATCATGAGAAACGCTGGACTGGAAGAAGCACAAGCTGGAATCAAGATTGCCGGGAGAAATATCAATAACCTCAGATATGCAGGATATGACACCACCTTTATGGCAGACAGTGAAGAGGAACTAAAAAGCCTCTTGATGAAAGTGAAGGAGGAGAGTGAAAAAATTGGCTTAAAGCTCAACATTCAGAAAACGAAGATCATGGCATCTGCTCTAATCTTTCCTATTCTGTTGTTTTCCTCTATTTCTTTGCATTGATTGCTGAGGAAGGCTTTTTTTTATAGCTTCCTTATGCTGTAATGGCATCTGGTCCCATCACTTCATGGGAAATAGATGGGGAAACAGTGGAAACAGTGGCTGACTTTATTTTTGGGGGCTCCAAAATCACTGCAGATGGTGAGTGCAGCCATGAAATTAAAAGACGCTTACTCCTTGGAAGGAAAGTTATGACCAACCTAGATAGCATATTCAAAAACAGAGACATTACTTTGCCAACAAAGGTCCGTCTAGTCAAGACTATTGTTTTTCCAGTAGTCATGTATGGATGTGAGAGTTGGACTGTGAAGAAAGCTAAGCACCGAAAAATTGATGCTTTTGAAGTGTGGTGTTGGAGAAGACTCTTGAGAGTCCCTTGGACTGCAAGGAGATCCAACCAGTCCATCCTAAAGGAGATCAGTCCTGGGTGTTCATTGGATGGACTGATGCTAAAGCTGAAACTCCAATACTTTGGCCACCTCATGCGAAGAGTTGACTCATTGGAAAAGACCCAATGCTGGAAAGGATTGGGGGCAGGAGGAGAGGGGGACGACAGAGGATGAGATGGCTGGATGGCATCACCGACTCGATGGACGTGGGTTTGGGTAGACTCTGGAAGTTGGTGATGGACAGGGAGGCCCGGCGTGCTGCGATTCACGGGGTCGCGAAGAGTCGGACATGACTGAGTGACTGAACTGAACTGAATCTAGGGTCTCAAAAATCATCTAAGAAGCTTGGACTTTATTCTGAATACAGTAGGAAAAGAAACACTGGAGAGTTGTAGTCCACCAGGCTCCTCTGTGCATGGGATTCTCCAGGCGAGAATACTAAAATGGATTGCCATGCCCTCCTCCAGGGGATCTTTCCGACCCAAGGATCGAACCCACATCTCTTATGTATCCTGTATTGGCAGGCGGGTTCTTTACCACTAACAGCACCTGGAAAGCACCATCAACATCTGGGTAGTAATTAAAACCCGATGAGCAAACCTGACAGAGGAGAAATGGAATTAGAAGTGATGAGAGTCAAGGACAGGACACTGGGGAAGACCATCATTTAAGAGAGAGAGGAAGGACAAGACGGCCACAAAGGAATATAAGAAACGGATTGACTGGAGAAGTCAGCTGAAGAATCAATTGACTGTGGCTTCATGGGAAGAGAGGACTTCAAGAGAAGTATCAGATACAGTTGAGGAGCCAAGCAAAATAGAAGCCAAGAATTATCAACTGGATCTCTCATAGAGGTCGTAGTGACCTTAGCAAGAGTGTTTTCAGTAAATTAGAGGAAGGAGGAAAATATCATTGCCATGGGAGTTTTTATAATCAGCTTTAATTATGATTACAGGAGCGAGCCAAAGGGGTGGGGGGGGGCGGTGAATAACTCAGGCAAAAGTGTAAGTGGATCACTCTGTCCTGCTCCAGAGGTCAAGGAGCTCATTCCAGTTACTGGGGCCTCTGCCACTATAGGGGGCTCGGAAAGGAGCACCACCCTTGTGGGTTCAATTAAACTGAACTGAAGCTCATATGGGCAGCTGGGCATGCTACTTGCAGTGGAGGGTTTTCAGCCCAGAGACCAAAGCATCCCAGGCCATCCGTTTCCCTCAAAAAATCCAATGAGAGCTTTCCACCCACTTCTAGGCCTGAGGGACCAGAAAAGGTCAGACCCTGAAAACCCACTTCTTAAAAGTATCTGTGTCTGATGTAAAGGAATTCAGAAACAATCCAGGAGGGCAGAGATGTCCTTCATAGCCTTACCTATAATACTGTCAATATTGTAAGTAACTTAAATGCCCAGCACAAAGATGGTAGCATGAGCCATGGCACATACCTACTTAATGGAATAAAAGGCAGCCACTGAAACATATGGTTGTGGAGATGATGTCAACAAGGAAAAGGCTATCATAAAATGTTAACAGCAGAAATTATCCCCCAATTCTGGTATACCGTCTGACTACAATTGTGTAGAAACAGACATGAGGATGATTGGAAAAGAGATCTTGCCTGTCACTGTGCCGGTGTTTGTATTATGGAGGTCAAGGGTGGAAGTTTTTCCTCTGTCTTCTCAACGTCTCATGATTTTAAAATATATTTTATATTTTTTAATTTAAAAAGAAAAAAAATTCAAATTTACTTTTGGCTTTCCTGGCAAGCGATGGCCCCTGGAGGGTTTTGGACACAGGTGGGCTGCCGACTCGATTTGGAAGTCCCACTCTGACCCGTCATTGACGGCCACAGTCAGTGCCCACAGGTCGTTTAGAAGGGAGCCTCCTCTCAAACCACAATCTCAGGTCCCTTGGCAGTGGAGATCTGGGGCCCTTCTTTCAGCAGGAGTGTGTAAACTGCTGGCCCTCTGCTTCAGCTGTCCCATCTGTGACAACAGCAGCTTTTTCTGAATGGCCACTCCCCTCCATTGACCAGAAGAACCTGTTTTTCAACACAGCCTTTTGTTTAAGTTAAAACTCATAATGCCGATGATAAATTACAGCACAAAAGCTCAAAGATCTTGGTTTCTGACATCTGTGCTGCTAATTAGTTTCTGTTCAGTGTTACGTTCCATCTTCTCTGTTTTCCTTTGGAAAAAAAAAAAATACGTAAATGTAAATACATTTTCACATATCCAGACTTTCATTTCAATATTCAGAAGCAGACATATAGTTTCAGTGCCCTGAGCAAATCTGGATATGCGGCCAGGGATTGGATACTTCATTTTATATTCCATTATATTGCATTTTTATTCCTACAGCTCTGAAAGCAAGTCTGCTCAAAGAAGGCCCAATTAAAAACCAGATCTTCAAAATAATGAGGATTTTAGCTTCAAATACCAGTTCCATCACAGTTGTAACAATGATGGTCACTACCCGCCTTGAGCGCCCACTGCATCTGAGCACCATGTGAGGTGTCACGGGTGCTCCTCCCAGGCAGACCTGGGCTCTGGGGGCAGTGCCTCCCGCGGTCTCAGCACTGCAACTCAGCACACCTGGGTTTCTTCCCAAGTCTCTGCCCAGCGCTCACATTTTCCCCCTCTGCATCCCAGGCTTTTGTTATGCTTTAATTTCCAAACAATTTAACAACCCAAGCAAAATCTTTTGGACTAATTGAATATCAGGCTTTGTGTTCTCTTTTACGGCATTACTGATACCCAGGCATGCCTCAGAGGCGTTGCAAATTGGGTTCCAGGCTAACCATAGTAAAGCAAGTCAAAAGCAAGTCACGCACATTTTGGGGGGTTCCCCAATGCATATAAAAGTTACATCTACACTATATGTAGTCTGTTAAGTGTGCAATAGTAACATTATGTCTAAGAAAATAATTTATATACCTTAATTTTAAGATACTTTATTGTTGAAAAATGCTCACCATCATGACAGTGCTCGGTTGCCACTAACCTTCAATTTGTTTAAAAAAAAAAAAAAATGCAGTATCTGCAAACCACAGTAAAGGAAATAACCGTGTAACACCATCATTCTTCCTCAGCTGGCGTGTGTACAGTTTGCCCCTATGGCTCATTCCTTCCCTGTGAGAGCTGCTCATTTTCGTTGAGTTTCCAAGAGTAACCTGCCCACCTCTTGTTCCCTGTCACATCCCAGGACATGGAAGGCTGCAGCCGAGGAGGGCACTTGAGCCCTCTTGCCCATTTACCTGAGGTGAGCCTCGAGCCGCCCGAGGCTGAGGAGGGTTTGGTAACAGACTTCTGTCACTTTGTGTCTCTGTTCTGTTCAGTCAGTGTTGAAATGCCAGTGATTCCATCTACCCAGACAGCACTGGTGGAAATTTACCACGCAGCATAAACTGCTCATGGTTACTGATAGATTCATTTCCAGAACTAGGTCAGTTAACTTGTTTCACTTTAATCTGTGGGCTTTGGATTGGGTGAAATTATACAAGTGTGAATTCTGCTTATTAACTATTCTATTGTAAAAGCATTTCCAAGTCCTGCCACAGTTCCTTCTCTACGGTTCTCAAGTTGATCCCTTTCTCGGCATCCTTTTTGCCCCCGTCCAGCTCAAAACCGAGTGAGTATGCTCCTACCTAGAGGACTGTGGCAGTTGGTCCCCCAGCCTCTAGGCCCTGGGGAGTCAGGGTGAATGCCCCAAAGCACAATTTGACCATTTACTGCCCAACTTAGAGCCCACTAGTGGCTCCCTCCCCAGCCCTTCAGTCTGCCCTGTGTCCCATCACCTCCTGCCTGTCCACTGCTCGGAGCGCCATCTGGAAGGCCTGCTGCCTTTTGTCCTGTAGGTTGCTCTGTCCTTACCCTGTTAAATCCTTCTCCACTCCACCTCTACCCAGCTGACCCCCCTTCCTCCTCTAGGACGACTCAGACATGCGTCAGCTTCTGTAGGAAACTGCCGCTGATGGCCCTTCTGCCTCCAGGCCAGCCCGCTCCCCTGGGGTCTCCCTGCCATCTCCCTGTGATCCCCTTCCTCATCCTGCTCATTGTCCTTGTCTCTCAGTGTTCCTGGTGTCCATCCCTTTGGCCCGGGCACTCGCCTGTGCTCCTGGCAGGATCTGAATGAGTCAACCTGCCCTTCTGGCCACCCAGCAGCACAGGGATCCCTGGAGCAAGGGGAAGAGCCGCAGAGTGAAAACTCTCATGGAACGCCTCGACCACATGCTCCAGGGCTCCAACAGGGCTGACAGCGTGATTCCAGGTTAACTCGAGCTCACCGCCCCCCGAGTCCTCCCACTGAGCAGGAAGGGGCTGTCTGCGGGGATGTCCCCCAACCCCCTAACGCAGTTGTTGGCTCTGTAAGAGTCCCTTGAGGGCCGACTTGAATTCTGATGCGGGCTCCCCAGATAGCGTTCTCTGTATCCTCCTCCCTCGGTGATGGGAATGTTTTCCCGGAAAGTCCGAGGCTTCAGCCACGTGGGGTGCACTCTTCATCACTCCCACTTGCTTCCCTCTTCCTTGGGGGTCT
This sequence comes from Bos indicus x Bos taurus, assembly GCF_003369695.1. Taxonomy (NCBI): domain Eukaryota; kingdom Metazoa; phylum Chordata; class Mammalia; order Artiodactyla; family Bovidae; genus Bos; species Bos indicus x Bos taurus. The sequence goes on along the minus strand of NC_040086.1, from coordinate 95,429,428 downwards.
GGAAAGAGCACTGGGGACAGACAAGGGACGCTCACAGCCTCCGATCTCAGCACGTTTGTAGCCTCCTGACCCAAATATGCTCCCGTCCCAGAGACTTGCCATGGGACGATAGTTTGCTTTTGCCCTGTGACTGGTGTGTAGGTGAACCACAGGCCTCTTTCCGTGAGCCCATATGATCCCAGGGGACAGTGTGGAGGTTTCCATCAGAGGCCCGAGGCCCCTGCAGACCGCGTGTCACATGTGCCGTGTGTGGGTCTGGCTCTTCCTGAAGAGCGCCTGCCAGACAGGTTTTTAATAGTGTCTCAGTTGTTCAGGCAAAACACGCTCTAGTGACTGGAGGTGTTGGTTTTGTTTTGTCAGTGACGAGTGGGAGCAGGTGGGATAGACAGTCCGTGAGATCACTTATCAGAGTGGTCAGTGAACCCCGAAGCTCCGGGTCCACGGGTCTCCCTAAGACCTTCTGGTTCTTTGCAGCCCCAGGCGCTGGAGTCTGTGTCTGTCATGGCCAGGTGTCAGCAGCAAGGCCTCCTGGAGGGGGCGTCTCTGTTTGTCCTTCACAGCCCTGTGACCTTCATAGACATCTCTGCTCGGTCACAGCATGGCCATCAGAGAGATCCGCATTGTTCTAACATGGCCGTATCACCACCGAGACTCAGATGGTTCCGAGCTGAATCCTGTGAGATCAGGAATACACACGCACGCACCCTGACATACAGATACACCCTCTTAACATGAGATCCACTTCTCAGAAACAGGTAATTTATACATTCACAAAATGATGAACTTTCAGCTAAGAATTCTAACATTTCAGTACCACGATTGAGAACCAGGCTACATTTGTCAAGTGACCGAAAGCGAGGTTTTTCAGAAATTATTAGCTAGGTTTTTCAATATTGAATTTATAGTCACGGTGAGTATATCACCGTGATGTTTCCAGGATAAAATACCGGCACTTTCACTTTTCTGGCCCCAGACATTCAGCATATATCAGTTTATTTGGGGAGATCTGAAGAATTAGCTACTGTAAATAAAGTTTCCAAGAAGGTTTCTCCGGGAAAGAGGTGAACTTACAGTAATATGGGTGATATATTATTAATTAATAACTATGACCAGCCACTGCTTCAATTAAAAGGACAGCGGATGAGAACGCCTAATAGGATATGCTGAATCTTAGTCTCAGGAGCACCAAAGTCTGCAGAGCAGACGGGGGGAGCGTTGTTTCTGAGGCTGGTTAGCAGGAGGCCTCTGGGACCGAGGTGTCACCAGCTGCCCCTTGGTCTGGGAATGTTTGCTGAGCTGTGACTGCACATCTCTCTGGAGCAATGCTCCTTTGGTTGCCAGAAGCGGAAACCCACTTCAGAACAGCTCAAGGAGAAAGAGGACTTTCTGGGAGGGCCACAGGGGTCTCCCAGAACCCAAGGACAGCATGCCCTGATGGCCAGGGAGAGTGTCACGTGGGGCTGACACAGGCAGGCGCCTGGAGGAGGGAATCTGATTGGCACGTCTGGCCCCAAGGACAGCCACGGGGGTGTGGACATGGCTGCAGGTGGTGTGACACATAGGCGGGCTTCTCTGACGGCCGAGCACTGTGTGGGAAGACGTCTAGGAATGTGTCCCATGGAGGTGCGGGTTGAGCTGGAGGGCCAGCATGGGCAGGTCTTTTAGAGACAAGTTAACAAGCGAGGACATCCCCGGTGTGGACAGGTGGGTGTGTGCGGTGCCCCGGGCTGGGCTGTGGCACCAGAGGGTGTTGGAGTGCAATGAGGCCAGACCAGGAAGCAGTCCCAGCAATGACAGGGTTACCCTGAGGGTGGTAGGAAAGGGGTGCGGAAGAATTCAGATCTCTGGGGGTTCGAGTGTTCAGAGGATCCGGCCTCCCAAGGTCAGTCTGCTGTGTGAGGCGGCAGCTTTCAGAGCAGCCTCTCTGTGTACTCCTCTACCCCCAGCCCACCCATCCTCCCAGGAAATGACCAGAGGCCTTGGGAGCAGCCTCCACACGGGAGGGGTCACACGACCCGGACTCCCCGCCCTCAGGAGCCGGCCCTGGAGACCCTCGTAATTGCGTTACTATCGGCCTTTCCCCTTCCTGTTGCTCATTTATTTGACTTTAAGCACAGTTATTTTATTTTTAGAGGAATAATTTGGAGTTAATTGGCCTTCTGCCTTAAAAAATACCACCATTTCCATGTGATGATCGTGTGGGAGTAGTTCCATAGAACCTTGCACCCACGCTCTCTCCATGGAGCGGGACCTGACTCTCCCCCCACCCCTCAGCCTCTGATGACGAGGTGAACCGCTCCAGGAAGAGTGGCTGCTGGGCAGCCTCCACCTGCTGTCCCAGGAACTGGACAATGAAAGGAGAATCTGGGGGGCCGCCCCCGAGGTGATCTGCCAGAGCCCCTCACTCCACCTGTTCTCTCTCCCTGCAGGTCACGCAATATTTAAACTCACGTATCTAAGCAATCACGACTATAAACACCTCTACTTCGAATCTGACGCCGCTACCGTCAATGAAATCGTGCTCAAGGTGAGTGTTCCTTCTTGGCCCAGGCCCGGGGTGTGCAGGGCTGCACGCTCCCCCCCTCGCACCCCCGTCCCACAGCACTGATGAGGCTCCCGGGCCAGTTCTGCAGAGACGCTGCGCTGGCTTACAGGTCGCCCGGCTGTTGCGCACCCAGGCCTGGGCCACATCGTAAGTCAGCTGCTCTGCGCTGAGGGGCTCCCACCCCTCCAGTGTGTGACTCTGGCCAGTCATATCACCTCTCTGGGCCTCTGTTTCTCCTCCTGTAAAATGGGGATCATGTTAGCTACCCTGCTCCACCCCACCAAAGGGCTGCTAGAGAGAATATTAAATGAGATGCGGTGAGCCTACCTAGCTAAGTGATCATTCATTTTCCTTTTAAGAGTAGACATCATCAAGTATTAATAATAGTAGTACAAGTACTAAGATCTACTGAAGGGTCCAAAGTGCAGGATCTGAGCCAGGCACTTGACCTGTCCCCTCTCAAGGAGCCTTCACACCTCGGTGAGGTAGTGATATAAAATCATTCCCATTCCCTGGATGAAAACCGAGGCTCAGGGGAAAACACTCAGCCAGGATTGGGACTTGGCAGAACCGCAGCCTGACCCCAGGTTTGGGGGATTCTAGAACCTGTGCTCCTAAGGCCCCAGGTGTGCATGGCATTCAGGAATTTAAACAGGAGATTTCGGTGAAATGAATTGTTTCACAGAAACATTTTGAGTTTACAAAAGATTTTCAAAAGTGGTAGATGAGAATTAAAAGGATAAAGCTGCCAGGAGGAGAATTTAGAGCCGAGACAAGAGTATTGTAACCAGTTGGATGGAAAGCAGAGGATTTGTAGACTACCCCAGGTCAGAGCCCATCAGAATAGCCAGCGGGCGGTGCCTGCCTGGAGTGCTTGAAACCAGTGATCTAAGAGTTACCTGCCCACGTCCCCAGGCCACCCAGGGAGCTCATGCCACACTCAGGGGCCAGGTAGAGAAATACTCCCATTACCCCGTCAGGGCTGGCCTTTTTTTTTATAGCCAACATTAAAATATTCAAGACTTGAGAAGGATTCTAGTAAAATTATAATCCTGTATTTGACATCAAAATAATTTTCACAACAGCAGATTGATGACAGAAACACAGGTTTATGACTTCAGTGCGAGACTGCGGAAGAACAAGTGCAGAGAAATCATTTTCCAGGACCAAATGCTCCCTGGAAGCAGATGCTTTTCTGCAAAATCCCCGAGGCCTAGCGCCTTCCCTAAATTGTCTGTTTTCATATGAAAATGCTTGTAGAAATATTGCATCGTGCTCGAGTCTCCAGGAGAGTCCCAGCCTGATTTACTTAGAGAAGCTAATGGTCGCGATCCTGATGGAAGATTAAATTTCACATTTCCAATCTCTGATTTCTAAAGCAATTTAAATACTTATCCTGATCTGCCACTGCCAGTGTTTTCGTGGGGCTTTGCACCGATACTCAGTGACTGTGGCCCCACTTGGTGGAAATGCTTCCGTCAGAGTTCTTCTCAAGTTGGTCATAGACACCAGTAGTGTATGTGGTGGTTCTAGAATTAAGGAGTTTCACAGAAAACAAGAGCTTTAGACTGAAACTGAAAGGAGGAAACAAGGATGAGAGGCTGATGTCAGACCATTACAAATAGGCAGCTTGCTATCAAATTATTTTTATCTCATTGTCTTTTTCCCCATGGGACCCATTTATTGAGCACCAACTGTCTACAAGACCTTTGATGTACATGATCTCATTTCATTCTCACAACTGCCCTGCCCCATGTAGACATTATTGTGTATGTGTGTGAGCTCAGTTGTGTCGGACTCTTTGCAGTCTCATGCACTCTAACCCGCCAGGCTTCTCTGTCCATGGGGTTTCCCAAACAAAAATACTGGAGTGGGTTGCCATTTCCTACTCCAGGGGATCGTCCTGACCCAGGGATCGAACCTGTGTCTCTTGTGTCTCCTGCCTTGGCAGGTGGATTCTTTACCACTGTGCCACCTGGGAAGCCTGTGGACACTAATACCCCCACTTTATAGATGAAAATATAGAGGCCCAAGGCTCCAGAGTGCACAGAGGTAGCGCACAGCTGAGCAGTCCCAGACTCCCCCACCCCCACCCCACCTGAGATAGAGTTGAGCTAAGCCACGTGTGGTCCCTAATTCTGCAGGCTTCGAGATGAATCTCAGAGGAATCATTGGTCTCTTCAGGTTGGGTTCTTCTCATGATCGAGTGATGGAGGCTGTGATTTTATTGACCATGAAAACTCCCTATATTTTTATGCCTTAAGCTGTAAAATGCATTGAAAGTGAAACACTCTATAGTGCATAAAATTGTGCAAGTTTTAAGCCACAGCATATTAACCAGCTAATGGCAGACCAAAGGGCGTTTTTATCTTTTGATTATTACATTAATCTTCCATTAAAATTATCTATGTGATTATCACAAAGCATTGAAGATAATAAATTTAGGAAATACTTGGCCTGTTAAGGATCATTTTTAAATGCTCTTGTCAAGTTACATGTGCCAAAAATACACTGAAAACAGTAGGCTGGCTGATTGTGCAAACAACTGAATCCAAAGATTGCTCTTATTAAGCATGATAAAGCCCCTTCTTTCCATGCATCGTCTGTGGTGTCCCACGTCATCACCCGGCCCTGCCGGCCTCATGATTTATTGCTCTCAGCTGGTAACTTGGCGAGGCAGCGGGCCGAGCGTGTCAAGCCTTCTGTACTCAGACACCAGCCCTTAACGCCTGCTGCTGGCGACTATCAGAGCAGAAAGTTTGCCGTGACAGAGCCCCAGCCCCACACGAGCCAGGCCGTCTGAACTGCTCCCCACCCCCAGCACCTCCGTTCTTCCTCGATCAGCAGAGGCCTCTCCCCTCGGGGCAGGACACGTGGCCCCCAATGTAGAATCAACAGAAGGGGTGGCTCAGTTCTCTAGCCAGGAGTATTCAGGTTTCTTAACTTTCAGATCTTTGAGGTTGGAGAGAAACGGTGTTGGTTCACAGACAGGCCCAGCCAGAGGGCTGCTGGGGCAGTAGGACAAGGGGAGTCTGAGGAGGTGAGGGGATGGGGGGCTCTGAGAAGGTGGGGAGCCAGAGAACTGATTCAGGTTCTAACCCAAATTCTTACAAGCTCCGTAACCTCAAGTAAACGGCATTACCATTCTGAGCCTCGGTTTTCTCCTCTGTACAGTGGGGATAACAATAGCAGCCACCTCCTCCTAAGGCCGTTGTTGTTGTTTAGTCGCTAAGTCATGACCGACTCTTCGCGGCCCCATGGACTGCAGCACGCCAGGCCTCCCTGTCCCGCACCATCTCCTGGAGTTTGCCCAGGTCCACGTTCATTGAATCGGTGATGCCATTCAGCCACCTCATCCTCTGCCAGCCTCTTCTCCTAATGCTGTTGTGAGGGTTAAATGAGGTCATCCTTGAAAAGTGCTCCAGTCACTGCTGCTGCCCTGTGCCCCTGCCCAGCCAGGGGCTCACCCTCGCACCGGGCGCAGGTCTGATCACAGCACTGCTGCCCTTCCCTGGCTCCTCCCTGCCTCACTGTGTCTGGCCCCTCAGCTTCTGAATGGCCGTGAACACCCCCTTGCTGTGTCCCACTGTTGTGCCTCGATGCATGCTGGTTCTCCCTATCCCTTGTACACCCCAAACTCCTATTTATCCCTCAAACCCCAGCTCCTTTATCCCCTTGCCCCACATGTTCCCATTAGTTACTGTCCCCGTTCCTTTTTGCTCCTTCTGTATCTGTTGTCACGCTTGTTCTGTTGGTCACTCACTAGGCTGTGAGCTCCTTGGGTCAGGAACCAAGTCTTAATTTTCCCTCTGCAACGTGAGCCAAGCATGGGACGAGGCTCAGACAGGACAGGAACTCAGTGCCAGAGGTGATGGTGGCAGTGGCCACCCAGCATGGGGGGATCTGAAAAGAGCCCAGGAGACCTCAGGGGTAGCAGCAAGGTTGACACTTGGGAGGCAGCCCAGCTGTGCCCCTGCCCAGGGTTCCCACGGTGCCTGTGCCAACTTTGCCCGTGACCTCTTGGTAACCCAGGGCATCTCGGTCCCCTTCTCTGAGCCTCACTTTACTTTTTATCAAATGAGCCACAGCTAGTGGGGCGCTTTTGAGCTTGGAAGTACCCCAACTGCTGGGAGGCTGAACACAGAGCCTTATTTTGGTTTGGTTTTCATCCCTGTGATGTCTTGTCTTTCAGGCAAGCTAAGCGGGGCTCGGGGAAGTTGTGTGTGAGCCCAGGGCCGCACAGCAGGCGGGGACAGAACCAGGGAGGTTCTGGGAGGCAGCACATGGTAAGGAGGGAACTCAGGCTCAGGAATCAGAAAAGCTGCACCAGAGACTCAAAGGCCTGCACAGCCACGTGTCTTCTTCAGACCTGTTCCCCATCGTGCAGTGGGCTTCGAGCCCACCCTTCAGGGTCGTGGTGATGACCAGACTCTGTGCTCAGGGGAGCACCGGACCCAGGGGAGCACCGGACCCAGGGGCTGCCCAGCCCAGGGCCGGGCTCTTCCCTCGCTCGTCCTGGGTGAGCAGAGGGTGGCTGGAAGTGACTGGGCTGTGTCCTCTTGCTTTCTAGGTTAACTACATACTGGAATCGCGAGCAAGCACTGCCCGGGCTGACTATTTCGCTCAAAAACAAAGAAAACTGAACAGACGTACAAGCTTCAGCTTCCAGAAGGAAAAGAAATCAGGGCAGCAGTGACGGCGTTCTCCAGCTTCAGTCTGCTGCCGGAGCTCAGAGCTGCCTGCTGGGCCAGGTGGCTCTCGCCCATCCTGTGCCCTGCGGTCCTCGGGGGGGCCAGGCTCCCGGCTCACGGGGACAGGGCTGGTGGGCTCCAGGGGAAGGGGGGGCACCCCCTCGGACAGAGCTGGGGACGTTTCCACGGGACCGAAGCCTGAGTGACAGCGGCTTCGACGAGCAGTGCCCGGGGCCGGACGACACGGCACGGAGCCATGAGAGGCTCCGCCATCTTCACTGCCTGATGGCCCCGCGCGAGGATGTACATAGCTGCGCCCAGACGTGTCCTTGCAGCTTGATCAAATTTCCTAAAACAAGCAAAGAACAAAAGTGTACATTTCTGTTTTTTTTTCTTCTTCCTTTTAATAAACTCTTTATCATGGTTGGTATGACGGACCATTCTTTGGGGCAGGATTGATTATGTTATTCTCTTTAAAATCTGCTCCCCATATTGAACAGGCAGATTGGAAAAGCTATGGCTCGATTTTTCAGAAGAAATGTTTAGGGTTTAGTCAATAGTTTTAACTATGCCATTTGTTTAAATGAGCGTGTTGCTCTGAGGATAGCATCTTACTGAAGTTCGGGAGGGGACGTAGTGATGTGTGTCCAGGGCTGCGCCACCCACCCCTTCAGAAGCCTTCTCTCCTCAGCTTCTCCAGCACCTCTGACTTCAGGAAGGCAGGGCTGCGCGTCAAGCTCGGGGCGCGGGGAAACGGGGGTCACGCCGAGCTGCTGTTTCCTCAGTAGCCAGGCTGAGTTTGAGCCGACGGTCAGACCCGCACGTGGGCTTGCCCTGGACTCTGAAGACTCTTCTCTCTTCACAATGCCTGCCCCCTGGTCTCAGCGGCAGGAAAGCCACTGCTTTCACTTCATTGGAGGCCTCGGTGTGGGGGAGCTGCTGCCAGAGGTCCCACTCCCGGGGGTGGGGGCAAGGGAACGGGCGTCTGCTGACACCCACCTCTCAGGCCAGCCTGCTGCCTCGGTGGTCCCTCCCAGGGTGACGTCCGTTCGCTCAGTCCCCAGCCAGGGTGGCAGGACCGAGGTTTCACCGAGGAACTGCATTTCAAAAATATTTTTTTTTAACTGTCGAACAGGAAGCGACATGGCTGAAACAGCCTCTGACATTCGAGGGTCCATTTGCACAGGGGCGTCCTAGTGAATTCCGCCTTCATTCTGATATTTGTTCAGCCAACAGAAGCACCCTTTTCTAATGTCTTCCATTGCTACCCACCCCAGAAACAAAAGAAATATTATTTGTAGCTTGCTATCTGTATTTGAATTTTTAGCAATTTTATATTTAGATATCTTTGAAAAATATAAATGACTAATTTGGTCATTAAATCTTGTGACATATTCAATATTAAAATAAAAGTCATAAACACCTTCTTCTGCGTATTGCTTTGAATTCTTGAAGTCTCGAGCACATGTTGGTAAAGAACGGTGACCACCATGGATCACGCTGGGTGGTGACGTTTGCTGACAGTTGATGTACCAAGCGGCTCTGAAACGCTCCATGGGTCTCCTTTAATCCTGAGCAAGACAGGATGATCCTCTTCACTCAAGGCTGACATTGAAATCATCACCTCCTTCCATTACAGAAGCAACACCATTCTAGTATCATGGAATACAGCTCCGTACAGTTGGCACAGCACACACTTGAAGGAGTAATTTAAGAGAAACACAAACCACTGCCCAGGTCCACCGAGACTGGTAAAACTCAGTTTTTCCTCTGCTGCTCTCACAGCCCACACCTGGATTTTAAAGTAATTCTGTGAGCATCTCTTACCTGTCTCCCAGGCTTTACCAAGCAGCTTGGCACACCCGGGTTACACTCAAGTGACCCAACAGGCCCTGCCCCCGCCTTCCAGCGTGTCCCCTGACCTGGCCCCAGGTGCCCCTCACTAACCTGATGGTGACTCGGGACGGGGCCTTTACCGAGTCTGGATGGCTGACAGGCCCAAGCAGTGGTCCCTGGAGCCCCGGCCTCCACGGGTTACTGAGCGGCCCCCATCGTCAGGCAGGCTGTGTGCCGGCCCCTTGTGAATATGCACAGGCCCAGGCGACTGCAGCCAGCCTCAGGCAGGTTCTGTCACCACCACCATTCCAGGGATGAGGACTCGGGGCTCGGAAGGGTCTCGCCTTCCATCCAGGACACAAAAGCGGATGAACGGGAGCTGTGCCCTGAGACTCCGGGCCTGCCCTCCACGGCCACGGGCTGCAGATCTGCTGGGCGCTGCCTCCTAGGGCCTCAGTTTCCTCATCTGTTAGTGCAGGTGCTGGAGTAGGTGGTCCCTGCAGACCCTTCTGGAGAATGTCTTGAATGTCTCAGAATCACAGTGAGCCCAGACTTCCTTCCAGAGGTTTCTGTCCTGCACAACCTGCAGGAGCTGCACTGTGTCTGGACAAGAATCCTAAGAGCTGAGGCTCACTGAGCGCGCTCCATCCAGCCCCTCCCTGGAGCAGCAAGTGGACGGTCCCTCCCAGGCTGTGGTCCTCGGCCTGCAGACAGCACGCTGCCCTCAGGTCAGCACTTGCCCTCGGTGGCCTCTTCGGTCTCCCCTCCCCAGGACTCCTCAGCACCCCACGCCGGGCCTCTCTCCCCACCTGGAGCAGCGGCTCCTCCTGACCCCTCTCCTCCCTGGTCCCCGGGACCAGTGTCCCCACTGCCTTGGGAGGCCCCTCAGCTAGGTGGAGACCACGCTGATACCCCTCCGAGTCTTCTCTCCATGGGTTAAAAAACTGGAAGGGGCTTCCCTCCGCTGTCACGTCCCTCGAACCTGCCAGCTGCCCCCTGGGGTCCCCAGTTCCCCAGCTGAAGGACTGGGAGACCTCAGGATAGAAGGGAGCAGAGACCTGACCTGGTCATCATGACGCTCGCAGCCCGGTGAGGCCAAGGGATGGCGGGTGAACCCCCAGGCTGCCCCGCAGTGAGCACCGTGCGAGCCGCGTGGGGACCAGCCTGGGCCTGGCAGGTGCTAGTGGAGAGAAGAGCAGTGGGATCCACAGGGGGCTGGGGACCTGGGGACATGAGATGTGGGGGGCAGCAGACAGCGCCAGGCCAGGCCATCTCGTCAGGCCCCTTGGCAGCCCTGCTGAGCGGGACAGGGTTGGCTTCTTGAGCCGCTGCAGCTCCCAGGGGAGAAGGAAGCCCCTGCTTCCCAGTGTCCCCGGGAGGAGACGCGGTGGCTTCACCACCCGGCCCAGCGTCAGCAGCGTCTGAGCTTCCTCAACAGCGAGGATGGCGCCACCATGGGGGCCAGAGAAGGGGCCCTGAGACGGGAGAGGAGGCAAGGCGGGGAGGAGGGTCAGTGCCTCTGCCCCCCCCCCGCCCCCGGTCTGCTCCCTTTGCCCACATTGGCGCCCCGAGGGACCACCGCGGCCTCCTGGCAGCCCTGGCAGGACCGTCCCAGCTCCTGGCACGGCTCCCACCACCTCCTCTGGTGCTTCCTAGGCTGTGCGCCTCCTTCCAGGAGAAGCCGCAGGAAAGGAAGGAGAAAGCAGGGGCTTCCTGGCTCGGGGTCAGGGGGCAGAGCCGGGGTCAGAGGGCTCAGGGGGCAGAGCCAGGGGCAGATCCAGCCCCCACACCCGGGCCCGTGAGCTGAGCCTCCTCACTGGGCACAAGCAGCACACTCACCCCAGAGCCTTGCAGGGACCACGGGCCGGGTGTGGGCTGGGTCACAGGCTCCACAGCCTGGCCCCAAACCCGGCCCAAATCCCAGTCCTGTACCCCGCAGCCTCGCTCCTCCAGGTACGAGGCTGGGTCCTCTGTGCCCCGTCTGTATGGTGGGGTGAGACGCCCACTTGCAGCGCTGGAAGCAAGACAGTGAGATGGCACGTGCCCAGCGCATGGTGCGTGAACCCCTGATAAGTGGCCACACGATGTCGGCGTCCGTCATCTCACTTAGTCCAATTGCCCAGATGCCACGTTCTCCTCCAGCAGTGCCCTCCCTGAGAGGGGACCTGGCCAGGCCCGAGCTGTCCCCTCCTGGAGTTCCAGAGTCCAAAGAAGCTGCCATGACAAGTGCCAAGACCAGCTTCCTTGGTGTCTGGAAGGGGGCCACGCAGGAGCCGGGCTTTAGCCCTCTGCCCTGGGGACAGACAGCTGGATCTGGGGGCCCTGCTCTGCAGGCCTGCACCCTGCCCAAGTCCCAGAGCCAGCCCTGGGGGCCCTGCCCTCCTGTCCTTCCTTGCCAACTGATTCCGTGACATGAACGCTCACTGAGCGCCCTCCTATGAAAGCAGCCCCTGGGGTCAGGCAGACAGCGCTCAGATTTCAGTTGTCTCCTGGTCAGTGTGTCCTCGGATGAGCTGCTTTACTTCTTTGAGCCTCAGTCTTCTCTTCTGTAAAATGGGACAATAAAGCCTTCTTCAAAGGAGTCTTGTGAGGACTGGATGAGTTTACTAGGCCAGACGGGCTGGGCTACAGTGACACCAACAGCCCAAAGGCCCCAGTGGCTTTAACACAGCAAAGGCTTATTTCTCGTCAAACAGAGTATGGTCCCGCCATCCTTGGTCTTCCACTGAAGCCTGGGCAGGGGACAGAAGGGCTAGAGAAGGGCAGCAACAATGAGATGCTATGGGTCAAAAGCAACCCTTCCCACCTTCGCTCACATTTCATTGAACAGAATCAGCCACCTGGGGCTGCCTCCTTCAAGGGGACAGAGGGATGTGACCACCCAAGGATGGGGAGTCACAAGTGCTTATAAGCAATTGCAATGTCTGCCACCAAAGATGCCCATTCACAGGCCTCCCCCCAAGATTGCACCTCATCTGCAGTGAAATATTTTCCCTTTAAACTGATCCAGGCTAACACTGTTCTCTACCTTAAAGTGTTAGTTGCTCAGTCGTGTCCAACTCTTTGAGATCCCATGGACTGTAGTGTGCCAGGCTCCTCTATCCTGGGATTTCTCAGGCAAGAATACTGGAGTGGCCATACCCTTCTCCAAGGGATCTTCCCAATCCAGGGATCAATCCCAGGTTTCCCGCATTGCAGGCAGATTCTTGACTGCCTGAGCCACCAAGGAAGCCTTCTCCACCTTAAAGTGAAGGTTGCTCAGCCATGTCCGACTCTTTGTGACCCCATGGACTAAACAGTCCATAGAATTCTCCAGGCCAGAATACTGGAGTGGGTAGCCTTTCCCTTCTTCAGGGGATCTTCCCAACCCAGGAATTGAACATGGGTCTCCCGCATTGCAGATGGATTCTAGGGAAGCCCTAATAAAGCCAGGGAAGTTTCTCTACCTTAAACCTCATCCTGAACAAGAATGGCTGTGGAGTCATGGATTCGATGTGCAGCATGTATGCATGTTGGTGTACATTACAATAAAAACATAACTGGGACTCCCCTGGTGGTCCAGTGGCTAAGACTCCAGGCTCCCAGTGCAGGGGGCCCAGGTTCAATCCCTGGTCAGGAAACTAGATCCCACATGCTACAACTACAGATCCTGTGTGCCTCAACTAGGACCCAACACCACCAAATAAATAACTAAATAATCCATATACACATAACTGTTCAAACTGAAAAATCTCCCCGTACCTACCCCTGAAATCACATGTGGGACCACAGTCACGCCTCCCACGCTGATGAACATAAGCTAATTTCACACTTTGTCAGTGCCCGCCCCCTGCCTCTTATGAGGCTCTCGACCAAGGTTAGCTGCTATTTTATTCACCATTTCTGGGGTCTAGCCTCAGGCCCACCGAATCCCCATTTTCTAGATGAGGAAACTGAGGCAAAGAGAAGCCTCAGCTGAGGCCATGCAGTTGGAAAGTGATGGAGAGGTTTCCCCACCTCCCACCGACCCCGCTTGCTGTCCCCAGCCCTGTTGGGCCTCCATCTGACGCGGCCCAAGTACCCTGGATCCTGAAGTTTCCCCGAGGCCTCATGGAGAGGCCCCTGCTCTCTGGAAAGGCAGGCAGGAGATGGAAAGGGTTAAGCCTGTCACATTGTGTTCCCACCAAACACCTCTGCTTAAACGCAGAATCCCAACAGGGTGGTGTTTGCTGTAAAAGCCCTAAGAGTGATTTGTGAAGTCTCGAAGGCCCGTAATCTCGTCAGCGTAATGGGATTATATTTCAAATCACCACGGCCTGTTCATTACCCATTTAAACTCCTCTGACAGAGGAAAACTTACATAAAACGCACACGGCAGCCCTTGCCGACTTCCCCACTCTCCTTCCTGATTAGACAAACAGATGCTGAGGTCTGGAATGAAAAAATAATGTGCCCATTTATTCATTTTTCTGACAAGTCACAATAGATTTTTAACTGCCAATGAGTGACCTCCCGGAGGGGTGGCAGCTGGGAGGTGGCCGCCGGGCAGCAAGTGGTCATTTCCTGGCCTGGCTGGCGATGTCTCTCGGGATCACAGCTCAGCCAGGCTGAGCCCCATTCCTCGCCCTGTCCCAGTTGGGGTGGGGGACTGCCTGCTGGGCCGCTCAGCTGTCACCACCCAGAAGGGGCTGGGGAGCTCCTGAGGGCAACCAGGACCCAGCCATGGCCTGAAGTCACAGAGCCCAGGCAGGAATCCCAGCCCTGCCTTGATCAGCAGGGTGACTGAGGATACGTGTCATCTCTTGGAACCTCAGTGTTCCTGTCAATAAAATGGAGACAGCAAGACAGCTCATCTCAGAGGTGTGGGCTCTGGGTGCGTGGCTTCCCAGGGACGACATCCAGCTGGCACCGCCGGCTCTGCCTGGCCTGCCTCCACCGTGACCCCTGGCAGATGGGGCTTTGCTGTCACTTGCGGAGTCTGTGTCACTCTGCTCTGAGATGGTGCCTGGAGCAGAGGTGGGCGGGCGGAGGGGCAGCTGAGTCAGGGACCCACCTCTGTCTGCCCCCCTCCTCATTGAGAAGCCGGACGCTGTCTCTGAAGACTGGTGGCCGGGCGGCCACCAGCAAGATGGGACCCTATGGCAGTGAACGGAAAACGTCTCCCTTCCATCTGTCGTTCAAGGCCTCCCGCCCTCTCCCAGGACACTGTGGGCTCAGCCTCAGCTCGATGACCCTCAAGTCACCTGGTGTCTGGTCACTGGTGCCTGCCTCTCACCCTCCCCCAGCTCCTGTCTCCGATGCCCTGACCCCGCAGACCGGTGGGGAGGGCACCAGCGTGGCTAAACAATGTGCCCTTGAGACCCAGGTTCAATCCTGAAGCCTCACACACTTGAACTGTTAAAGGCACAGTCACATCTCCCAGCCCTCTTTTCCTGGCCCTCCAAAGACTCTTTCTGGAAAAAACTCAGTCACAGACTTTCTGAGGGCAAACCCCAGTACTAGGGGATAGGGTAGGCCTGAGTTATCTTTGGGTCCAGCCCAGGGCCTGGCCTGGAGGTGGTAGCAGCAAGCACTCGCTACGTGAACTGACCCTTTCAGCCCACAAACATCTGAGCCCAGGGCCTGGGCAGGGCCTGACCCTCAGGCTGCAGCAGAGACATAGGGGCTGACTCCTCCAAGCCCCCTCGCCTGGCAAGGAGGGTGCACTTTATCTGAGAGGCCTTGGACAGATGAGAGCCAGCAGCTGTAGTGGGAGTGGATTGCAGGCCAGGGCTGGGACCCAGGGAAGCCCTGCTCCACCCACTGGGAGCCACTGAGGGAGGGGGTGGCCAGGTGGGTGAGGGCCAGCCTCAAGACTGAGCTAAGAATCTGCAGAAGAAGGAATGAAAATCTGTTTTCTTGCTGTGTAACCTTGGACTCATGACTCAACCTCTCTGAGCCATCTTCTCATCTGCACAACTGGGACAAAATCTCATCTTCAGGGTCACTGACTTGGTGCACCGTAGGGGATGAGTAACAAGTAGCCAGTTGTCAACGGTCAGAGTTGGACCATTAAGAAAATTGAAAGATGAACTGATGCTTTCGAACTGTGGCACTGGGGAGTCCCTTGGACAGCAAGGCAATCAAACCAGTCAATCTTAAAGGAAATCAACCCTGAATATTTATTGGAAGGACTGATGCTGAAGCTCCAATACTGTGGCCACCTGATGCGAAGAGCCAGCTCATTGGAAAAGACCCTGATACTGGGAAAGATTGAGGGCAGGAGGAGAAGGTGGCGACAGAGGATGAGATGGTTCGATGGCATCACCGACTCAATGGACATGAGTTTGAACAATCTCTGGGAGATAGTGAAGGACAGGGAAGCCTGATGTGCTGCAGTCCATGATCTGCAAACACAGAGAGTCAAACACAACCTTCCAACTATACGACAACAGCAACAAGTAGCCATGGAGATGGTGCCAAGTCACGTACTGGGAACATGTGTGCCAAGGCCTCCCCCTGCCAGTAGGCCTCAGGGGGCATCTCCAGAACCCCAGGGAAGTCCCTTGACCCATCCAGCTGGGGGCCTAGGCCCCCTCCCAGGGCCCTACCACAAGCCCTCTCCCCTCACCGGCACTGCCTGCCTTGCTGAGTAGCCCCGGGCAGGGTTCATATCTTCATGCATTAACTCTATGAATACGTAAGAAATACTGTGAGGCTAATTCTTTTTAAAATGATAAAATTTGTCTATATTATAGCATTCCAGCCCCCAGCTTCCTGAAAGCTAAAAATATTTTAATGTCATATTCCCATGTAAATTTCAGTTTAGAATTTAATACCCTTTTAACATACATTAAATTTTTAGCATTCTTCAAGCCCTTGGTTCTTCTAAGGGCTTAGCTGCTGTGCGTTAGAGGAAAGGGCTGGGGAAGGCTGTAAATTAGGAGAGAAAGTTCTAGAATTAGGTTACCCCCAAACCTCTGTGCCCATCCCCATTGTGGGAGTTATTCCTCTGGGCTGAGGAGTATCTGAGTCAAACCCTGGAGTCCTGGGAGGTGTCAGAAGTCTCAGTTTCCTTGCTGGTGTGGCTGTGATTTTATCAAATAAACACAGGGGTGGCTTTATGGGAGGACTCCTCACAACAGCCCAGGTCAGGGTGCCAGATGGCCTGGAGCCGGCCACAGTTAGAAGCCTGAGCTCTGCAGTCCAGTTGCCCAGCTCAGACCCGACTTCCGCCACTTGCCTGCAGGTGACCTGGACGTGTTCTCTGTGCCTGTTTTCTGGCCCCAAGATGGGGCCATGTCGGAGTCAGTGCACAGACTATGTTATGAAAGGGGAGGTTATCAGCTTTGCAGAGGTGACCGCCAGGATGCACTGGCTGGCCTGGCTAAGGGCTCCAGGGTGATGACGTATGGGAGCCAGAGCAGATCATTTTAACTGATCTGTATCCCCACTCCAGCTCCTAGACTAAGACCTCATCCCCCAGCCATGGAGATGCCCAAGGGTGTCTCTGCAAAGACCCGTGATTGGCCCATGGGCTGTAGCTTCCCACTAGTCCCACCAGTTCCCTCTTGGAGCAAAGCCAAGGACAGCCAGGGGAGGCTCTGAAAATGACAGGGAGGAGTGTTCATGGCAGTCTGGGTGGAAAGCAGGGTGGGGACGTCATGCCTCCCTGGGCTCAAGGGCTGAGGGCTGCCTGGGGCACCCAGCCCACCAGCCTTGAACTCTGGGGTCTCGGGCTGCTCTGGCCTGCCCACACCCCCTGCCATGGGTCACCACGCCAGGCTCCTGAGTGAATCCCTCCATGTCTCTGAGCACCCATCTGTGAAATGGGGTCAGAAATAACAAAGCCTTCCTGGTGAGAAGACCCAGCACAGTAGGAGTCATCACCCACAACTCGATGTGTGGTGAAAGGCTCGCCTGGCCATCCGTCCAAGCAATCATTAACCAGAATGAGAAATTTACAGTATGAAGACCTGAAATCCAGTGAGATGATGGCTCTGCTTTCTAATCACTTTCAGGGGATGATATAATGCATTGATCGAAGGAGAGGAACCACACTTTGGGCTCCGACTGCAATGAAAGCAGTAGGCTTGTTAACCTAGATTTACAAAGTGCATCTCCAACCTGGTGAGAAGGAAGGCCTGGCGGGAGGAAGATGCTGCCAGTGTGTGATACTGGGAGGACCCGGGGTCCAGGTAGGGATCCCCCTTGAGCCTGCCCCAGAAGAGGCCCAAGGGATCCCTCTCCAAGCAGCCACCAATGAGTTGGCTTCCTGGTGCGGAGTGAGTTCCCCGACTCTGAGGAAGGTAAGTGCTCAACCTTCAGTCAGGAAGTGTCCGCCAGTGCCTACCTTGTGCCAAGCCCAGCTCCGGCCAGAAGGTACAGAGATGAGCTGACCCAGAGCCTCCCTTTGGGAACTTGTGGACAGCAGGGCCAAGAGAGTCCCTGGAGCGTGGGTGACCAGAAGTGGAACAAGAGTGGAGGCAGACACCTCCTTCCCCTCATAGAGCCCTTTGCAGCTGGGGGCTGGGAACACTCCTGGATCCGGTGGATCCAACTGGAAGATGGCAAGCTGGTGGACGCCGGGGGAGGTCAGATTCTGAGGTAAGAAACCCCAAGAGGAAGAAATCAAGCAAGTGGAAGGAGAGCAGCCAGAGAGTCCAACCCCATCCGTGTGGATCAGCGTGATTTAGAAAGGGCTCCTCGGGTCCCTGTGGGCTTAGGAGTCCTCGCTGCTGAGGCACCTTGAGGCCCGGGGACTCAGTGTGCACAAAGACCTCTGCCAAATGGCCGTGTTGATCATTACCCAATAAATCCTCCCTGTACTGTGGAAGGTAGGGCTCCTGAGGGCTTCTGCCCAGATCACTGTTCTCTCCCATCCGTGTTAGGAAAGGAAGCCTTTGTCTCTGGGGAGGGTCTAATCTGTGCCCCTCCCTAGGATGCTGTGAGGGGCTCTTGGGAACAGGACCGACGTCCTAGGCTCTCACAGAGCAGTGCTAAGATGACACTCGCCTCCCATAAGACCAGCCTTTCATCAGCGTGCGTGTCAGCAGCAGACAGACCTTCGGCCAATGCCTGCGTCACCCTGATCACCTGCAACTCTGCTGTCCCATGTCTGGACCTCACTCTCTGCCCCAAGAAGGGCATCCTCCAGGTCAGCTCCAGACTGTTCCAGGCTTTGGAACCTCAGAAGGAGGGACTTCTTATCCCCATGCATATACACAGGACAGGACAGGGGTCTGGTTGGCCTGACGGCAGCCACATTTTTATCCTTTGGCCAATCCCTGTGGCCGGGGGCGGGCCGCTGTGAATGGCAGCTCTCCCAGGACACGGGGATCGAGGCTGGACCCCAGTCACCAGAGCAGAGGAAGTGGGGCAGGTAGAGTCCATGGATCTCTTTAGCAGTTGCCGTGTACCAACCACTGTGCTAAATACCTACTCAAACAGTATTCTCAAAATTCCCCTGAAGCAGAAGCTCGTGGCATCCTTCCACAGTAACAAGACCTAAAGGCTAAAGAGGCTTTGCCCCGTGAGGAGGACCCACTTCTGACTCCAACCCCAGTGCTCCCCCTCGTGGGCCACCTCCTCCACATGGGCACGAGGGAGGCGAGGCTTCCCTCCAACCACAGCGTCTCTGGGGAATGGTGGGCTGTGTGAGGGTGTGTGTGTGTGGTGTGAGTGTGTGTGCAGTGCACGTGGTGTGTAAGGCGTGTGTGTGTGGTGCGAGTGAGTGTGGTGTGTGTAACATATGGTGTATGGTGTGTGTGGTGTGAGTGTCTGATGTGAGTGTGCGGGGTGAGTGTGGTGTGAGTGTGTGTGGTGTGTATAACAGGCAGTGAATCATGTGAGTGTGTGTGTGGTGTGGTATGACTGTGTAGTGTGTGTGGTGTTTGTGTATGGCGTGTGTGGCACGAGTTTCTGGTATGTGTGTGTGATATGAGTATGTGTGGTGTACAAGGTGTGTGTGGTATGTGTGGTGTGTACGTGTGTGAGCCGCCTGCCCCTGCCCATCCCTGCTCCCCCCGGGTAGGGCACGCGTCCTCACACACCTGTGCTCGGGGCACAGCAAGCCTGGCGGCGTCTGCTCTCGAAGGAGGCCGTGAGGGTCTCTAAGCAGCCCCTTCCCTACCGCCGAACAGCTGGCCACCATCTTGGCACACATTCGCCTGTCACATCTGATTTGCAAAGTCGTGTCTGTAACAGACCCACAGGAGCGTCCAGTTGGGGCTTTTTCAGGTCAAGGAATATTTTACAGAGTCTCTAGTTCTTCAGAGGAAAAAAAAAAGTGTGAACAGCCCTCCTTCTCCATTGCCAGATTGACACTCTTAGAGGTGGAACGGTCCTCCCAGCCACCCTGGGCTAAAGCCTTGAGAATCACCTGAGGTTCTGGCATGATCCCATTTTACAGATGAGGAAATCGAGGCTCAGAGGAGTCCTGTCATTTCCCCAAGGTCACATAGTGACTAAGAGCAGAGCCAGGATTTGAACAGGGCCCCTTTGGCCCCTCAAGCCACAGCTCATCGCCATCATGTCCACAGCCTCCCTGCAGATTCCTGAGCTGAGCTGTCCTTGCTGGTGTGACTCCAGGACCTCCTCCTCCAGGAAGCTTGCCTGAGCTGTCATGGTCCTCCTTGGCCCTTCGAGCTTTTACCACTGACTACAGTCTCTGTTTTCCAGAGCATTCTGGGAGGGGCCCACCAGAGCTGAGCACTTTGATCCCTTGAAGGCATCAACTTGGCCAAGGTGCTTCCACTGCCTGGAGCAGAAGCCCAGGAGGATGCAGGCTAAGCAGGTTCTTTTCCTGCAGGAACCCCCAGAGCCCTCAATGGGTACCATGTACCATGCGCCAGGAAGGACTGACATATGCAGTGTTTCCCAAACACCATTTTTTTTTTTTTTTTTTTTTTTGCCAGAGCCACATATGGGTCACTCAGAACTTAGAGTGACCATGCTGTTTCAGGCAGCTCAAGGTAAGCAGGGTCAGGTACAGCCTGAGAGCAGACCAACTCTGCCACCTCTTAGCTGTGTGGCCTTAGGCAAGTTGCTTTACCTCTCTGAGCCTGTTACTCTCTACACTTCCACGTGGCTCATCAGGGCCACTCCATCTTCATCCAGGCAGCCATCATCACCATCATCCAGCAAAAGCCTCTTCCCAGGCCTCTCTCGCTCCCGTCTGTCTCTCATTCCCAGGTGTGATCTCTGGGCCTGGAGGACTGAGTTTGCCTTGCTCTGCACTCACAGTAACTCCAGCACCAGAGCAAGCCTGGCACAAAATAATGTTTGTTTAATGGATGGAAGAATGAGTATTCCTACATGAGTGCTTTGAATTTAATACGAGGCAGGCATGGCCCGGCACAGCAGCCCACAGCCACGCCCCTCTCTGACCCCCATCCCTATCCTTCTACAGTTCAGTCTGCTCTGAACCTTAAAGGAAGTCCAAGTCTCATTCAGCAAACATTTATTCAATTTGAATAATTATATCCTGTTGGGAGTTGGCAGATGGCAAAAGATGACTGGGAGAAACTCTTTGTCTTCTAGTATAAAAAACAGCCTCTCTCTCTCTAGAGGAGATGAGAGGCTCCAAGCCTGGGCTCTGCGCCCCCAGGCTTCATGGGCTCCTTGCCTCTACACTACACCACCGTGGCAGGATCATAGCACCTGTGCCCATTGCACTGACGAGGAGAGTAAGACTCAGAGTTCTCAGTAAGTCGCCAAGGTCATACAGCTAGGGGGAAGTGGGGCAAAAAATTTGACCAGGTTTCATCTGATCCCAACCCTGCAATCTCAACCCTTCATAGTTCTTGACTGAGAGGCATGTGACACTGTAAATAATGCCATTCTGTCCTAGGTTGCCTAGCTCTGCTTCACTCCCTATTTTTGTGTGACACTAAGCCAGTCATTTCACCTTGATGAGCCTCAGTTTCCCCATCTGTAAAATGGGGCTAATAATCCCTCCTCTACAGAGTCATGACAATTACATGAGCTAGTAGATGGGAGCAAGATGTCAGAGGTAGAGCCAACTTTGTGACTGTGTATGGTCAGAGGGGCAGAAACAGCTGGGAAGTGTTTGCCTCAAAGATGAAGCTCTTGGCTGAGCCTGAGGAATCAGTGCCAGTGCAGTGGCCAGCATATAACAGGTGATTGATAAACTTTGATGGAATGAATGACTACCTTCTGCTGGTGCTGCCAACTGTCCTGGAACATGGACAGAGGCACAGAGCTTGAACAAGGGTTCCCTTGGCTAGACACTTAGAATACAGGGGATGCAATGGAGCAGGACAGCCAAGACCCATTCTCCAGCCTAGGCCAGGACAGCCTAGACCCATCTTCCAGCTTCATGGGCTCTGCGTGGGCACATGAGCCTCGGTACACATGGCCAAGACAAGTGCCACACAATCAAGATGGCTGCCTCAACACTCAAGATGGCCACCACACCTGAAAAGATGGCTGCCACACAGCTGCCACAGCTGCCCCAAAAACCAGTGTCCACGGGGTACCAAGAGCCCCACTGTGACTGGATTCAAAGCAAAAAAAGCATTAAGTGTTAAATTGTGACCAGACTCCAAATAGAGTGAGTCAAAACTCAGGCAGGGCAGCCTAAACTCTCTCAGGAATAAGAATCCAGTCAGCCCATCCCTGTGCCCCTGAGAATGCTGGGTAATTACTTTTTCCCTTTTGTCTGTTTTCTTTTCGCAGAACCACCAAGAAGCAGCCTCAAAAATCAGTTAAAGCTTCCAAAGTGCTTCTTTCCCCAGAAATCTTTTATAAAAGGTGAAAGATTTACAAGACCTGAAGAGCAAACCAAGCAGAATAATTGTTTTTGGAATGACCCCAATATTTTCACCCTGGCGACCCCGGCTGGGCATCTTGCCCCGTATTTATGGTTCCTGGTCCTCTGCGCACCACCGAGTGACCTTTCTGAGCCCCCTCTGTGAGCCCCCAGTCCCTTATCGGGCCTGTAACTCACCCTGACGCTATCTCTCGGGAGGGTCTTCTGCACTTTAATTTAACTCCCCTCATCGTTATTTCCCGGACTTCAAGGTTTTCTCTTTCGAATTGCCCTTCCTGGGACAAGCATAATCTGTTTGCCATCAAGCCCAATAAATATGTTTGTGCAGGAGATGGAACCATTTGGGGAGAGTGCTCAGGCCCAGGAAGCCGCCTCCGGCTCTCAGCCCCTTCTGGGCAGCGATGGCTGGCGTGTGTGTCCTTGAGCCTTGGTCCTGGCGGGAGCCACTGCCTCAATTCTGAGGCCGAGTGGCCGGCTGTAACAAATAAAGATATAAGACACCTGGTTAAATCGGAATTTCAGATAAACAATGAATTTTTTTAGTATAAGTATGCCCCCATTCAATATATGTTTTAAAAAAATTGTTCACTGTTTATCTGAAATTCCAATTTAACTGGGCATCTGGGTTTTATCTGGTATCAGCTTCTGGGGGCCATCTCTCTCACTCCCCTGAATGTAGATGAATACACTGGAGAGTGTTTATTTACCAGTGTTGCCATAACAAAGTACCAGAGACTGGGTGGCTTAAACAAAAGAAATTGTTTTTCTCATACCTCTGGGGGCTGGAAGTGCAAGATCCAGGTAGCCAAGCAGGGCTGGTTTCTTACAGAGTCTCTCTCCTTGGCTTGCAGATGGCCCCCTTCTCCCTGAGTTCTTACACGGTCCTCCCTCTGTGAGTGTCCTAATACCCCCTGCTGAAACAGTCCTGTTGGGTCAGAGCCCACCCTAGTGACCTCACTGTAACTTAATTACCTTTTCGAAGACCCTGCCTGCAAATAGTCATGTTCTAAGGTACAAGGTTTAGGCCTTCAACACATGAATTTTGTGGGGACACATTTCAGTCCACCACGAAGGGCATTTAACTCCCTCCCACCAGAAAGCTCCAGAGTCTGGGCTTACTTCAGGGCAGCCCTGGAAGCCAAGAACCTTGCCTGTCCATCCACCGTAGGTTCTGCAGAGCCTGCAGGGCCCTGGCTCAGAGCAGGCCCAGCACGAAATCTGTCAGGGTCCTATCAGATTCACCCCCACTCTCTCCTGACCTCATCATCCTGGCAGTACTGAGGGGTGCCCCCATGACCCTGCAAGCAGGCACCGTCAGTCAAGGAGTGCGGAGAAGGGATGAGGCACAGGAGCACAAAGGCAACTTGAAATTATTGAAATTATCCAGCCCTAAAGTGTTCTTGCCTGGAGAATCCTAGGGACAGGGGAGCCTGGTGGGCTGCCATCTATGGGGTCGCACAGAGTCGGACACGACTGAAGCGACTTAGCAGCAGCAGCAGCAAAGTTGTTCAAACCTGCCTACCCTGGTGTTTTGATACTGTATCACAGCCATGAAAGATATTACCTTTGGGGATAGCTTTGGGGGAACGGTATCCCAGACTCTTCATACTATTTCCCAATTTCCTGTAAGTCTATGAACAGTGAATAGTGCGACCCCATAGCCCAAGAATTGAACCAGGGTCTCCTGCGTTGCAGGCAGATTCTTTACCAGCTGAGCTATCAGGGAAGCCCCTGTAAGTCTACAATTAATGTCAAAAAATTTTTTTTTCATTTAGAAAAATTTTAAATGAGAAATGTGTTGAAGAAATCAGAGCCAAATCTATGTTTGCCTGTGTGCGAGCCAAGTCGCTTTGGTCGTGTACAATTCTTTGTGACCCTTTGGACAATAACCTTCCAGGCTTCTCTGTCCATAGGATTCTTCAGGCAAGAATACTGGAGCGGGTTGCCATGTCTTCCTCCAAGGGATCTTCCCAACCTAGGGATCGAACCCGCTTCTCTGATGTCTGCTGCACTGAGGCAGGTTCTTTACCACTAGCATCACCTGGAAAGCCAAATCTATGTTTACATGAAGTTTATTAAACCCCAGTGAGAACAGAAAACATTCTAATGATCCAGGTTGAACTATGAAAATATGATAGATACAATTTATAAACTCAAAGAACTTGAGTGGGAAAGTTAATACATAATAAGTGGGCCGTCTCTGGGGTCACACAGAGTTGGACACGACTGAAGTGACTTAGCAGCAGCAGCAGCAGCAGCAGTGTAAAAGAGGCAACACCAAAACAAAATAGGAAAAATGCATAAATATTGGCTAATTAATGGATACATAATAAAAAATAATTTAGTAAATAAGAAATAGATAATTGGATAAAGCAATCACCTCGTATCTTAATGCTGGCTGATTTTCTCTCCTAACCCCAAGACTGACAGATTTTCTTTGCCTTTATCCAGTCATGTCTCTCTTTGATGTGAAGGTTTATTTTTACTTATTTTTAGAATAGCCCATTAGCTTCTAATATTTCTAAATATTATTAAATTAGTGTCGGCTTCTGTACTAGATAATCCACAAGAAATAAAAAAACAAGTGGAAAAAAGAATGGAACTACGCCTTAGAGAAAATGGTACAAGAGCAGGAAAGTTTAATCAGGCAGTGTGATGAGACAAAGGCTTACCCCAGGAGGAGCGGCTGCCACACAGGAGGGCCTGTCTGTCTGTCTCCTCACCCTCTTATTCTCAGAGCCTGGCACAGAGAAGGCACGCAGTAAATATTTGTGGAGTGACTGACTGACTGAGTGACGTCTTGGTTGGTCGTCTGCTCATGGCTTCCCTGGCTGATGAGCCCCCACAAGCTGGGCCCCTGAGGCCTGGTCTCCAGAAGCAAAGTACAGCCGTTCCACTCCCACCAAGGCCCTGCCTGTGTCCTGCAGCCAGGGGCAGCCACCCCAGTCCCTTCCCCAGTGCCCTGGCACCTGAGCAACCACCTCTCTGGGTACCTGGCTGCAGCAAAGGGAGGGTGCCCAGGGCAGAGAGCCAGCCCGTGCCTGCCCAGGAGGCCCGGCCCAGCTGTTTGGGGAGGCCACGGGCCTGTAAAGACACAGTGCTTCCGCGAGGTTCTCCTGATACAATGAAAGATTATCAGCTAAATAAAACAAGGAGTGACTGGGGCCACTATGCCCTGTTGGATTGAAATCGTGTGAGCAAAGTGGTTTTCTCTGAGAGATTTATTTCCTGCACTGGCTTCAGGCAGCCAGCCCAGCCGGAAAGAACAGGGTTGGTCTCCCTCCATTGGGGTTGGTGGGGAGGACACGCGTTTTTATTTAATCTTCCAATGAGCTGGAACAGTGAAGACAGCGTGAATGGACATTAATTCTGAAACAAATTATTAAAGTGCGATCTGGGATTCCGGGAAAGCCATCTACCCCCTGCCTGTCTGCCATTTCCCCTTACCCAGGCCATAAAATCCCTCCCCTCCACTCAAACCCCAACACAGGGTTTCCCATCCAGAGAAGACAGGCCTGGAAGTGACCTGAGCCCAGGGCCAGTGGAGTATCGGCCTGGCGGGATGGCCTCTGCCCTCCAGCTGACACCATCTTCCTGCTGGGCCTTGGCCCCCCAGAGGGACTCCCTACATTTTGTTCCCTCATTACCTGTATCTGTGATCAAGGATGCCCCAGGCAGAGATAGCCACCACCTCCTTCTCATGGGCTCAACCTTCATCGGCCTCCACCAGCTCTGGCCCCCTTCCTCACACCCAGCCCAGCCCAGGCCAGCAAGGACCTCACTACCATCCTAAACTGTCTGGCATTCCACACTCCACTGCTGGGCACTGCCCGGGCCCTGCTCATCTGAGAGGAAAGTGATCTGGAATTCAAGGAGGGAGCCAGAAAGCATGAGCTGGGCGATCTAAGGCCTCTGGGTGGGTCATGGACACAGAAAATGTCAAGCCCAGCATCCCCTGGTGGCCAGTCTGGGAAAAGGGAGGCAGCCAGTACTGAGTAACCTCTGTGGAGAGGGTACACCAGGCCCAGGGTGGTAGACCAAGGGGCATCTCAAGTCAGTTGAGTGCTGGAGGAGTTCAGAGGGGCTTCCAGAGACAAGACCCCTGACCTGGGCATGGAAGGAGGAGGAGGGGTACAGCACCCAGACCCAGAGGAAGCAAAACTTCAGAAGGTCTGGAGGTAGAAAGAACATCTACTGCTGCATTCAAGACCTATTACAGTAATGATAATCACGATGGTTAAAATGCACGGAGCACTTCCTGTCTGCTGTGTCACATGCTTTACACGTGTTCTCAGATTCTAATCTTCCCAACAACCCTACAAGGATGCTATTGTTGTTTAGTCACTAAGTCTTCCCTGGTGGCTCAGTGGTAAAGAATCTGCCTGCCAAGCAGGAGAGGCAGGTTTCACCTGTGGGTCAGGAAGATCTCCGGGAGAAGGAAATGGCAACCAGTATTCTTGCCTGGGAAATCCCATGGACAGAGAAGCCTGGTGGGCTACAGTCCATGGGGTTGCAAAAGAGTCAGATATGACTTACTGACAAACAACAGGGAGGTAGGAACTACCAATATTCCCATTTTACAGATGAGGAGACTGAGGCTCAGAGAGGCCAGCTGCCCAAAATAGTATGTGGGAGAATTTGAACCTAGGTCTCTCTGACTCCAGAGACAAGGCCCTACCACACCCTGCCTCCCCTGGACCCCATGCAGGCTCCCCCCACTGGTCTATGTTGGGGTGGGCAGGGCAGCATGCAGATCAGCAGGCTTTGAAGCCATGTCTGCACCAGCAAGTCAGAGCATGGTCAAACCCACTTGGCCTGGTCTTCCCTCTTTCCTTCATCCCTTCCTGACTCTAACAACAGAGCCTGTGTCCGTGGGTGACAGGGGTTGGGTGGGAGTGAGAGATCCCGGCCAGGTAAGTTCTCCTGCCTGAACCCATCACAGCCATGTGCATAGACATACCTGCCCAAGACTCACCTTTTTTAATGATCACAAACACATTTTATCATTATTACTATTTTAGTTTTAATATATTTTTCAATTTTTTGGCCACAAGCAGCATACAGGATCTTAGTGCCCCAATCAAGGCTCAAACCCATGCCCCCTGCAGTGGAAGCTGCAGTGGAAGCCTCCAAGGAAGTCCCAGTAATCAGAAATCTCTTGAGGCCCACATAGCCACGTATCTGGGCTCCTGATTCCCAGAGCCTTGCATGGATCAGGGCTGAAGGTTCAGAGGGCTCCTTCAGGCCAGGCTGGGGGCCCCACCTTCTGTTCCTCCCAGCAGCAACGCCTCCATCCACTCAGCTGTACAAAGCTGGAAGGGCC
Organism: Bos indicus x Bos taurus; assembly: GCF_003369695.1. Classification (NCBI taxonomy): domain Eukaryota; kingdom Metazoa; phylum Chordata; class Mammalia; order Artiodactyla; family Bovidae; genus Bos; species Bos indicus x Bos taurus. The sequence goes on along the minus strand of NC_040086.1, from coordinate 95,402,282 downwards.
TTCCCACCTCCCGTCCATCACCCCATAACCAATCCATCAGCAAGTGTCTGCGTTATGCTGTGCTTATTTGCTTGGTCGTGTCCGACTCTTTGCAACCCCATGGACTGTAGCCTGCCAGGCTCCTCTGTCCGTGGGATTCTCCAGGCAAGAATACTGGAGTGGATTGCCATGCCCTACTCCAGGGGATCTTCAACACCCCAACACAAAGCACACCCCCAGTCGGTCCACTTCTCCCTGCTCCACCACCTCCTCCCTGGGCCCAGCACCCCATCTCCCACCCTTCCATGACTCCCAACCACACCCTCCTCAGCAACATCTGATGGGTGTCAGCGATGGGATCGCAGACAGAAACGTTATGTGTGTGGAAAATAGATCATTCTCTTGTTCTCTGATGATGGGAAAAGGAGTACATTTTCTATCAGCCTAGACAACAAAAACGATGGAAACCAAGCATTCAGTAAGGATTTAGTTAACAATGACCCTTTAATCATGTCACCTCTCTCCAGCTAATGTCCTGCACACCCCTCTGCCCAAGCTGGTTTGCTCAGGTCAAATTTGCTCACTCAAGACTTAAATGTCTTCCTCCCTTTATCCAGGATGGGATGGGGAGTCTTTCTTGATCACTGCAATTATTTTGAAAATGCTGTCTCTTTATCCTCTGGGTCCCTCTCGGGGATATCTCAGCCCCCAGGGACCAGGTGCTCCATCCTCCCTTCCCCATCCGGTCAGAGCTTCTGGGAGGGGTAGCTGGACCCACAAGCAGCCCCCATGGGTGATGACAGCCCCGCCCCAAAGATTCCAGTCCTTCCACACTTATGGGAACAAAGCCTTGAGGGATGAGGGAAGAGGGGCAGCTAGTCTGGAGGGGAGACTTGGCAAGCCAGAGATTCCTGGAGGGCTGGGTTAAGAGGCTGGGATGACTTCCTTGCACAGACACTGATAATAATAATAATAGAAGCCTGCCATACACGGGTCTGGTCCTTTCCGGTGCTGGGCCCTGTGCTAACACTCTGCGTGCCCACACCTCCCCGCTGAGGTGGATAATTGTGTTATTTTCCTGTAGACTGGGAAGCTGAGATGCAGAGAGGGTGGGCACACAGCTAGCAGAGTCCTGATTCAAATCCCAAAGCCTGGCCCCTCACCACTGTGCTCCAGGCCTGGCGCTCAGCAGTTGGGAGAAGCCAGCACATAAGGATGGGGAGGAGGCCAGTGAGAGGGAAGTGGAGGGGCAGGCTGGGCCCTGAAGGTGGGCCCGGGACCAAGTCAGGACTCGGTCCAAGAGCAACAGGAATTCACGTTTGGGCTTTAAACCGGAGAGGTTCATGGTCCTGTTTGGGTTTGGGTTTAAAGGCTGCTTGACTGTCCTGTGTCAAGTGGATAAGAGAGAAAGAGACTGAGGCTGTGGGGGCAGGAAGGGGAGGGGAGAGAGAGGAGTGAGAGAGAGAAGGGGGAGGAGGGAGAAATGAACAGATCTCACGGATGCCACCACTGTAGTCACTGGAGGAGCTGGTGACCCGAGCTGGCAGGGGCTCTGGGTGTCTAAGGCTCAGAGCCCCCCTGCAGCTACTGCAGCACCCCACTTTACCCCCACCCCCCCACCACCAGTGTCCCCAGTCCAGCCCAGCAACTATTCAGCCTCCTCCTTCTTTCCTGCTGGATCCTCCAAGGGTCCTTGTCCCCCCTGACTCCAGGGAAACTGTCCAGAGTCCCTCAGGGAGAAGCTGCAGAGATGGGGACCCTGAGGTCTGTCTGACTCCCGACCTCAGCTCTTGCACCTGCTCCGTGTGGCTGCTGCCAAGAATGAAGCAACCTGCACACAAAGCAGCCCCTTTTGTATTTCTGAACTGCTCAGGACTTGCCCAATAGCAGAAATAGTGAAAATGCAAGCCTTCTAAAGTCAGTAACAGGTTCAAAAGCCAAGGCAAGAATAAGTGGTGACAATTCCTACAGCCTGTCCTGCGGGAAAGCCTCCGGCCAGGAGTGGGGTCCTGCGCCCATATATGAACCAGTCACAATGCCAGGACGGGGAACCGTGATGTGCTGGGCCTGGAGGGCACCTTCTTCCTTGTACTCAGTGGTGGGTGCTGGGTTTGCCACCACTGGGAAGGGGGAAATAGTGTGCGACCTCAAAATCAAGTTACTGCAAAGCCTGTTTCACGAACATCTCAGAGAGGTTAAGCAACCCGTCAAATCACCCAGCTTCCCCTTCCATTGCTCTGAACCTGTGTTCTGAATCCCCACCTGCAGGGGCGGGGCAGGTTTTGGAGTAGGGACAGGGCACATTGGTGGCCCCTGTGAGAGAAAATCCAGATTTCCTTTTTTCTGGCTCTAAGGTCCTGCGAGGCGACCCCACTTCTCGTTTCCCCCTCTGACCACATCCCTCCTACATGCGCTGCCAACCTTAAGTCCTACCGGCTCCGCTGGACTGCAATGACCTGGCGGGGGCGGGGCCTCAGTCCTCTCTAAATCTCCTCTCCCTTCCCTCACCTTTCCCAGGGCAGAGCCTGGCTCAGGACAAGTGCTTCTGAAAGGTTCTGTGTGGATTCTCAAACGTTCTGTGTGAATGAGCTGGAAAGGACCTATAGATAGTCCCTGGGCTCAAAACCTCCAGACACACAGCTCACCACCTCCAAGGCCCCCTGCTGTTGCTGGTTTCAATTCCACTTCCTCCCAAATCAAGTCTCCCTATCAAGTCTCCAAGTCAAGACTCCCTGGCAAGTCAATTCCATTCCCTCCCAAGGCTCAGGTCCCCACCAGGGCATGCCGGGGGTGAGCCTTCTCCCTGGGACCTGGAGTGATCGAATCCCTAGAGATCAAGAGCTTTCTCCGCCCAAGATTTATGGGTCAAGAGGATACCGGAACACACACACATACACAGCTCCATTTCTTCCAGGAGGAGAGGAAACTCCCATTCAGGTCTTCTCTTTGGGGAAGGAGGCCAGGGAACCTGGAGATGGGAAGGGGAAAGGGAGGAAGAGATCTCCTCCTTCATCTGCCTGCCCTTGTGACCGTCTCCCAGGCCTGCAGATTCCGGCCTGGGACCCCCACCCCTGCTCACCCCCTCCCGGCCTGTGGGGAGGAGGGGCGCCAACAAAGGAAGGGTCCCCAGCCCGCCAGGACCCGGCGCACCCAGCCCGCCACAGCAGGTCTCCCCAAGGACACACACGCTGGACGCGTTCCCGCCCGCGGCCGCTGTCACACGCGGTGGATCCGCAAGGGCTCACACACACACACCCCGGACCCCGCGCACACCCGCTGCCACGCGGAGCCGGACACACGCGGCGGGAAGGCCTTGCGGGGGCCACGGTGCACCGGGTGGGTCGACGATCGGATGCCTGCGCGTCCGTCTGGGCCTGGGCCTCGTTCGGCGGGGGCGCGACCCCAAGCGCCCCAAACACCCGCGGGGGTCCCGGCTGCCCGACGGCGGCGAGGCGGGAAGCTCGGGCTCGGGAGCGGCCGAAACTTCCGCCCCGGCCCCGCGCCGCCCCTCTCCGCCGGGCTGCGGCAGCCGCCAGGGAGGCCCAACCGCGGCCTCGTGGCGCCCCCTGCGGTCGGCACTACGCGGGCTCGGGCCGGGCGCCCGGGGGCGTCGGGGTGGATGGTGGCTTCTACTCTCCCGGGCTCCCCTGTGGCCTCAGACACTCTCCCGGAGCGGCCGCGTGGAAGGACCGGCGGCTGCCGCCGCGCCGGGGCCCGGAAGCCGGGCCAGAGCCCCGCGGCGGCTGCCTGCCCGGCCCGTCCGGCTCGCACCCCAACCCGGCCACGGGCGGGGGCTGCTTCCTCCTTTGACAGAGCGGGTGACCGAGGCGGTGCGCACAGCCGGGACGCGGGGAAACCTGGCTGGGACCTTGACTCTGGGGCATGTGAATGGGGGTCTCCGAACCCGGCCGGCCACCTCTGGGTCGTATTGGTCTCATCCCGGCACTGCCTGCCTCTGCCCGCCCCAGCTCTCCTCTGAGCCCACCCACCCACACCCTGCCCATCTGTCCAGGAACTGCCGGCACCCACTTAACACTCTCCTGGAGTCTTAAAATTAAAAAAATCACATGCGTGTGCGTGCCATGTCGCTTCAGTTGGGTCCGATTCTTTGCAACCCCATGGACTGGAGTGTGTTGCCTTGCTCTCCTCCAGGGGATCTTCCCCACCCAGGGATCAAACCTGCATCCCATGTCTCCTGCATTGGCAGGTGGGTTCTTTACTACTAGCTTTCTGGAGTCTTAAAAATCACACCAAGAAAAAACACCTTAGGAGCCCCAACCTCAGGGTCCACCTTGGGGCCAGGAAACCCATGAGAGCCCCTTAGCTTTGGCCTGGTCTCTGTGAGTCAGTCTGGTTGTCTAACTACACTGAGATCCTTTAGGACCCCCTCTGCCCCCTTCTGTGCCAGCAGGGAGGTGGCACCCAGATTTTTGCACTCATGACACATGTTCTGGGCCAGGCCCTGTGCACCTGTCCTGCGATCCTCACAGCAAATCGACCCTCTGGGGTGGTATTATTGTTACTGCATCCTACAGATGAGATCGAGGCCCATGGGGTGGGAGGCTTGCCTGAGCTCACACATAGCAGGTGAGTGGCAGAGCTGAGATTGCAGCCCTGATTCAAGACTCACTTCAGAGCTCTACAAGCCCCGTCTCCCGTTACCATGTGGAACCCATGCCAGGCACCACCACTGGCTCTTTGATGTGACCCACCCTGACATGGAGAGTGGCCACCCCATCACACCCACCACAAGAGTCACAATCACACTGGTAAGGCTCCAGACCAAGCCTGGCCCTCAGAGTCCCTAAGAGTCAGATGCCTCCAGACTGGCCCTCCCATTTTACAGATGGGCACACTGAGTCCACAGAGACACAGGGTCTTGCTCAGGATCACACAGAGCAGCTGTGGTCTAGGCTGCTCAATACCCCAGGCAAGAAAAGAGTTCAGGTCCCAGGATCTGACCCATCTGTGCTTCAGGGCCGCAGTCCTCATTGTAAGATCAACGGTTTAGCTGGAGTTCTGTCTGGAGGGAGGGATGAAGAGCAGGAGACAGACACTAACACAAAACAAGGACAAACCCAGAGATCAGAGCTGAGATGAGGGCTTGGCTGGGGTTTGGGGAAGCTCAAAGGAGAGACTGGACATGGGAGGGGTCAGTCAGGAAAGGATTCCCAAAAAAAGTGACGTCAAGTGGGCTTTAAAAGGATGCATAAGGGTTTGCCAATGGAAAAATGCAGGCAGAGATATTTCAGGAGAAGACGTGGGGCTCAGAGGCCTGTTCCACCTGGGCCTTGGTAGTGAAGAGTATGGGACTGGGTACTAGACAGTCCTGGGTTGGAGTCCCAGCCCCGCTGTGTGACTTAACCTTTCTGAGCCTCCATTTCCTAGGCTATAAAATGAGAGTGGGGATGATCTTCTCAGTAACGAGGCAGTTGCCGGGTGATCAAGGGGCACGGCACACAGGAAGACAGGGACTAGAGACTATTGTAGGGAGCAGTTGGGGACTGGAGGGAAGCAAGACATGGCTGAGGCGGTCATCTGTCTTCTGAGGACAGACATGTGAGGGACCTTGAATGTCAAGCTAAGGAGCGTGGCTTCGTTCCAAAGGCAGTGGAGAGACATGGAAGGGCTTTGAGTCAAGGAGTTACAACTGTGATTTGTGTTTCAGAGGATGCCCACCCGGAGGTGCTAGGGTGTCCTTGAAGCAGGACAGGGATGAGGCTCCTGATCGCTAAGCCCACCCATGTCCTGGCACCTGGGATCCCTCCAGCCTGCCGCCTTCTCCCTCCCTCAGCTCTACAAGGCTAAGAAGTTGCCCTGCCCCAATTCCAAGGCTGGTCCAGGGCCGAGGAGGCAGGCGGCCTGCAGCCCCTACCCTCACTGCCCTGTGGTCCCAGACACCCCTCCCCAGGAACCCACAGCCTATGTGACCAGTTCTCTGCTTTCCTCGAGCTGCCCTCCCCTCTACACACACACACACAGAGACACACACCACAGTCCCCATTACAGAGAAAGGACGGGCAGCACCGCCATAATTTCTATTTCCTTCTAAATAGATGCTCCCGGACCTGCTCCCACAAAACCAATTAAAGCACCTGCCGAGGACGGGGCTTTGTCAGCAAATTATTTCCAGGCTTCGAGACTCGGGAATAAATCTCAGAAGGATGAAGTGAATGGAATGAGTAGGGGAGCTAGAGATAGGGGGGCTGAGCAGGCGGGGGGAGGAGGGTCACTTTGGGTCCAAGCAACTGCAGGTGGAGTCTTCATTTCTGCCACCAGACCCTCAGCCCAGGTCCCAGTACTGGCTCCCTTTACAGTCCTACCAAAGAAGCGGCCTCTAAAGAGTCGGACATCCTGGCTCCAAGTCAGGAATTCCCCTGGAAAATTGCCTGGAAACAACTTCCAGAACCACGGGGTGGGTGGCATGGCTATCTTTATGTCCTTGTCCCCTCACTGCACCCCTTGGCTGTTTCCCCACCATAAAGGAAATGGTACCATAGCCTCGGTGGGGAAACAGTATGTCTGGGCTCCTAACTTGTCTGTGGGGACCTCAGACAAGTCCTTCTCTGATCTGAGCCTTTGTGTTTCTATCTGCAAAGTAGGGGTGGATGGAAGTTCAGCCAGCCCTCCAGCTTCAACTCTTCAGGTGCCCATGAAACTTCAGAAGGCCTCCTGGTTCAGGCCCAGCTGGCCTTCTGGGATGCCCGTGGACTCTCTCTTTGGGCAGGCAAAGGCCAGGGAGCAAGTAGAGTTCCATCCAATGCAGCCATCATGGCTCCCATCAGCTCTCAGACTGGCAGTGGGGAGCGAGGGGCTGAGTGAGCCCCTGGTGGGCCCACATCCAGCGCTATTACACCCTGCCCGTAGTGTGGCCTCAATAAATGTGGCCGTTCTTACTGTTACTATAGCAACACTTGCCTCTCTAGACTACCAGGTCCTTCGGCTCCAGGTCACATTCCCATCACTCCACCAACACCCACCTTGGTCCAATCAACAGTAAGGACTTGCAGGACTGAGACCTCGAGGTGGGTATCATCAGAACTACCATCTTACCTGAGGAGACAAAGCCTCAGAGAGGTTAAGCCACATGCTCAGAGTCACACAGCTTGCCCAGCAGGACATGATGCCAAAATGGAGCCCAAGCTAATTCCCCAGATGAATCTGAGTTGGGAATCTGAGTTGAACGCACAAAAGGGATCAGACCTGAGAGGTGGAGATGCCAGGCACCAGAGCTACAAGCTTACCAGGAGCCTGCCAACCATCCCAGATTAGAGGCCATTCATAAGGGTTACAAATTAATTAATTAATTCAGAAAAGAATGCCCTGGAGGTCCTGTGGTCAGGACTCTATGCTTCCACTGCAGGGCACCCGGGTTCCATCCCTGGTTGCCGAATTAAAAAATAATAATTAAGGGCTGCAGACTACTTGCCTTCACAGAAGTTAGCTCCACAGAAGTTAGGGTGCCCACCCGTCATCCCAGCACCTGGCCTGGGGCACCTGAGGAGCCCTGGAATCTGGCCTTATACTTCCATAGGCCACAAGGGACCCACTCAGGCCACAGATTGCTGGCAATAATAACAAAACATTAACAAAACAATAATTATAGGTGGTACCTGTCCTCTGGACCTTTGAATTAGTTGAAGGAACCCTGACAATACCCCCGGCATAGGGACTGAGATTACAGGTAAGAAAACTGAGGCCTGTGAGAAGTCACATGTCTGGGATCACTCTGCTAACAGCAGGAGCACAGTTTTCCTGGCCCCTATCATCAATGCCTGAGTGGGCAGTGGCCCATGGGCTCCCAGGAGCATTTTTCCTCTAATAGTTACACGTTTCACTTCATATGTGTCAGGAAAAAAATAGAACCAGCCCTTCAAGCCCAAATAGTTTATGGATATGAAAAATGGACATATTTTTTGAAACAAGAAAAATCCCAAGTCAATGAGAACAGGTGGTACTTGTCCTGGGCAAAGGTGGATCAGTAACTGAAACACAGCATCCACATCCCTCCTCTGCATCCGCACAGCTGGCCGAGGCCCCAGAGGAGGAGGAGATGCAGACACAAGAGCTGAATAGGCTTATCGGGGTGACTGCGCTCCAGGCTACCGGCAGCACTTTGACCACTGTGCAGTCACGTCACCGTTGCTGCCTGAGGTGTGTTCGTGCTGCCTCTTCGGGGATCTGACCTTTAAACTTGACTTCTCTCCCGTAATGAGGAGAGATCTGGGCTCAGAGAGGCTCATGCCCAGGGGCTCTGAGCTCCTAAGTTGAGGCCTGAGATTCCAGGACCAGTCTCTGTGCCGTCCAGGGGCTGAGAGAGGATGGATTTGCCTGAGGGAGTTTTCCAGGCCTGAAGGGCCAATCCAGATCCTCAGGATCTTGCCCAGGATTTGTTTCTTGTTGCTTGTCTTTAATGACTTTTCTTTCTAACTATACGTGCATTCTAAGTTGCTTCAGTCGTGCCCAACTCTTTGTGACCCTATGGACTGTAGCCCACCAGGCTCCTCTGTCCATGGGGTTTTCCTGGCAAGAATACTGGAATGGCTTGCCATTTCCTCCTGCAGGGGATCTTCCCAACCTAGGGATCGAACCCACATCTCTTGTGTCTCCTGCACTGACAGGCAGGTTGTTTACCATTAGCGCCGTCTGGGAAGCCTTCATTGTAACTAACGAGGTGACTGAACACAGCAGCTCAATAGTAAGAGCTCAAAGAGCTTCTGAGCATTGTGACAAGCTGTATGACTTTGGGGTGTGTTACTTAACTTCTCTGAGCATCAGCTTCCTCATTTGCAAAGTGAGGATCCTAATATCTCCCTCAGAGGGGCATTTTGAGAGTAAAATGAGATCATGTGCTTCCGTCAGCATTCAACCATGAAAACAGTACTTCAACAGGTGGAATTTGATACAGGCAATTAACTGCACAGGTAACCGAAATACTGAGATGCCAATAGAAATGGGACAGAGACCCAGAGATCACTGAAGCAGACAGCCACCTTGCCACTGTGTGGGCAGCACAAAAGGAGGAGATGGGGTTCACAAGGGGCCATGGGGGTGGAGCTGCAGAGACAGCATGGTCCCTATCAGAGGCTGCCAGGGCAGGACAACAGGGGGAGAAATACCCTGGCTTCTCCCTTCTCCTGCTCTCCTGTCTCCCCCAGGGCCTCCCACTGGCCATTTGAGGGGCCTGGGAAGCTCAGTTGCAGGGCAGGGCAGACCTTTGCAACACCAGGCAGGGCGGGAATAACCAGGCATGGGTCTGAAACATTTGCACAGGCCCGGGGCCGCACAGTATGCAGTGTCCTGCCCAGTCAGTAAATGACTGTGATCTCTATAGTGTTCACTATATTAGGACTATTTTGGTTCCAACAGAAATCCATTCAAGCCAGATTCAACAGGACAAAAACGGAATTTAACAGAACACTACAGTGAAATCTCCTAAAACCCAAGGGCAGGACCAGGAGAAGGCCTGGCAGGATTGTCAGGTGTCCCCAGAGCATCCCTGCTGTCTCCTGCTTCTCTTTGCGAGGGCTGCTCCGTACTCCTCGTGGCACACAGGTTCCTTAGTCCACTGGGCAGAGGATGCCCAGAAACAGTTACCAGATTCAGACAGCCCTGGGATTCCTTAGTCTCTTTTCCAAATTCCTGGGGCAGCCATTCTGATTGGCCCAGCTTGAGTACCTGTGTCCTCCTGATCCAATCAGCTGTGGCCAAAGGGGTGGAGTCACAGGTGGGGAGCACAGACCCTCCTACCAAACTGTGTAGGAATTACAGAGAGCCTTAAAATGCAATGTATTGTTTTATTTTCGGATTCTTCTATTTCGGTGTCCCTACTCTTATGTTTAGGGCTTCTCTTGTGGCTCAGCTGGTAAAGAATCCGCCTGCAATGCGGGAGACCTGGGTTCGATCCCTGGCTTGGAAAGACCCTCTGGAGAAGGGAAAGGCTACCCGCTCCAGTATTCTGGCCTGGAGAATTCCGTATAGTCCATAGGGTCGCAAAAAGTCGGACATGACCGAGTGACTTTCACTTTACTTTTATGTTTAACATAAATAATGCTGCAGCCCCACCCCCACATTTCTGCGGATGAATTCTTAAGGGTGACTCAGCTAATACCGAGAAGGCCCTTTACTGCCCCCTTCGCATAAATGCGCAGCAGCTGGTGGGACGTCTTTAAATGATTGTTCTTGAGGGTTTCAGAAGCAAAAGACAACCAGGCCCCACTGCAGGCCATCCCCTCCGAGGTTTTATTTGGCTTTCTTACATATTTGTTTAATTAATTATTATTTGATTATCGGATTAATTATTATTCCAGACTCCAGTAATCCATAATGCAAAATCATACAGATGCTGGACTTAATTAAATGGACTTTTTACCTCATTTGGGAGAAAAAGAGTTTATTTAACAAGAAAAGAAGGTAAAGCGGTTCAAGGCAGCCAGTTGGGACGATGTTTTTTCTTTCCAGTTTTTATTATGAGCTTTCAAAACAGGAAAGCTGAAAGGACTGCACACTGAACTCTTGCATGCCCTCCAGCAAGATTCAACAACGATTCATAATTTTCCCACTTATCTCTGTTTCTCTCTCTGGGTCTCTGTCTCCGTCTCCCTCATTCTCACTCTCTCTCTCTATATATATATGTACACACATATATATTATATATATATCATATATTATAAATTATACATATTAAAATATATAGCATTTATATATAAATATATATATGTGCTGAATTGCTTCAGTTGTGTACAACTCTTTGCAACCCTGTGGATTGTAGCCCTCTTTGACTGTGTGGATCACAATAAACTGTGAAAAATTCTGAAAGAGATGGAGACTACCTGACCTGCCTCTTGAGAAATTTGTATGCAGGTCAGGAAGCAACAGTTAGAACTGGACACGGAACAACAGACTGGTTCCAAATAGGAAAAGAAGTACGTCAAGGCTGTATATTGTCACCCTGCTTATTTAACTTATATGCAGAGTACATCATGAGAAATGATGGGCTGGAAGAAGCACAAGCTGGAATCAAGATTGCCAGGAGAAATATCAATAACCTCAGCTATGCAGATGACACCACCCTTATGGCAGAAAGTGAAAAGAAACTAAAAAGCCCCTTGATGAAGGTGAAAGAGGAGAGTGAAAAAGTTGACTTAAAGCTCAACATTCAGAAAACTAAGATCATGGCATCCAGTCCCATCACTTCATGGGATATAGATGGGGAAACAGTGTCAGACTTTATTTTGGGGGGCTCCAAAATCACTGCAGATGGTGACTGCAGCCATGAAATTAAAAGACGCTTACTTCTTGGAAGGAAAGTTATGACCAACCTAGATTGCATATTGAAAAGCAGAGACGTTACTTTGCCAACAAAGGTCTGTCTAGTCAAGGCTATGGTTTTTCCTGTGGCCATGTATGGATGTGAGAGTTGGACTGTGAAGAAGGCTGAGCGCTGAAGAATTGATGCTTTTGAAGTGTGGTGTTGGAGAAGACTCTTGAGAGTCCCTTGGACTGCAAGGAGATCCAACCAGTCCATTATGAAGGAGATCAGACCTGGGATTTCTTTGGAAGGAATGATGCTAAAGCTGTAACTCCAGTACTTTGGCCACCTCATGCGAAGAGTTGACTCTTTGGAAAAGACTCTGATGCTGGGAGGGATTGGGGGCAGGAGGAGAAGGGGACGACAGAGGATGAGATGGCTGGATGGCATCACTGACTCGATGGACGTGAGTCTGAGTGAACTCCAGGAGATGGTGATGGACAGGGAGGCCTGGCGTGCTGCGATTCATGGGGTCGCAAAGAGTCCGACACAACTGAGCGACTGAGCTGACTGAACTGAACTGAGGCTCCTCTGTCCATGGGATTCTCCAGACAAGACTGGGGTGGGTTGCCATTTCCTCCAGCAGGGGATCTTCCTGACCCAAGGATTGAACCCAAGTCTCTTATGTCTCCTGCACTGGCATGGCAAGTGGGTTCTTTACCACTAGCACCACCTGAGAGGAAAAAAAGAGTGTATATATAATATATGTAAATTACTTTCCTGGGCCATTTGCAAGCGAGGGACAGATATCATGACGTTTCACCCACAAATTTCTTTTCATCTCCTAAGAATAAGGACATTCTTCTACGTAACTACAATGCTATTATTATGCCAAGAAAATTAACAATGATTCCATAGTTCCATTAAACATTTCAGAAGGACTAATTCAAATTTCAGGGAGACTAATTGCCATTGATAAGCAATTTCAAGAAATAAATAATATATATAAAAGTACCCGACATAATGTCTGGCACACATAGGAACTTAGTAAATGTCAGCATCCCCTGCCCCCACCCCCTGCCCCCCACACACACGAATTTCCATCACCACCATTTTTAAAACCACTGAGTAACTACAAGCAGCATGGTTCAATGTGATGCGACATCAGAAGAGCATGATCAGACCACCGGAGCCCCAGATGGGGCTCCCCCAACTCTTCCCCGCAGACACTGAAAGCAAGAGGAAAATTGCTGGAGACAAAAGACAGAGTCACAGGGCGCTGAACTTGGTCTCACCAGCCTCCTAGTAATGGCGCCAGGGAGGGGATCGGTGCCAGCCAGTGCTGCTCAGCCACAACGTGGCAGACAGAGCTGGGCTCCTGGCCGGGGTCCCTCCACTTACCAAGGCAAGAGCGGGGTTTTTTTTTTAATTGTTTTCAAAACAGATTTCATGTGGTCCCAAAATGAGACCATGATTGTAAATTAAAGTGTAATTAGCCTTTACGCTTTTATATTCATTAACTCTTCTCTGTTAATGATGCTAGGCTGGAGCAGAAGCCCTGCATTACGAAACCACATCCAGGAAATAAAATAGTGATTTAGATAATGGCCACAATGCATTGCTACTTACACATAATTAAACAAATGCTCCATTTAAACTTGGAAACATGACTGAATGTTGATTAACCCTCGCCCAGCAATTCTGCTCGGAACTGGGGAAGGGGAGGCACCGTGAGCTCATCCATAACAAAGTGTCTGGACCAGTCACGTGTGCCCACTACACTGCCAGCCATGCCCACCAGCCCCACCTGTGCCGGCTGGGTGGCTACAGGTCTCATGCCAGGGACTGTGGCCGTGGATGGAGGTGACCGTGAAAGTTATCCCGGGACCACTTAAGAAACCACAACACTAAGTGAAACAAGCCAGACATAAAAAGACAAATATTGTATGATTCCAAATTTATAGAAACAGAAAGGAGAAAGGTGACCACCCAGGGGCAGAGGCTAGTGCTTAACAGATACAGCATTTCAGCTTGGGGTGGTGAAAGATGTTGAAAGATTCTGGAGATGGATGGTGGTGATGGTTACATAACAATGTGCACACACTTAATGCCACTTAACTGTATCCTTTAGAATGGTTAAATAGTAAATTTCATGTATAATTTACCACAATTTTTTAAAGCTTATTTAAAGCATTAGGAAAAAAGGGAAAAGTCACCACACCCCAACTCTACTGCCCACAAATACGAAAAGTCTGAATCTCACCTTCTCAGAGATCAATTCACATGGTTCATCACGACTCTGATAAGACCTGACTCAAAGTTAGGAAAATGGAAATTTTTTTAGGTTTTAAAAATTATAATGAAGTATTGCTTAACATATAAGCAATAATTCAGACATATAATTCAATAACATATAATTCAGACATGTATTGACTAAAAAGTAAAGTTTCTGATTCTCAAACCCACTCCCAAAAAAGAAGCACCCAATAATTTTTATGTTTGTCCTTTTTCTACATGTAGCTTTTCCACATAATGTGTTGCTCTGCTGGGTCCCCCAGAAGCAGACCCTGGGACAAGAAAGGGAGGGCAGGTGGGAGATGTGGGGGGTGATCCCAGGAGAAATAAGTAGGCAATAAGACAAGGAAAGAGAAGACTAAAAAGTGCATGACCCTATCTATTATTTATTGCTGCTAACAAGTTACTCCAAAATCTAGTCACTTCAAACAATCACCATTACTTGACTGTTGATTCCTGTGGGTCGGGAATGCAGACAGTAGGGAAGAATTGCCCCTACGCCACCAGGGTCTGAGGCCTCAAATGGAAAAGTTCAAGGCTGGGGCTGGAGTCATCACGAAGGATGCCTGCTCACACATCTGATCATTGATGCTGGTTCTCTTTGGGGGACCTAGCTGGGTGGGGAGCTGGAACACCCCAGGTAGCCTCTCCAGGTGGCCTGGGTTCCTGAAACATAGTGGCCAGGTTCTAAGAGCAACCACCATGCAAGTGAGAGAGAGAAAAGGGTGGGGGGCAGCGAGAGACAGAGAGAATGAAAGGCAGAAACCAGACTGTTAGGACCAGTCTTAGGAGTCACATTGTATCACCTCCACCACGTGTGATGAAGGTCTGCCCAGGCTCAAGCAGGCAGGAATGTCAATAACGCATTGTAACAAGAACATGCTGTTGTTTATTCTCTAAGTGGTGTCTGACTATGTTCAACCCCATGGACTGTAGCTCCTCTGTCCGTGCGATTCTCCAGGCAAGAATACTGCAATGGATTGCCATGCCCTCTTCCAGGGGATCCTTCCAACCAAGGGATCAAACCCACATTTTTATGTCTCCTGCATTGGGAAGCAGGGGTTCTTTACCACTAGCGCCACCTGGGAAGCCCAACGAGAGCATGTGGGAAATACGATCTGCCATGGCCAGGCTAAGTACATTTGCAGGCAACTGGTGCTTGATTCCAGTAGGGACCTCTGGGAGGTAGCCTGTCACCCTAATACTTATGGGGTGGTCACTATGGGTCAGGCTTCCCAGGTGGCTCAGTGGTAAAGAATCTGCCTACCAATGCCTGGGTGGGGAAGATCCCCTGGAGAAGGAACTGGCAACCCGCTCCAGTATTCTTGCCTGGGAAATGCCATGGACAAAGGAACCTGGCATGCTACACTCCATGGGGTCGCAGAGAGTCAGACACGACTTAGCAACTAAGCCACACCACCATGAGTCAGGACTGTGCTGAATGCACACACATTCTGTCATTTGCTGTGCAGTGGCTGCTGCCACTGCCCCATAATAAAGATAAGGCAACTGAGGCTCAGAGAACGCCAGGCAGAGACAGCCCATCCATCCACCAACTCCCATCTCTCCTGCTTCCCATACACACGGCTAGAGCACGTCTCCCGGTGTCCTCACGGTTAGGTGTGACCGTATGACTAAGCCGTCTGCAATGAAATATGGGCCAAAGTAAGGGGTACCCCGTCCTGGCCAGGGCCGTAGGTTGTCCCCCATGCGCCTGTGCGCTCTTTCTCCCATCTGGCCAGAATCAACATGCAGCCTTGGAAAAGCACCTGTTGAAGATGTCAGACTTTTTCTCAGTGTGGTTCCCTGAACCGCCTCCTGGAAGAGACCCCCCCCCCCCCATCATTTATCTCATCCCCCTTCAGCCTGTGTTAAGCAACAAACAAACCTCTGTTGTGTTTGCCCATTACATGCTCGGGTCTGTTTGTCACCACAGCGCAATCTAGTCTAACACAGGTGTGTAGTATGAGATGGAATCCTCTAAAACTGCCATGACAACTTTGTAAATCAACAATGGTCAAATGTTAGTAATTCCAGATAATCAACCTCACACACGCAGTTCTTTTCACTTGTTCACTCCTGCATAGTGTTCCACTTATTATTTAACCACTTATTTAACCACTCCCCCTTTGATGAACAGCTGTGTTTTTTCCAGGTATTGTCTTTACAAACAACACTGCAAGGACCATTCTTAAATATTTATCATTATGAGTTTTATGAAGCTGTCCATCAGACAGATTCCACAAAGTAGGACTGCTGAGCAGGTGCTGCACATTAAAAACTTTTATTTGTGTGTGCCCACTTTGGTAGCATAGATACTAAAACTGGAACAATACAGAGATTAGCATGGTCCCTGCGCGAGGAGGACACAAAAATTTGAGAAGCATTGCATATTTTTATCCTGTAATAAACCATGATAAAAGAATATGAAAAAGAATATATATGTATAATATATATTGTATAACTGAATACCTTTACTGTACATCAGAAACTAATACAGCATTGTAAATCCACTATGTTCAATAAAAAAATAAATCTTGGGACTTCCCTGGTAGTTTAATGGTTAAGACTCCAAGCTTCCGCTTTGGGGGCACAGGTTTGATCCCTGGTTTGGGAACTAAGATCCCACATGCCACACAGAGCAGTCAAAAAATAAATAAATAAAATATCTTTAAAAAATAAAATAATAGTCATGTGGCAGTTTAAATAAATAAATCTTAATGGATAACAAGGACCTACTGTATAGCACAGGGAACTCTGCTCGGTATTATGCAACAACCTAAATGGGAAAAGGATTTGAAAAAGGAAAGATACATGTATATGTATAACTCAATCACTTTGCTGTGGGCCTGAAACTATCGCAACATTGTTAACCAACTGTACTGCAATATAAAATAAAAAGTTTAAAACATAATAATATAGGACTTACTATGTGCTAGGCAGTGTTCTATGTTCTTGACAAATAGTACTTAATCCTTACCACAACCCTGTGAGGTAGATACTATTATTATCCCACTTTATGGATGGAGAAACAGGCCAAGAAAGCTAACTTGCTCAAGGTCATGCCCCTGGTACTCGGTGGAGCTGGGATTGGAGCCCAGGCACTGGGCTCTGAGCGGCTATTCAGAAGCACTAAGTCGTCTGCATGTGAGAGTGAGGCCCGCCCTGGAGAGGCCCCTCGGACTACAATGTGGCACCTGGGCCCGCCCAGGAGCCTGCACTCGTCCCTCTAAGGAAACGTGAGCAAACAGCAGCAGGGTCGCTGCTGCCGTGAACACTGGGCCTGCCCTGGGGAAAGGGCTGCACAGAAGTTTTTTTTTTTAATTGCTTAATCATGTCTGACTCTTTCTTTGCAACCCCACGGACTGTAGCCCACTCTCTGTCCATGGGATTCTCCAGGCAAGAATACTGGAGTGGGTTGCCATTCACTTCTCCAGGGGATCGTCCAATTGAACCTGGGTCTCCTGCACTGTAGACAGACTCTTTACCATCTGAGTCACCAGAGAAGCCCCGCATGTGCTTAATAGAAGACAGCTAATAACCTCAGATATGCGGATGACACCACCCTTATGGCAGAAAGCGAAGAAGAATAAAGAGCCTCTTGATAAAAGTGAAAGAGGAGAGTGAAAAAACTGGCTTAAAACTCAACATTCAGAAAACTAAGATCATGGCATCTGGTCCCATCACTTCATGGCAAATAGATGGGGAAACAGTGGAAACAGTGGCTGACTTTATTTTTGGGGGCTCCAAAATCACTGCAGATGGTGACTGCAGCCATGAAATTAAAAGATGCTTACTCCTTGGAAGAAAAGTTATGACCAAACTAGTCAGCAAAAAAAATGTGAGGTTTGGACTATAAAGAAAGCTAGGCACTGAGGAATTGATGTTTTTGAACTGTGGTGTTGGAGAAGACTCTTGAGAGTCCCTTGGACTGCAAGGAGATCAAACCAGTCCATCCTAAAGGAAATCAGTCCTGAATATTTATTGGAAGGACTGATGCTGAAGCTGAAGTTCCAATATTTTGGCCTCCTGATGCAAAGAACTGACTCTTTAGAAAAGACCCTGATGCTGGGTAAGATTGAAGGCGGGAGGAGAAGGGGATGACAGAGGATGAGATGGTTGGATGGCATCACCGACTCTATGGACAGGAGTTTGAGTAAACTCCGGGAGCTGATCATAGACAGGGAGGCCTGGCGTGCTGCAGCCCATGGGGTCACAAAGAGTTGGACATGACTGAGCGACTGAACTGAACTGAATTGAAATCTGAGTAACTCGCAGGAGTCCTCTCCCTGATTTTCTTTATTCTCACTCAGACTCCTGGCTTTATTTGTTTATCGGTCCCTGGAATTAGACCAAGCTGAGCATAGTCAGTAGCTTTGTGCCCTTCTCTGAGCCTTTGTTCTTTTGTCTAAAAAGTGGAGATAAAAAAAGTGGGGATAATAACAGAACTTACCTTAAAGTTTTCAAAAGTAACACAAGAACAAACTAAGTGAAACACCACAATTTCAGCCACTCACTCAAGGATTTCTAGAGCCCCTACTGTGTGCCCTGCAGAGCTGTGGGTCCCTCTACCCCACAGAGAAAAGCTCCCCACACCCCCACCGAGTCCAGCCAGGATAACAAGTTGCCCCAGGAGTCCAGCTCAGGCTGCTGAGCAGGGTTCCGTGGTGAACAGTGATGATCAGGGAGGCCTCTAATGTAACAAACATGATGACTAGTAAGTTGGGGAGTTCGAGGGGATCCCTGGTCCAGGCTGGGACAGGAGAGGCTGCTCTGAGGAGGCAGCATCTAAGGGGTGAGGAGTGTTCTGGGTGGGGGGCAGGGCAGCCCGTGGGAAGATCCAGAGGTGAGAGGATGACTTTGGACTCATCTTAAGGAGGCTGCATCATATCCCAAGGGCAATGGGAAGCCATGGAGGGATTTAGAGGTTTCCCTCTGGCCCCCTTGTAGAGTGTGGACCAGAGAGGCTGAGCTCGGAGACAGGAGTGAACTCAGGAACTAGGTTTCTGTTTGTGTCTCCTGTTTATACCATGAAGATTAATCTTAACATGAACAAGACCATCCTCTTTAACAGCAGAAGTCATCCGAGTGGCTGCACTGGTGGTCCGTGTGAATAAGACTCTGTGCTTGTGATGCAGGGGGTGCTGGTTTGATCCCTGGTCAGGAAACTAAGACCCCACATGCCACATGGCCAAGAGAAAAATGTTAATAAATACTTTTTAACAACTCAAAAAAAATTATCAGGAATCATTCTAGAAATCAAAACCTAGAAACAGCCTGAAGTGAGGGCAAAATAAAAACCTCACTCTCTCAGATGTGTGCCCTGGGTTCGCGTCTGCACAAGCCTTTTCCTCCCTCTGGAAGGCACACCTAACTCCACCTGTTTCAGTCCTCCCTGCTCAGCACCCCCTACAGGAAGTCCTCCAGGATTCACTGGCTGGCGGGGCCTCACTGCCTCTGAGCTCCCTGCTGGGTCTCTTCCTGGGTTCGTTCAAGGGTACTGGACACATTCACCCATGTGTGTTCTGGTCACTCACAGGTTAGCTCATCTCCACCTCCCTCCACCTCCAGCCTCTCCCCCGAGTCATGCAGAGTATAAGTACTCAGTACCGACGGCCGCAGCTAGCCTCCTCCCTGTCTGATTTTTTCTCCCAGCTTTCCTAGAACCCAGCAACTATCATTCATTCATTCGTTTATTCACTCACCCATTTGCAAACGTATATTGAGCGCCGCTCTGTTCCAAGCTTGTGCCAAGTGCTGGTCTGACCATGATGAGTCGGGAGACTCAGCCCAGCATCTCAGAGCTCACAGTCTGCTGGGGGAGGCGGGGCAGGCATCAGGCAGGTGTGGGAGGTGCTGGGACTGGGAAGCCTGGCCTGGGAGAAGGAGACAGGGGAGATGCAGGGATGGAGTGCGCTGATGGTGCTAACGGACGTTTCTCAGGATGCCTTCCTGTATGGTGTCTGTACATGAGGCCGGAAAGCAGAGGTGAAGCAGTGATCTTTACTCTCTCAAGGTCACAGTCGTCAGATGTGGAGACGGGCAGACCCAGAGTCCCGAGGGGTCCCGCTTGTCCTCACTCCCCTCATCTCTGTGTCTAGTTCCGTGTCCTGCCTGCTGGCCCTGCTGACCATCAGCAGCCCCCTGCCCACCTCCAGAGGCTCAGCCAGGAACCCCCAGAGGCCACAACTCCCAACAGGCTCTGGATGTGCCCAGCTTCTCAGATTGCCTGTGGAGGCTCTTTCTCTGACCCTCCAGTTCCCCCTCTGGACCTTCATCTGCCTAGCTCCTCCCACTGTCATGTCAAACCTAATCCCCATGATAAATCCATATCCCATAATACTCACAGAGCTCAGCCTCTCGACCCAGTGCTGCCTGATACAGTGATTAGCGATGGTGATACTTCCAGTGGAGCAGAACTGTAAGGAGGGGAGGCTGGCATCGATGCTCTAATCTGTCGATTTAGGGGCATTTTAAGTACCTGGCTTCTGGGGTAAAGGGGTCACTGGTGGTCCATGGCATGCAATGTGAAGCCGACACTTAAGTGATCACCTTTTGACTGTTGGGGTGATGACCTACAGAAGGCTCTGGGTGACCAAGCAGCTGCTGGCATAGAGCGTACCTGGAAATAAAGAGCATCAGGACCACGGGGCTGCTCCTTTGTTTCTAAGTGCACCAGAAAACTTAGAGGGAAAAGATGAGCTCAAGGGCTTCAATTCCCAAAGTCTGCGTAAAGAGCCAGAGGTTCTCTTTGTGCCTAGAGAAGCTCTAGTGGCCAAGGGATAATGCTTCTCAGACTTAAGACCCAGCAAGTTTCAGGGTATCAGGAACACAGTGTGACCCATGAGGAGGCGTGTGTGTGTGTGTGTGTGTGTGTGTGCTCACTGGCTCAGTTGTGTCTGACTCTTTGTGACCTCATAACTGGAGCCTGTCAGGCTCCTCTCTGTCCATGGGATTTCCCAGGCAAAAATACCGGAGTGGGTTGCCATTTCCTCCTTCAGGGGATCTTCCTGACCTAGGGATCAAAATTGCTTCTTCTGTGACTCCTGCACTGGCAGACGGATTCTTTACCACTGCGCCACCTGGGCAGCCCGGAGAAGGCATAGTACACACCAAAGAGCTGCAAGATGTCTCCAGTGTATATGAGCAGGGAAATGTGTCTGGGAATGGACACTAAGTAGCGCATTATAATGAAAGGAGTATCACGTGTTGAAGTGGGTGGATGCATTAATCATAGATCCTGCATTGCTCCTGTTAGCTCAAACAGCTGGGGATGGCTCTAAAACAGTGGTCCTCAGCATTTTTGGACCAGGGACAGGTTTCATGGAAGACCATTTTCCCATGGACTGGGGGTGGGGATGGTTTCAGGATGATTCCAGGGCATGACATTTATTGTGCACTTCGTTTCTATTATTATTACGTTGTGATATATAGTGAAACAATGATATAACTCACCATAATGCAGAATCAGTGGAAGCCCTGAGCTTGTTTTCTGTAACCAGACGATCCCATCTGGGGGTGCTGAGGGACCAATGGGGAGTGGCTGTAACATGGCCTGGGGCTTGCTCTAAAGGGTTGCTCGGTTGATTCATCGAAGGCTGGTCCCAAGGCAGCCTACACTGAGTGAAGCTGAGAGGCCAGGATTCCTTTAGTAGAGTGTAGAAGGAAGGGTCCAGAAGATTCCAGAGATTGCTCAAATGCTGAGTGGACTTTTTTTTTTTTACTGTGCCATTTGACTTACAGGATTCCCCACCAGGGATTGAACCCAGACCCTCGGCAGTAACAGTGCACCACCAGGGAATTCTCTGAATGAATTTATTTAATTTCTGCTCACCCACCTCACCACCTCACCATTGTTCTCCAGTTGTGGAGGGTGGAATGCAGGGGAATGGAATTATTAGTGATCGACTGATTGATCAACCAATTATGGTGCTCCCAAGACCAAAGTAAGTGGGCAGCCTAATAAAATCTTGATTTGCTGAAGCAGGAAAGTTCTAGGTCTGCTGAACAGAAGTCTGAACTAAAACAGTATAACAGAGAATGTGAGTCAGTGCCCACCCACGCCAGGACCAGGCATTTCATGGACACAGAGCCCCTTGAATGAAAGAGGAGGCTGGAGTCACTTGAGGAAGGACCCTACACAGCCAAGACTATTTACTATACATTCTCCTCCCAGTGTTCCCCTATGGGACCTGAGGCCTGAGTGACTGAGTGGGCTGGAGAAGGCGAAGTGCCAGCTATTTTAGAGATTACTGGATGCTGGTTCTGAGTTGACACTAGTTCCAGGAGACCCACCATGGTCCCGTCAGAGTAAGGGCTTCTGGAGGTATTGTGGACATCTTTTCTGAGTAACAAACCACAGACATTGTCTTATGCCCTATTATCTCATGGGTGAGGAGTTCAGGCAGGCCTCAGTGGGCATTCTCCTCCTTTGGGTGTCAGCTGAGATCACTCAGAGGCACTCAGCTGGCAATGGGCTCTTCTGGAGAGTCTGAGATAATATCTCACATACGCAGTGCTTTGGCTGCCATGGCTGGTGGGCAGGACTCAGCTGGGACTGTTGATGAGGCTTGGCGTGGTGGTCTCAGAGCGGTCGTGATTCTTACTCAGGGACTCTGGGTTCCATGAGCAACAGAACAAAGTCAGCAAACAAAGTGAGAGGTCCATGGCTCAGAGGCCTAGCCTTCAAGGTCCCATAGCAGCATTCCTTTATACTTTATTGGTCAAAGGAGCCGCGAGACCCCCAGGTTCAAGAGGAAGGGACACAGTCTGCACGTCTTGATGGGAGTAATGTTAAGAATGTATGACCGTGTTTTTGTATTGAGTTTGCATTTCTTGTTTCTTTATTTTTTAACAATTTTTATTGGAGTATAGTTGTACAATGTGTTAGTTTCAGGTGTACAGCAAGGTGAATCAGTTACACACACACATATACCCACCCTTTTTCAGATTCTCTTCCCACGTAGGTCATTACAGAGTATTAAGCAGAGGCCCCTGTGCTCTACAGCACTTCCTTATTAGTTACCCATTTGATATACAGTAGCGTGCATACGTCGACCCCAATCTCCCAATTCATCCCTCCCACCGTTCCCACTTGGTAACCCTGTTTATTTTCTACATCTGTGAATCTATTTCTGTTTTGTAAACAAGTTTGTTTGTACCATTCTTTTGGATTCCATACATAAGTGATATCACATGCTATATCTCTGGGTATGGTCATAATTTTAAAATACTCTTGGGTAACCAGGAGAGTTGGGTAACTAGGAGAGTCTTGTTCACATCCAGCTCATTTGGACCCAGTGGATCCCTGCACACAGCTCAGGGATCCTTCCCAGTTCTGAAAGCAGCTGGGAGGAAAGGTGCATTATGGGAGAAAGGCCAGATGGAAGCCCCTCCGAATCGGGTAAACCAGGAGCAGAGCACATTCCTGTTGGTGCCTCCATCGAGGACACCACGTCTCGAGGGGCTGTCCGTTCCTGTCACGTCCCCTTTCAGCTCACCTCCTGGGTCCGCACAGAAGACCTTGGAGAATGGCAGTGGACGATCATCAGCTCCATCACGTGGTGATTCCCACTGCAGCTATTGTTCTGACACCATTTCTTGGCTGGAGCTCACCATCAGTACATCTTGTACCTCTTCTTTTTCAAAAAATGTTTTTTATTTATTTGGCTGGGCCAGGTCTTAGCTGCAGCACCTGGGATCATCAGTCTTCGATGAGACACGCAGGATCTTTAGTTGCAGCGTATGAACTCTTAGTTGCAGCATGTGGGATCTAGTTCTCTGACCAGGGATCGAACCTGGGGCCACCTGCATTGGGAGCTCAGAGTCTTAGCCACTGGACCACCAGGGAAGTCCCTCTTAGCAGCAGTTGTTCACGTCCAGTGGGTGGGGCCAGTAATATACCTTCAGCTTTCCAGTCCTCTTCCATAGTCCAGACCACAGGAACCTTGACTGGCGTTTCTTCCCTAAACCATCACAATAGAGCTCATGCTATGACACCACTCCCCAAGGAGACCAGAGCACCCTGGTAGCAGACAGATTACAGAGCACACACTACCGTCATAGAAGGAGCAGCACTTCGTGCTTCTTGGCATAAACTTCTCCTGAGTATAGATTTGCTTTCCCAGCCCCAAATGCTCTGCTAAAACCACCACCCATGGACTTACAGAATGCCTCATCCACCAACATGGTATTCCACAAAGCTTTGCTTCAACCAGGACATTCACTTTGCAGCAAATCAAGCCTAGAAATTGGCCCATGGGATTCCCTGATCCATGTGGAATTCCCTATCCTGCTAAAGCAGCTGGCTTTGGAGAAGGGTGGGATGGGGCCTTCCCTGATGGTCCAGAGGCTAGGACTCCGAGCTCCCAATGCAGGTGGGTAGGAAGGATGGGATTCAGTCCCTGGTCAGGGAACCAGATCCCATAAGCCACAACTAAAGGTCCTGAATGCTGCAACTAAAGACCCCACATGCCACAACTAAAACCCAGCACAGCCAAATAAATAAATATTAAAAAAAAAAAAAGTGGGCTGATCTTCTGGAGACACTGTTTTTGACACTGGGCATGCGTGCTGTCACTTCAGTCATGTCTGACTCTTTGCGACCCCATGGACTATAGCCTGCCAGGCTTCTCTATGGAGTGTTCCAGGCAAGAATACTGGAGTGGGTTGCCATTTCCTCCTCCAGGGGATCTTCCCAACCCAGAGGTTGAACCCGCATCTCTTATGTCTCCTGCACTGGCAGGTGAGTTCTTTCCTGCTAGTGCCACCTGAGAAGCCTGAAAAATAAATTTTCACTTTTTGGCCTCATGGCATGTGGGCTCTGAGTTCCCCAACCGGAAATTGAACCCATGCCCCCTGCATTGAAAGCACTGAGTCTTAGCCACTGGGCCACTGGGGAAGGCACCAGTGTGGGGCAACACCTCACAGGCTGGGTCAGGATCCTCCAGGGTGCAGGCTGTGATCTGAGTCAGCATTCAGCACACAGGCCGTCTCTCTCACAGTCAGGATTCACGAGTGTAGGAGTCAACGCTGGATAGAAGAGGGAGTAGCTCTTATCATTTCCTCTCGTGGCCCACTAGCAAAGTGTTTGTTTCCCATCCCTGCGATTTTGAATTCCCAAAGGAGAAACATTCACACTGGCGGACATAACAATAGTTTCACTAAATCGCTGCTTCCTTCTGGCTATTTTGGGCTCGTTATGCTGCCAAATCAACAGCCAAAAGGGGGTGATTGGCCCTGTCTGGGGAAATAGGGCTGCTAGATACATAATGGGGGACTTCCCTGGTGGTTCAATTGTTAAGACTCTGTGCTTCCATAGCAGGGGATGCGGGTTGGATCCCCGGTCGGGGAACTAAGATTCTGCATGCCGTGTGGTACAGCCAGATACATGCGTATACATATATACATATTAATACGATGGGAGTGAGGAGGGATATACGCACTCCAGTATTCTTGCCTGGAGAATCCCCATGGACAGAGGTGCCTGACAAGTTGCAGTCCATGGGTCGAAAAAGAGTTGGACAGGACCGAGTGACTAAGCACACAGCGCAAGGAGGGATGTAGTTGGAATGGAAATTACAGCTCAGTATGGGCAGGAACACTGACACATCTTCAGGAGGAAAGGCCTGGCTCCCTCCACCAGTTAGGAACCGCAACCAGCTGGGTGCCTGATGCAGGCAGAGAGAATGTGGAACGGGTGACGGAAGAGGAATTAATGCCAACTGCAGCCCTGAGGCTTCTTGCAGAAACAAGGACTGCAGGAGCCACTGTTACGTCCCCCTTGTCCACCTATGAGCGTGTTGTTTTTGTTGTTCAGTCGCTCAGTTTCATCTGACTCTTTTGCGACCCCATGGTCTGTAGCCTGCCAGGTTCCTCTTGTCCATAGGATTTCCCAGGCAAAAATACTGGAGTAGGTTGTCATTTCCTTCTCCAGGGCATCTTCCTGACCTGGGGATTGAACCTGAGCCTCCTGTATTAGCAGGCAGGTTCTTTACTGCTGAGCCACCAAGGAAAACCACCTGTGAGTGTACTGCATAGGTAATCGATTCTTTTCCTTTTCCCTTTTCTTCCTCTCTCATTGCCCCTCACGTAACAGAGTGCACTAATAGCAGTTACACTTTCGTCAGTGCTCAAGTTCTAGGGTATCAAAGGACAAGTGTGACACAGTTGGGAGAGGAGTTAACAGCCCCTGAGATGGATGGAAGGGACTTTGTGTGCCTTGTGGGTACATGGCTGCAGAGCCAGAGAGGTGGGAGCTACATGCAGACTTCTGGGCACCTCCTTCCCAGTCAGGGGCTGGACGGCCGGCCGGACCTTCCTCCCCAGGTTGGCTGGTTGTGATTCTTGCTCTGATCCCCCAGTTCCTCCCTCAATCATCACTGTCCCAGCTCCTTCCACGACCCCATCAGACCTCATCCTAAACTACCCACCCCCATCCCACAGGACCTGGTGGCTCCAGATGGACACTGATTGGCACAAGGGGTACCTGTGCAAGGGCTTGGAGGTGACTGTGCAGGGGGAGTTCTATGGGTCCTGGAGTTGGGGGGCGGGCAGCAGGGAGTCACTCTAGGAGTGGCTGCAGACAGGAGGGTCTTGGTTCCCCCAGGCCTTGAAACCCACGCCAGTCAGCACATGCTACCAGAGGGAACGGACGAGACATGGCCTCTCACTGGCACAAAGCCCCCCAGCCCTACGGACCCAGGCCTGTCGTTCCTCTCTGTGTGGCCTTGGGACGGGCCTTGCCTGTCTCTGTGTCTGTTTCCCCAATTATACACATGGTGGGAGACTCATCTACGAAAGCTTTGCCAGCTTCCAGACTTGCTGAGTCTCTTACAGGAAGTACTGGTTTGGGAGAACAGTGCTGTTTTTAGTCGCTCAGTCGTGTCCAACTCTTTGAGACCCCGTGGACTGCAGTCCACCAGGCTTCTCTGTCCATGGGGCTTCTCCAGGCAAGAATACTGGAGTGGGTTGCCATTTCCTTCTCCAATTCATGAAAGTGAAAAGTGAGAGTGAAGTCGCTCAGTCGTGTCCAACTCTTCTCGACCCCATGGACTGCAGCCTACCAGGCTCCTCCGTCCATGGGATTTTCCAGGCAAGAGTACTGGAGTGGGGTGTCATCACCTTCTCCAATACCATACGCTAGGTGACTTAAAATCTAAATATACTGTCTCATAGTTTCAGGGGCCAAAAGCTTGAGGTCAAGGTGTCAGCAGGGTTGGTTCCTTTCCAGGGTTGTAAGGGAGAATCCATTCCTCACTTACAGTGGTTTGGGGACAACCTTTGTGTCCCTTGGCTCGTGAAAGCACCACCGCAATCTCTGTCTCCATCTTCACAGGCCATTTCCCTGTACACTCTCTGAGTCCAAATTTCTCCTTTTAATTGGATTCTAGGACTTACCAGGTGACTCAGATGGTAAAGAACCCGCCTACAATTCAGAAGACCTGAGTTCCATCCCTGGGTTGGAAAGATCCCCTGGAAGAGGGCATGGCAACCCACGCCAGTATTCTTGCCTGGAGAATCCCCATGGACAGAGGAGTCTGGAGGACTACAGTCCATGGAGTTACAAAGAGTGGGACAACTGAGCGACTAAGGATACCACACAGCATTAGATACTAGTCCCCACCAGGTGGCGCTAGTGGTAATAACTCACCTGCCAATGCAGGAGATAGAAAAGACATGGGTTGGATCCCTGCCTGAGTCAGGAACATTCCCTGGAGAGGAGAATGGCAACCCACTCCAGTGTTCTTGCCTGGAGAATCCCAGGGACGGGGGAGGCTGGTGGGCTGCCGTCTATGGGGTCGCACAGAGTCGGACACGACTGAAGCGACTTAACAGCAACAGCCGCAGGAAGGACTTCCTTATTTGAAGACAGGCTCTTTAGAGAGAGAATCAGGTTTTTAACTTTACAGAGACAAGGTTTTTGTTTGGTTGGCTTTTGGGGTTTTTCTTTTGCTGCGCGAAGCATGTGGGATCCTAGTTCCCCTATCAGGAACAGAACCCAGGGCCCTGCACTGGAAGTGCAGAGTCCCAACCTGTGGACCTCCAGGGAAGTCCCCAAGGCAATAAAATTTTTGAACTTGGGGTGATGTCCCATCACTCTGTGACTCTGGGGTGAGGCATAGATGAGGGTTGGGGTTTGCGTTGATGGGTAATGTGAGCCAGACTCCTTATTGATGAGTCAGGGATAAGGGGTCTCCAGCACTGGGGCACCCAGGTGTTGCTCATCCCTGACTCCCCTGCTCTGGCCCCTTAGATCATCCAAAATCCCGCAAGACCAGGCTTCCTTGGGGAAGAGTGGTCACAGCCGCAGGGCCTCAGGCCTGGTCCCGCCCTTCTCGAAGCTGCCCCAGGGGCTCAACCTGTCCCAGCCCAGCATTTCCCAACCCCTACCCACTCCACACTTACTTCTCCCTCCCACACACAAAAAGTGTTTTAACTTAATTACTACTGAAAGATCTTGTCTCCAGATGAAGTCACGTTCTGAGGTCCCGGGGGTTAGCACTTCCACATGTGGATTTGGTAAGGGGACAGGATTCAACTTTAACAGTGACTGAGGTTCGGATTTGCTAACCTGACCCTGCTCTGCTCCAAATCTCCCCAGGATGGTTCTCTTACTAAATTCATAGGACGCTGGTCTAACTTCCTTCAGGAGGCAGAGGGCCAGGTTGCCCTGCCTGGATGGAGTATAGTGAGCAGCCACGGGCACCCCCAGGGGGCCTGACAGACCAGCACAGCAACTTCTAGGAAAAGCGGACTCCTCTTCACCCAGCTCTGCCCTTGCCAATGGCCTGGCCCTGTGGGCACCTCACATATCCCCCCATTTGCCCCTCACAACCACCTGCAAGTTAGGGATAAACTATTCCCATTTTACAGATGAGAAAACTGAGGAGGGAATTCACCTCCCTATGGTGTCCCAGCTGATAAATGTCAACACCAGCCAACCTGGCCTCTGAGCCTGAACTCTCACACTCAGCCACACAAGTGGCTCCGTCCCCCTCCTGTGGATCTGCTGGCATGGAGTTGATCTTGGGTGGCCTCGGTCTGCAGTGACTTAAAGCAGGATTTCAGTTCCTGACCAGAGATTGAAGTCAGGCCGTGGCAGTGAGAGCGCTGAGTCATTGCCCTGGACCACCAGGGACTAGTGTCCAGCGACAAGTCCCTGGCCCATCGGCTTTGCAGAAATAAGTTCCACAGAGAGACAGAAATTAGTGAAACAAGTATAGTGTTTATTTAGAGGAAAAGGAGTACGTGTGAATAGGCACACACGAGCAGACTCAGCCAGCCAGGCCTCACAGTAGTTTGAATCACTCATATGGGCCATTTCTTCTGGGTTTCCTTTGGCCAATCATCCTGTTTCTCCTGGTTCTGAGTCCGTATTGGATTTTTCTCAGGGTCCTCCCTGTGTGTGTACATGCATCTCTTAGTCAAGATGGATTCCAGGAAAGAATCCAGGAGGTTGACATCACTCCCTTTTTGACCCCCAGGGAGCTTTTCTGCCCATGTACGGTGGGAAAGGTCTCCACCTCGAGAACAGGAAATATGTGGTCTCCATCTTTTCTCTGGGCAGGGCTCAGCTTCTCCAATTATCCTCCTGCTATTATCTTCATCTTGGAGTATCTGTCCACAGGGACAAACTGCAGCTGTTTAGCCGGGGGTCCATTTATCTCCTGCCTCAGGGTGGTGAGCAAGGTGGAGGGAAGCGGAGGCCCAGTGACTACAGCCCTGGCCACCAGCTCCAGGCAGGGCCCAGCTGCCAGAGGTACCTGGCAAGAGCTGGACCCGGGCCGGAACTGCCTCTGCAGTTCCTAGTGGGCTGGTCTTCCCAGCCAAGCTCAGGCTTGCTACTATACAGTGGAGACCGCAGTTCCCAATGTCTCAGGGGAGTCTCCAGCGAGAGCCACCAGGACAGCCCTATGTCCCAACAGGGCACGTGCTCCGTGTTGTCCCCTTCTGGGCCCAGGGGAGCCTGGCACACTGAAGGCACCGACAAACACACAACACCAGACTTGTGGTTTCCAGAAAGGTGAATAATTAGTCAAAACCCTCAAACTCTGGGTGTGGTATAGAAACACATCCTGGGCGCAGACCCTTAGACCTCACCTGCCATCAGGTGAGCGGCAGGGTCACCAAGATCCAGCTCCTGCCTGTAAAACAACAATGAATGCTCCTCCCCCAGCCAGGCTAACGAGGTGCAGCTAGAGGAGGGGCAAGGCCATGGAAGTTGCAGAGCCAAGTACAGTGGGCAGACCAGAAGCTGAGAGTGGAACAGACACAGAGAAAACTCCTGTGGCAAATCAAGCCCAACCCTTAAAACACAGAAACGCTGAAGGAATGTTAAGCAACCCAATTAAAAAATGGGCGAAAGATTTGAATAGACACTTCATCAAAGAAGATATGCATGCAATAAGAACATGAAATTGATGCTCAGTATTATTAGTGGAGAGGAACTCAAAAGCCTCTTGATGAAAGTGAAAGTGGAGAGTGAAAAAGTTGGCTCAAAGCTCAACATTCAGAAAATGAAGATCATGGCATCTGGTCCCATCACTTCATGGGAAATAGATGGGGAAACAGTGGAAACAGTGTCAGACTTTATTTTGGGGGGCTCCAAAATCACTGCAGATGGTGACTGCAGCCATGAAATTATAAGACGCTTACTCCTTGGAAGGAAAGTTATGACTGACCTAGATAGCATATTCAAAAGCAGAGACGTTACTTTGCCAACAAAGGTCCGTCTGGTCAAGGCTATGGTTTTTCCAGTGGTCATGTATGGATGTGAGAGTTGGACTGTGAAGAAGGCTGAGTGCTGAAGAATTGATGCTTTTGAACTGTGGTGTTGGAGAAGACTCTTGAGAGTCCCTTGGACTGCAAGGAGATCCAACCAGTCCATTCTGAAGGAGATCAGCCCTGGGATTTCTTTGGAGGGAATGATGCTAAAGCTGAAACTCCAGTACTTTGGCCACCTCATGCGAAGAGTTGACTCATTGGAAAAGACTCTGATGCTGGGAGGGATTGGGGGCAGGAGGAGAAGGGGACGACAGCTGGATGGCATCACTGACTCGATGGACGTGAGTGTGAGTGAACTCCAGGAGTTGGTGATGGACAGGGAGGCCTGGCGTGCTGCGATTCATGGGGTCACGAAGAGTCGGACACGACTGAGCGACTGAACTGAACTGAACTGAACTATTAGTGGAGCCAGTAATGCTAGAGGGATGTGAGGGTCGCCATAACAACATGACCCAAACTCAACTCAACTCCTGGTCAGAATGACTCAAATTCCAGAAGAAAGGCCTTGCAAAAGAGGAAATGTGTCCATTTCCAGATTAAATACCATTTACCAGATCAACAGCAATGGTGGAAAGCAGGAGACAATGGAATAAACTCTCAAAATTATCTGGGGATGTGACTTCCTACCTAGAATATCACACCCAGCCAAACCATCAATCACACAAGTGCATGGTGTAAAGCCATTTTCAGAATCACAAGATCTCTATTATACTGCATGGAAAACAGACTCCAGAGGCGTTAAAGAGTTGGGGAAGAATTAACAATTGGGACATTAAAAAAACTAATCAAACGAAAACATGAGGATCCAAAAAGCTACCAGAGAAAGGAAATGTGATCAAAATTTCTTACAAGGCCCAGATGTGAACAAGACTTACATAGATGCTGAGTCCTGATTTAATATTGTTATATACCTACACTGTGAGCAAGGAAAAGAGAAAGGTGAGGGCAGATGAGTAAGAGAATTAAATTTTCATGTTCCGTTGCAGGAAACGAGTAGAAAATGTCTGAAGCTGTTGGAATGAGAAATAGTGGTACAAACGAATTATTGACAAATATTAATTAAGTGCCTGTAAATTATTTAAGGTCTTCCCTTGTAGCTCATTTGGAGCAATTGCCTTTGGGGAAAGGGACTCGGGAAGGAGGCAGGAAGGGGTCAAGGGACAGCTGGCTTTTGTTAGGAGCTGTTAGTACTATTTGACTTTTTTTTTTAACTATGTGCTTATATACTTTGGGAGAAGGGGGATTGAAATAATTAAAATACAATGAAGAAAATGATGAGGTTGCACTGATTGGTCTCAGAAAGACTTTCCAGTTCTGCCAATCTGTGGTTCTACAACTGCCATGGAAAACGAGACCGTGAGGGCCATCAGATCTGGGCCAGCCCTTGACCTCAACATCTGAGAATCCACTCACAAATTCTGCCAATTGTACTAGTATTTGACTAATATTATCATTAATATTTTAATTACATGGATATATTTCAGAAGGTGTTATGGGTTCAAGTGTGTCCCCTAAGAAGGTATATAAATAAGGCTGAGCACCAAAGAATTGATGCTTTCAAACTGTGGTGCTAGAGAAGACTCTTGCTAGTCCCTTGAACAGCAAGAAGATCAAAGCAATCAATCCAAAAGGATATCAACCCTGAATATTCATTGGAAGAACTGATGCTGAAGATGAAGCTTCAATACTTTGGCCACCTAATGTGAAGAGCTGACTCTTTGGGAAAGACCCTGATGCTGGGAAAGATTGAGGGCAGGAGGAGAAGGGGACGACAGAGAATGAGATGGTTGGATGGTATCACTGACTCAATGGACATGAGTTTGAGCAAAATCCAGAAGACACTGGAGGACAGAGAAAGCTGGCATGCTGCAGTCCATGGGGTCGCAAAGAGTTGGACACAACTTAGCAACTGAACAACAGCAAGATACCCTGAAATCCTCTCAGCACTTGTGAATGTGGCATTTTTGGAAACAGTCTTTGCAGATGCAATCAAGTTAAGATGAAGTCATTAGTGTGGAACCTAATCCGATACGACTGATGTCCTTATAAGAAAAAGAGACACACAGAGAGAAGAAAGCCATGTGACAAGAGAGGCAGAGGCCAGAGTGATGAAGTTACAAGCACCACCAGAAGCTGAGAGGCCAGGAAGCATTGACCCAGAGTCTCAGAGGGAGTATGGCCCTGCTAACACCTTGATTTCAGACTTGCGTACTCCAGAACAATGGAACATGCTGAAGCTGAAACTCCGATACTTTGGCCACCTGATGCAAAGAGCCCACTCATTGGGAAAGAGCCTGATGCTTTGGGAAAGGAAAGATTGAAGGCAAGAGGAGCAGGGGGTGGCAGAAGATGAGTCACCGACTCAATGGACATGAATTTGAGCAAACTCTGGCAGATAGTGGAGGACAGAGGAACCCGGCATGCCGGAGCCCGTGGAATTGCAAAAAGTTGGACACGACTTAGCAACTGAACAACGACAATCTTCCAGAACTGTGAGAGGATACCCTTCTGTTGTTTTAAGGCCCCCAGTTTGTGGTACTTACTGATGGGAGCCTTAGGGAACTAATGCAGAAGAAACCAGAATATTAGCAGGAATTTGCCATTAAATCTAAGATCACTGTAGAAAGACTGTATTTTTACTGCAATGCTTATAACATCTGGCACCACAGAGCTTGTTCCTGGAAGTGGCTCAGTTTCCTGCCTTCTAGGCCATGCCTGGCTTTGGGAAACCTGAGGAACTGGGCTCACAAATGTGCCATTTCTTCAGACACTGTGCCACTGACAGGCTTGAATGTGCTCATTCTTTTCTTTTAAAAAAAAATATATACATGCATATATATTTTTTATGTATTTCTTTCTCTTTGGCTGTGCTGGGTCTTTGCTGAGTTTCAGCAAAGACCCTGCTTTCTCTAGTTTGGGCAAGCAGGGGCTATCCTGCAGTCACGGGCTTCTCATTAGGGTGGCTTCTCTCATGGATCAAGGGCTCTAGGGCACACAATCTTCAGGAGTTGCAGCTCATGGGCTCAGTAGTTGCAGTTCGAGCGTTCTAGTAGTGCACAGGCTCAAGAGTTGTGCTTCACGGGCTCAATTGCTCTGCAGCATGTTGGACCCTCCCAGACCAGGGATGGAACCCATGGAACCCATGTCTCCTGCACTGGCAGGTGGATTCTTTACCACTGAGCCACTAGGGAAGCCCTCTTTTTTTTTTAATTAATTTATTTGCAGCCTGTGGGATCAAACACAGGTTCCCTGCATTGGGAGCACAGAGTTTTAGCCACTGGACCATAAGGAAAGTCCCCAAAGAGTTCTTTCTGCTCAAGAACTCCTGCAGCTCAAGAGCTCTGCTCAAA
Organism: Bos indicus x Bos taurus; assembly: GCF_003369695.1. Classification (NCBI taxonomy): domain Eukaryota; kingdom Metazoa; phylum Chordata; class Mammalia; order Artiodactyla; family Bovidae; genus Bos; species Bos indicus x Bos taurus. Next base: position 95,368,622 of record NC_040086.1, on the reverse strand, counting down.
GTGGGGCTCCCGCAGCTCTCAGCCCTGCTCTCTAAGTAGAAGGGCAAGATAAAGGTCAAGAGGGAGGCACTTTTGCAGCCCAAGCAACTGCACACGACCATAGGTTCAGTTCAGTTCAGTCACTCAGTCGTGTCTGACTCTTTGTGACCCCATGGACTGCAGCACGCCAGGCCTCCCTGTCCATCACCAGCTCCCAGAGTTTACTCAAACTCATATCCATTGAGTCAGTGATGCCATCCAACCATCTCATCCTCTGTCATCCCCTTCTCCTCCCACCTTCAATCTTTCCCAGCATCAGGGTCTTTTCCAAAGAGTCAGTTCTTCACATCAGATGGCTGAAGGATTGGAGTTTCAGCTTCAGCATTAGTCCTTCCAATGAACATTCAGGACTGATTTCCTTTAGGATGAAGTGTTGGATCTCCTTGCAGTCCAAGGGACTCTCAAGAGTCTTCTCCAACACCATAGTTCAAAAGCACCAATTCTTCAGTGCTCAACTTTCTTTATGGTCCAGCTCTCACATCCATACATGACTACTGGTAGACTCTCCCTTTATAAAATATATATATATTATTTTTTGGCTGTGCCATGTGGCATGTGGGGTCTCAGCTCCCCAACCAGAGATCAAACCCATGCCCCTAACAGTAACAGCACAGAATCTTAACCACTGGACCACCAGAGAAATCCCATAGGTAGGCTGTCCCTTGAAGAGGTTCTCTTCTCTGTCCCTCCCCCGCCTCCCCCCAGTGTCTTCTGGCCCCTATGCCTCTGATTCAGTGAAATGAGCTCATCTGTCTGGAAGGCAGGCTTACAGAGAGTTCCAGAGCAAGGGATGGTCTGGAAGAGGGTGCAGGCCAATAGGAAAATGGAGCCTGAGGTCATGAGTAGACTCTCTGGAACTTGGCCTGTGTGTGCGTGTGTGTGCATTTGCATGTGTGTCCTATGTGCATGTATGTGAGTGGTTATGTACGTGAGCGTGCATGCACATGTGATTAAGCACATGTCTGTGTGCATGTGCATCCATGCGCCTTGTCTGAGTGTATATCAGGCTGGAGCAGAGAAGCTCTGTAAATCAACCTAGGCCCACCCCAGATGGCTTTCCACTGCCAAACTTTTGGCCCAGGAAGTTCATTTAAACATTCTTCCACCTCCTTTCTTTCCCTCCATCACTATTGATCATGAAGATCCCACCCTCCAGGTCCTCCTTTTGGAAAGTCTTTTTCTGCCTGGTGCTCACCAGCTCGTGACCAACTTCCAGGTAGAGTAAAGGATTAAATGGAAGGCACAATAAGAAGTGAAACAATTAGAATTTCTGCCTCATTATCATGGTAATCTTATCAGTCGGATAATGAGGTATTAATGGAGATTTAATGTGCATCTCATAACAGAATCCCTTGGAGAAAACACACAGGGAAATTGCTGTAAATCCACTTAATGATGGAGAAGTCCCAAAACACCATATTCCAAAGGATGAAAAATGCAGGATGCAAATGAGAAAGAATCAAGGTCAATAACACCACGGGGACAGGCCTAATGGCAGATTTGGAGATATATGTAATAAAAATTGCATGTTGCTTTTAAACCTCACCCTCTGTTGTTTTCAAATGTGCATTCCTCGTAATGAAACACAGAAGTGCAGCCAGAATGATTTGTATGTTTTAGAAACCATAGGGGGGATGGAAACGCGTCTTGCAACCCATCAGTTCCCCTGTGGGGAGCCACGGGAGAAACGGGGTGCTTCACCAAGAGGCCTTGAGAGGAGGGCAGAGGGAGAGCCCCTTGCTTAGCGGAGGGGAAGCAGCCTGCCTGAGTTCAAGGTCATTTGGGAAACACTAACGGAGAGAGCCACATTTATTCATACTTCCACTCCTTCATTCAATCAGCATTTGTCGGGCGCCTGCTGCGTGGCTGACCACAAGCAGCTCAGAAAGCTGAAGGACACAACAGATACAGGCTGAAAATAAAAGCTCTAGTTTGAAGAGCACCTACTAAGAGCCAGGTATTACTGAAATGCCTGATACAAGGATGATCTCATTAATCCCAACAGCAACACCGGAACGGAGGAACTTAATTAAGAGCCCCATTTTCCTGATGAGACACTGAAGCTCAGAGATATTAAGTAAGTTGTCTCCAGTTGCTCATGGCCTGAACTTCACCGCTACTATCTGAGGTTGAACCCTAGGAAAATGATGATACTGGACTGTTGGGGATCCACAGAAAGACTATTTTCATATGGTTCAGGCTAACAGTTTACTTTCTGCCTAGGGACCCTTTCTGGATGTGGATGCCTCTAACAGAGGCAGGAGGGAGGAACAGAAACGTGACCTGAGTTGAGAGTGACAGAATTCAAGGAGCCTCACAAGGGACCGGTGCCCTCCTTTCTTAGCCCCTGATAGCCTGTGTTCCCATACCAGCCCTAGGGGCTCAAGCCGTGGACGCTGAGTAAGTGGAAAGGAAGCCCTGAAACACTCATCCTACAAATTAAAAGCAGTTTGTGGATTAAAAAACACTAAGCAAATGTTGGCTATTTGGTTCTTATAATTTATTGATGATAATAAATAACTCTTGGGCTTTCCACACGTTTGCAAGCATTGAAGGTAAAGTTAGCTCAATTTTTCATTTTAGGGAACTTGGAAAAGCAGAGTTTCATGGGACTTTGAGGGCAAACTGACGGTCCCTGTTTTAGTCCTAAAAAGCCCACATCCTGGGAACATCCTGGGCAAACTGAGACTGTCAGCCGCATCATCCCAGAGGGACACTGGGATGCCCGGGGTCGTGGACAGGAAACACCAGGCCAGTTCCACCCAGCGCTGGGCAAGCAGTCCCTATGTGCCAGGCTCTGTGCTGGGTCCCCATGGTAGCAGCAGATGCAGATTTGCCTTGTTCAGGGCTGTCTGGGGGACCCTGGGGCCTGCGTCTTAATGGCAGCCCAGAATGTAGGGGGTACAGAAGGAATCTTCACCATCCAGTTTCTGACTGGGGCCTAGAAGAGCCGCTGAACACCCATCCCAACAGCCAGAGGATCACAAACCCATTATACAGATGAAGAAACTGAGTCCTTGGTGCTGGTGCTGGCACTTGCTCAGAGTCACAAGCAGTCTGTGAGTGCATAATAGCTGAAGAAGGATGACAAGACCCCACTTGAGGGTAGAAATGGCCTCCAGAGAACAGGTCCGTCTGAGCTAGGACATAAAGGCGGATGGATATTAGGCAACATTTCTGGAGTCTTGCAGCTGTGTTTCGTTTAATCACAGACTGCAAATTGAATGAAGTGAAGACAGTGTTGCCTCTTTGAATTTCCCCCAGGCCCTGTTTAATGAATAAATAGGCATGATTTGTAATCAGCTGATCCGTTGTGCCAACGCTGCGAGAACACCTGAAGCGCGTTAAACATGCCCCCTGCAATCTGGCCGACAATATTAATACGCCCGGCAAACCTTCCCTCCTGGTCCACGGTGCATGTCACCCAATGATCACACGCATTGCTTTGAAGTGGACGTACTGAGGGAAAAAAGGGGGATTTTTTCAGCCTGGAAAGATGAAGACACAGGGTCCTCATGAGCCCTGCCTCCCCATGTGGAATTTTGGAAGCTACAAGTTCAATTTGTTGCCACCCGCAAGTGCTAGACAACCCACAAAGTCATCTCACCTCCGCACTCTCAGCCAGCCTTTCAGAACCCCACGGCTACTCTCAGGAAACCCTTCTGGGCAGGACCCCCTGGTCGAGGGGTCCACGGCTGGGCCGGGATCCTCAGCCGTGCGGGCTGCGTTTCTTTGTGCAAGCTGGCATCTGTTTGCAGGGGCCGTCTGATACCCACCCGCAGCCGCTGAGTCCACAGATTCCTGCCAAACTAACGGGCATCCTGTATCATTTATCCTCTAATTGGGGCTGCTTATCACGAGTTTTGCCTGCTTTCCGTACTAACCATGTGGCTGGTGCTGAAATTCCGAATCCTAACATTTCCCTGCACGGAGCTGGTAGGAGGGCCCCCGGCCCAGGTAGCGTCTTGATTGCCGCCACATTTTCCAGCAAAGGGGTTTCCATTCATCTTCATCATGGGCTCAATCTGTGCGCCGAAAGGAGGCGGCTGCCCCTGTGGGTCCTCTCCACCCAGTCACCTGGAGGCTCGCTCTCATCTGTTCCTCCGCGTTCACAGGCGCATTTATATTCCGCCCGCCCTGCTGCTTTCTCAGGGCCTGCGAGGGATCTCCCGCCACGAAGCCCTCTCCCTCTGGGCCCTGCGTGGGAGTCCAGGTGCCAGCCTATTGCAACCAAGGAGGCAGAGAAGGTCACCCCTTCCTCTGAACGAAGTGAATCAGGAGGCAGAGACTGACTATCCTTGCCTCGACCATGAACACTAGGAAGTGGACCTGGGCCTCGTGGGGATGGGTGCGGAAGTGGGCATTTCCCTGCTCCCCAGACTGCCCACTGGGTACCAGGCTCTGTGTTGGGCCCTGAGGATGCCATGAGCATCCAGCCCTGCCCTCAAAGGGCTCACACGCACAAAGGGAAGTGCACACCAGGAGCAGGATAATAATGCACTGTCAGGGGCCCCGTCCTCTACAGTTCGCAAAGCTCTCTCCACGCCTGCTTGATATGATTCTCCCATAATCCTATGGGGCTGATATGTTGCAGAGAAGCAGACAGGGTCCCCTAGTAGCTAAAAATAAGGACTCAGGGGATTTCCCTGGTGGTCCAGTGGCTAAGACTCCACACTCCCAATGCAGGGGACCCAGGTTCCATCCCTAGTCAGGGAACTAAATCCTACATGAGAGTGCATATTAAGTCGTTTCCAAGTTTGCCACCCCACAGACTGTAGCCCACCAGGCTCCCCTATCCATGTCCATGGGATTTTCAGGCAAGAATACTGGAGTGGGTTGCCATTTTCTCCTCCAGGGAATCTTCCCAACCCAGAATCAAACCCACATCTCCTACATTGGTATGGGTGCTAGTCGGAGGGATTCTTTACCTCTGAGCCACCTGGGAATCCCAGATCTCACCTGTGGCAACTGGAAAAGATCCCTCATGCCTCAACTAAAGATGCCCATGCCACAATGAAGATAGAAGATCTCACATGCCCCAACTAAGAACCAGCACAGCCAAATAAATAAAAATAAATATATATTTTTAAAGATTAATATATTAAAAAAAATAAGGATTTGTGAATCCTCCAGACCTGGATCAGATCCTGGCTCTGCCATTGATTTTCTGGGTGGCTTTAGATGAGCCACTTCACCTCTCTGAGCCTCAAATTCCTCACCTGTAACATGGGGCTCATAATGCTGCCCGGCTCACAGGTGAGGGTTCTGTGAGATACTGTAAAGCACACAGCTCTGTGCTCAGCACCAAAAAATGAACTCAAGGCATTCCTGTGGCCAATAATACTTCCACCCTTGGCAGCACCTCCCTGGACAGTGGGGTACACGACACCTGCGGCTCTCAGCCCTATGTCCGGCAGCATGCTGCAGCCTGACAAAGCTGGGCTCCAGTTCTGCTGTGGTTACTCAGGGCTGCTGCCTCATCTGCAAAATGGGAATAATAACCTGGTCATTGTGTGCTAGTCACTCAGTTGGGTCCAACTCTTTTCGACCCCATGAGGCTCTTTTGTCCATGGAATTCTCCAGGCAAGCATTCTGGAGTGGGTTGCCATTCCCTTCTCCAGGGAATCTTCCTGAGCCAAGGATCACCTGCATTGCAGGCAGATTCTTTACTGTCTAAGCCACCAGGTCACTAGCTTGCTATATAATGCTAATTTGCCCCAATAAGGGGTGGGCCAAGAGGAACCCAGTATATTCCTGTGTCTAGCTCAGGGGACCCAAGTGAGTTTGGGGGTCTGCCTGGGGCTGTCCTAGAAAAGAGTTCAGTGAAAGGGTGGGTGCAAGGGGGCTGGTTGCGGCTTCTGAGTCCGAGAGCCTCTGGCCTCCTCCAGAGGAGCCTGAGGGGGGCCTTCGTTCCGCAGCCTTTGCCGCCGCGGGTCTGTACCCGTCCTTGGCCACAAGATGTCGCCCAAGCAACAGCAAAACAGGGGCCTGGGCTAAACCGGCCAGTTCAGAGTCGACTCGGCGAACAGCGAGGTCCAGCCGCAGCCCTCTCCCACCGCCCCGCAGCTCTGGGACGCCTCAGGGGAGGAACCCCTGCTGCCTTGGGTTCAAATCCCAGGATTTCCTACCCAACACGATACTGCTGCCCCCAGAGAACACCGGTTTGTAGACCCCACCTAAAGTAATAAATAAATAGAGATAATAATTACTCCTACTCCTTCACGGTGTAGGATTAACCCGTGCCTGAGGAACAAGGAGGACCTGGAGGCGGTGCAAACAGACGACCACGTGGCCCGATTCGGGGCTGCAGCCGGGCGGCACTCCGCAGGGCACCGGAGACCCTCCATCCCCGCCCCGTGCCTCACGGGGGTGCGGAGCAGACACCGGACAGGCAACAGTGTGGCACGTCCTCGGACCCCGGGGCGGCCCCAGACGGCCCAGCAGGGCCCACACTTCTGCGTGGCGGCCACCTGGCACCGGGATCTGGGCCTCCAAGCGAGGGAGGCAGGGTGAGACCCCCGGGCTCGGCTCCCCGGAAGCAGCTTGGGCCCCGAGCGCAGCCCCGGGCGCTGGAAGAGCCGTCGAGGGCCGGCTGGAGCTGGAGAACCGCGTGCGTCCTGGACAGCCAGCCTGACCTCCCAAACTCTCCGCCGGCCGTCCGCCCGCCCGCCCTGGACTTGGCGCGGCTGTGCCGGCGCTTCGCTGGGTGGGGGGGCTCCTTATCCGACCCTCCATCAGCTCGAAGGACCACCTCGGTGAACCGGCCTCTCCCGCTGGGGATGCGCGGTCCCAGCAGGGTGAACCGGGGGCGGGCCTAGACACAGGCGCGCGCAGCGGGACGGGGCCGCTGGGAGCCTGTGCTCACCTCCGTCTCCCAGGTAGAGGTCCGGGGCTTGGGGCGCAGTGTCTTCCCCGAGGACAAGCAGAGCTTTCGGCCCCGGACCACGTGAAGGTGGGGGAGAGAGAGCCCCTGTCCCTGCACAGACTGAATCTGGGAGGAAAAAAGAGTGGAATCCCCGCACCCAGGGGCTACTGTCTGACTACCCTCCTCCCCGGCCCCCGACACTTGGGGACACCTGCCAGCTGGTGATCGGACAGTCCCTAAGGAGAGCTCAGGTTCCAGAGAGATCACTACTTCGTAGAGAAGTGTAGGGGGATGAGCCTCCTAGGAGAGGGAGGGAAGGATGGGGACATCTGGGGAGTTGCCCGCCCAGAAGAGCTGCAGAGCCTGCTTAGGGAGAGCACTGAAACCAGAGGGCCCTGCAAAGGCGGAGGCTTGGGGGCAGGTGTTGACTGGAAAAAAGTGCACAATCTGAGGGTTGTGAGTTGTTTTATTTGGGGTCAAATGAGGACTATAGCTTGAGAGATTGCATTTCAGATGGCTCTGAGAAACTGCTTCAAAGAGGGTGGGGTGGGGGGAGGGCAATATGTGATTTTATGCAGGGCAAGTACATGCAATCAGGCACATAATTTTTGCAGAACGTTTCTGCTAGCCACAAGGAGCAGAGGTCACCGTGAAGGAGAGGAGATGCAAGAATTGGGCTCATAAAATCATCTCCTGAAATTATCTGTCTGAAGACTCGTTCCGCCAGTTTTTCACAGAGCTCAGAGGGCCTCATTCCTCCTGATCTCCACCCTGAACTCCCTTCAGGGGGGTGTTGAAGGTCAGCAGCTGCAGTGGTTCATAATCTGATCCTTGCAGAGGTAGAGGGCCAGTGCCAATTTGTGGGTACTGCAGGTAAAGCATGATTTACTTTGAGGGGCAGGAGTGGAGCTAGACGGAAAAAAGGGACAGAGGCATGAGGATGAAAATGCAGGTTGGAAGCAAAATAGAAAATGTTCTGGAGAGAAGAGAAATCTGATCAGACTTGACTGACTCTAGGAGAAAGAAGGGAAGGGAGGCATGGAAATCCACCAGTTGTGATCATGGAGATGAAAAAAAAAGCACATTAGAGCTGTTTCCTAAGGAGACTCTTCAGGGGGTGTGAGTGATCCAGGGATTGGGGCAGTGAGGAATAGGAGAGGTGGGTGGACTAGAGCACTAAAGATTGAAATAGCCAAATGCAGAGAAGAACTGACAACTAAAAAGTCACTCGCCATCTGCTTTTAGGAGGGTTAGGTCATAGCCACTGCAGCTGCTGACCTTCAACACCCCCTGAAAGGAGTTCAGGGTGGAGATCAGGAATGAGGCACTCTTTCGTCTGGAAAAACTGGCAGAGAGATATTTTCAGGAGAAAATGTCTTGAACCCAATATCTTGCATCTCCTCACATCTAGAAAAATCACTAAAATCATTCATGGAGACACCTTCTCATGACTAGCAGAAACCTTTTAGTGAGATGTATGCTTCACTGCATGCACCACCTTCACCAAAATCACGTATGTATCAGCCTTCCCCTTCCTCCAGAGCAGGTCCTCAAAGCTGCTTGAGAACCATCTCCTCAGTAAGTCCCCAAATAAACTTGGACTCACAGCTCTTACGCTGCACTTTTTTTCCAGTCAACAGTATAAAGGGAAGTTTCAGAAGTTGTGTCAGTATTATTCATGACCACAGCAGCACAAGCTTAAGTGCACAAGGGAAGCTTTTAGTTAAAAACAGGTGGAGTGGTTTTTGTGTTCATAGGTCGTTCCGGTGTTCCTGGGATGTCACGACGCAGAACCAATGCTGCCCCTCGGCTCTGCTGGCTGATGTCAGAGAAAAGTGCTTCTCTAGGATTACCCAGCCTGTACCTGGTCACCCACAATACATCAGTCCTGGTTCAAGTTCATTAAACCAGATTAGAAAGAAGCTGGGTGCCTAAACTGGTGTTCACTGGCTGGAGCCTCAAGTCCCTCCTTGAATCAGCTCAGTGGGCAGCCTCTTCCATCAGGGCTTCCAAACACCCATGGTCCATGCTGGCAACCTCCGCAGTGTCACTGCACTCTACTACATCCCTCGGTTAAATGCTGGCACAGGAGAACTATTTCAAGACCATATAAATACACACACACACGTATACACATACACATGTATATACACACATTTATATACACCCACATATGTATATACACACATGCCTGCCTGCCTGCTAAGTTGCTTCAGTCACATCCGACTTTGCGACCCCCTGTAGTCCACCGGGCTCCTCCTCTGTCCATGGGATTCTCCAGGCAAGAATACTGGAGTGGGTTGCTGTACCCTCCTCCAGGGGATCTTCCTGACCCAAGGATCAAACCCTCATCTTCTGCGGCTCCTGCACTGCAGGAGCGGGTCCTTTACCACTGAGCCACTGGGGAAGCCCCATATACACATACATATATGCATATATATACATATTTGTATATCCATGTATAAGTCTGTGTATACATATATATTCACCAAGACTGGATGTCCAGGACCACTGAGGTAGTAGAGCCCAACTCAGGAAAAACCCTTCTAAGAGGTTTTCATTGGCCTTAGAATTGATTAGTGGCAGGTCTAAAACAAGAACCATTTTCAGGCTCCTGGACCTGACATTACAACCACATACCACTTGAAACCAGTGGCTTTCCAGGAAGTAGCAAGAATGATCTGGATGATCCCACTGGTGTGGCCCAGCTTTGCTGTGGAGGAGGTGTTTCGGGGCATCACTGTGACACTGTGCTGTGGGATGATGGCCTTAGCACCTCCCCTTCCTGTCATTTGTGACTTTCTTATGCGCCTGCCTCTGTCTCCCCCCACCCCACCAGGCTGGCTCACTCCCAGACTGCTGCTACCCCTAAGCTGCTGCAGAAAGAAAGTAAAAGTCGCTCAGTCACGTCCAACTCTGTGACCCCATGGGCTATACAGTCCATAGAATTCTCCAGGCCAGAATACTGAAGTAGGTAGCCTTTCCTTTCTCTAGGGGATCTTTCCAACCCAGGGATCGAACTTGGGTCTCCTGCATTGCAGGCAGATTCTTTACCAACTGAGCTATCAGGTAAGCCCAAGCTACAGCAGACACAGCCTCAACTGTCACCATCACAGCCACAAGAGAAGGAAAAGAATGTTGTTACTGATCAAAAAGTGAGAGAGAGAGAGGAAGGGGCTGGAACTCACGTATCGACTGAGAGGATCAGAAATAGGAGGGGAAGTGACTGCTTACAGGTTCTCTCACTTTCAGCAGAGGGCAGGCCAGGAAAAAAATCCAGTTGGGGGAAAAAATCCAGTTGGAAACTGGGGCTGCTAGAAACAATGCTGTTACTTAACACGGGACAGCAAAGGCAACAGAAACCAAACAGCCATTTTAAAAGCTAAAACAATGAGGAAGGAAGATTAGATGATACGTTTTCACTTAGAAATTCGAACACCGTGATTATCAAATGTCTAGCAATTTGAGGTTTGAGAAAGAAACCTTTTATATAACCAGAAAATTATCAGAAAACATTTGGATTTAAGCAAAATTTTAAAAAAAGAAAAAACTATCCTTAAAGGATATCAGCTTGGCTACTAGGTCCTTTATCCCTTTTTTTTTTTTTTGGCCATGCTGTGCAGCATGAAGGATCTTAGTTCCTTCATCAGAGACTGGACCTATGCCCCCAGCAGTGGAAGCGCAGAATCTTAACCACTGGACCACCAGGGAAGTCCCTGCCAGGCCCTGTATCCTTTAAAAGGGGCTCTACCCACCTTGGGGATGTGGAGCCAAAACTTGAGGAATTGAACACCTTTCACAGATCACACATTTTTTAGCATCAGAGAAGGGGAGTTTGCTAGGCATGCAGATTTTTTCTCTGTTCTTCCCCCAAAATTGATTCAATGTGCCCTGTGAGGAATAATGAATCAGCAGTTTATCGTCCCAGGTGGACAGTGCACGTGGTCCTCCAGCTCATTCTCTGTGAAATGCTGACTCATGGTGCTGCTCTAAGTCCCACAAAAATAAGTCACCTGGAGTTCTTGTTTAAAGATTCCTGTCCCATCCCCTATGCACGCTGATTTATCAGCAAGAGCACCAGGTGATTCTTAACAGTGAGGTTTGAAAACAATGTTTTACAGAACTACCTAGGGCACTTAAAAATGGACCTGTTTTGAGTACCACCCCCAGATTGTGGGCTCCCCTGGTGGTTCAGATGGTAAAGAATCTGCCTCTAATGCAGAAGACCTGGGTTTGATCCTTGGGTCAGGCAGATCCCCTGGAGAAGGACATGGCTACCCACTCCAGTATTCTTGCCTAGAGAATTCCATGGACAGAGGAGCCTAGTGGGTTACAGTCCACGGGGTCACAAAGTGTCAGACACAACTGAGCAACTAACATTTTCATTTTCCCAAAGATTGGTTTATTTGGTCAGTGAGTCAGATCAGACAGATATCTTGACTACATTCACTAGGAATTACTGATAAGAAACATCAGCAGTTATGTTTATTAACCAACAGTCTTGGTGACAAAAGTTCTGTCAAAACTGCAAATTAGTAGGGCTAAGGAGAGTTGAAGTAAAATGGTCCATGTTTAAAAATCACACTGGATACTCTTTTTTACAGGAGCATAAAATTTAATGATTTGGGCCAGCAATATGCTGAAATCCTAGTTAACAGAAATGAGATTACCATGGTTTTCATGTTCACTGTCCACAACAGGTTCAATGACAGAATTGAGAGCTTTTTCCATTTTAGCACAAAATGTGGAAGATGCTTCCTGGATCCTCATAACCAGATTTTCCTGCCTCTCTGATCAATGTTTTTCCCCCCTCAAGTCTTTGTACTGTATTTTGGTAGCCTAAGAAGATGGAATAGGGTTCTTCTGGAATGAAATGACTGACTCGAAAGCCCTTCAATGAATACTTAAATCTCTAGGTAGAGACGCATTTACAGCTAAGAGGAGCTTCTGACCTGATTTCACTTTCCAGGATCGTGACATATTTTACAGGCAGCACTGCAGGGAGGCCTAGCTAAACATCACTAGCTCTGCATCCTCAGGGAAAAGCCACAGAGCCGCTTACTTAGAGAGGGCTGAGCAGGCACAAATATAACAAGAGTCCAGGTGACATAGGGAATTCCAAATTGGCAAGAAAAGTTGAATTCTATTTTCAGTTCTAGGAAAGTCATAGCATTAATTTTAATAATGAACAGACTGAGTGAAAACTGAATCCTAATCCAGTTTTTAAATGTTTCCTACCAAGTTAAGTGCAATCAATATGAACAAAGTGCTTTTCCATCAGCAAGTAGAATGAGCTGGCCTCTGCAACAAGGGCTCCTTGGCTAATAGAAACTTCCCTCAACTGAGAGGATTAATCAAGGCTCCCGTGAATACCATGATTAGGACTTCTGCGCTCAGAACTAAGGCTGATGAATAGCTAACCAAATACAGGGTTCAGACAGGAACCGTGTTAAAGGAGTGAATGTGCACCATCTTATTAGCAACTGCTGGATGATTCCAATTCCTTCCTGTACTGTAGTTAACAAGTAGATGTTCAGATGAAAAGGACGAGTGTGAATTCATGGAGAACCTTAGTTACATCTGAGAAGTCAGAGAAATTTTCAGAAATGCTTCCAAATACAAAAGAGATGATGGAAACATAAAACCCAATGAATTCAACTGCTCTCCCTTTTTAATCAATTTTACACAATGATATTGTACATGAGTAATCACATTAGGAGACAGGATGGGTTTCCTGTACATATACAAGATGGTGCAAGCTCATTCACTGAGGCTTATAGGTTTTTATCAGTTTCAAGAGGAGAGGCAGTACAAAGCTTTTTCACACAGGTGAAACACAAGACGACGGAAGACAAGACAGAACATTAACTCAGCAGAGGTGAATTCTTAAGGCGTGTGGCTCCTGCCCACAGAGTCTGCCACGAACCAGGTGTAGAGGACTTTCTCTCCCGGGGATTTAACCTTTGATGAGCACAGGCCTGTGGGACATGCAGCTTTGTGGTGATGCCACAGCTCAACCACACCAACCTTGACACTGAAGCAAAGCGTATCTTCCTTTCTCCAAGTATTCTCAAGGGTAATAAAGCAATTCCTGGTCACCCTACTCCTTGGGTAACCCACATTCTAAAATATATGATTATTAATCTGGCAACATTCTCAAGTGTTTTGGCAAAGTACCTCAAACATCTCATCACTGTGCATCTACTCAACTAAAAATTCTTTGAGCTTCAAGATCTTTTCTGACTTCCCCCCTAAAGTTGGCAATTACATATAGAATAAACTTACTAGTTAAAAGAACTAAACAGAGGGCAGACTTTTCCTTACGAAATAAAGCAGGAATGGGAAGGGAGGAGAAAGTCTAGGACACACATCAACGGAGGAAGCTAAGTCCACTAACGACTCTATCACTTTGACACAACCCACTAACAATTCTGAGCAAGTGTGTTCCTACTTTCCTTTTTCACACCCAATCTCATCAGACACAGGAACTGTTAAATCTTCACGATGCTGATCTTCACTTGGCCACGGAATTCCCACGGCAGGCAATGGGGAACAGTGCCGACCGGCATGCACAGTCAGGTACAGCTTCTTGTGGCCAAAATTAGACCTTGTCACTGACTGGGACGGGTTTTAGTTCTCTTGCTTACGTACCTCAGGAACATGTAGGTTGAAAGTCTACATTAAACAAAGGCTTCCAGGACACAACAGGGAGAGAAAAACCCATGCATCTCATCCACATCTATTTTCCATCCTTCACAAAGCCCAACCCTCTTACAGTGATTTCATATCTGTATAAAATGGCTTTTATAAACAGGTTTTTAAAAAGAAAAAGGAGAAATCAGTTAACTGTGGCTGAGATTTGACCTAGAGAAAGAAAACAAAATGTTTACTCGATTTAAAAAATAACACTTTTACAAATAAAAGATAATCTTCAATCTGTAATTCTATTACTTAACCATCTCTGGAAGCAGAGTATTAATACAAAATAGGAACTGATTTTTTTCGTGAGATAATTCCACAGAATTTCAGTGAACATTTAACATTCATTTTCTTTGTAAATTCCATGTAATAATCAGTGGCTACTGAAGGTTTCCTACGTGTGATTTTGTATTTTTGCACACTCCTTCATATGACCTATGTCCTGGGAGGATCTGTGGTACGAAACAGCTGAAGGACAACTATTCCTTTCCTGAAAGAGTACAATCGGATTACTCCCTATCTCACGCCCACCGCTGCCACACACACAGGTGTTGTGTAGTCACTGAATTGTGTCTGACTCTACGTGACCCAATGGACTGTAGTCGGTCAGCCTCCTCTGTCCATGGGATTTCCCCGGCAAGAATACAGGGGCGGGTTGCCATGCCCTTCTCCTGACCCAGAGATCGAACCTGAGTTTCCTGTATTGGCACACAGAGGCTTTACTGCTGAGCCACCTGAGAAGCCCATGCAGACAGTTACCAATTCCTAAACTCAGAACTCAACACTACTAAACCCTGTTATGACGAAACTACCGATGACAGTTAATGCTGAAATAGTCCTTACTCCTGACCGGCTTCCTGAAGAAAACAGCTTAACCTTAAACAGCTGGGCTGTGCGCTTCTCTGCTGGCATCTGAGTCAAGACACAAGCACCCAGTGATGCCAAGTCTCTGAGGTCCTCCTCTCACAACTGTCTCAAGCCCTGCAGAGCCCTACCTCCTGCCTCTAGGAGATACAAACTCACCACCTTCTCCACAGAAAAGAGCCCCATGCAGTGTCCACATCTTCATATTTATTTCCATAGTAACAACATGGAAGTGAGTTAGGAACCACCACGGGGGTGAAAAACTGCATTGACTTCTGAGTTAAATCCCCAAACAATAAATTTCAACTATTTCAAGACTTCTGTTGACTTAACATTTATTGAATCAAATGCTGAACTGCCCCCCTCTGCCTTAGAAATCATGTTAAGACAGTTTGTTTGTCTTGTAAAGTATCTACGGTGGGATCTGACTTCTAAGACCTAAATGAGCTTGACCGTTACAGTCCATGAAGCATGACTGTACATAGATTTCTTGATCTAACATTCAAGAGGACATTTTTCAGTACTACTTTAATTTTGATCTGCCCCTAAAAGGCAGAAACCTCATCTCACAATCCTCTGCAACTTATCTCAGTATTTTAGAGTAAAGGAATGAGAAGAGGTCAAGGCATAAAGAAAACCCAGCTTCTTTAGGCACAGTGGAGCACAGAGCTCCTGGAGAGACAGCCTCTGTCCTTATCTGCTCAAGGTTGTTGGTCACAGTTCCCTTAAACATGCCTGGAAATGCTGCCAGCAACAAGAGACTCAAAGGAGGGGACCAATTTTCATAAAAGAAGTTAACACGTTTAGGAAACACACAGAGTGAAACCAGTCAGCAACGGCCTATGTGTAAGACTTGTGCTCAAAGCTTTGGTGGGCCTCCTTGGCCTGTTTCTCAGACACCAAAACTCATTCCTGATTAATCAGCAACACACGATCAAACCAAAATACAGAAAAACATACTTTTGTTCAGAAGAGGGAAACAAAGGCACAGAAACCTGCCAAAACAGATTTTTTCCCCCCCGTAAGAATAGTATGGTTGATTAAAATAGTTTATCACTAGTAAAACTTGTACCACTAAAGCAGACAATACAAATTAGTTTTTTAAAAAAATGACATTCACTGAATTCCTGGTCTGTGCATTCAATGTGAATCATCATTTCAAAAATATATTACAGTTAAAGGTTTGTAAGGAGTTCTGGCTGGGGTTTCTACACTATATTTAGCATTTCAGATGAGAAGTACCACAAGGGTGGGTTAGGTATCTACTGTCCCTTTGTATGCCACGTATGGTGATTAAACAGTCTATCTCCTACTGCAGGCTCAAAGACGTCCAGGGTGAGAAGGTCTAAGTGATATATTCAATAAGTTCTATACCCCTCATCAAAGGCAGCCCTGTGCATCAAATTCCATACCTAGAAAGTTCAATAAACTGTTACACTTTAATAAATACTTCTGCGTATTTGTTCACCTTCTGCTTTTAAGCTCAGCTTAAATGTTGTCAAGGAAACCATTTCACAAGAGGGTACATGACAACCTACCATCAGCAATATTCCTTGTTTATTAGAATCTGAAGATGTCCATATTACATCAAATATAAATATATATCATATTTACATTTCCTTCTTAGCTTTTCAATTTAGGTGAGTGTATTTATAGATAATGCCACTAATGTCACCACTATTTTAATCCTCAGTGCAACTGGTTATTTTCCTTCTGTTAGATGCTTCCAAGATTAGACAGCATCTTAAAAGAGGTGTACTGTTCTTTTTTTTTTTTTTTTAATGAAAAGAAAGAATGAGTATCCATAAACAGAGATCTAGGAATTTTCTAGATTTGGGTTGTGTTTTTTTTTGTATTTCAAAATACCTGAAAAATGTGGTCCCTTTTTGCAGTACTATTCTCTATGTGGGGACAAGAAATTAATGAAATATGCAACTCAGAAAGGAAAAGAACCCAAAGAAAAGAGAACCTGCTTGTTAGCTCATTAATCTGTTTAGTAAAGATCTGTTTTAAAAGGTCTGAACACTGTACAATATTATACAAAAACAATCTTCAGCCTTCAAAGCAGCTGGTACGTTTTCTGAGAGATCTGTGTGCCCTGCCAACAGTCCGCCGCCTTGCTGGGCCTTTGTCTCGGTCACTTTCGGTCATCGATAGTCTTAATGAATTCCACGGCCGCCGTGAACTGCATCCACCAATAGGACTCCTCTCCAGACAGACAGCTGGCATAAAAGCTACTGATGTACTGAACAGTGGACAGCAAACAGGGTGGATTTGCCTAGAGAAGTGAAAAACAAAGTCAACTACTCAGCCGGAAAAATCATTTATGGTAACATCTTTCAAATGTTTTCCTGTGAAAAAGAGATACCAGTCCTTTTCAAAATAATCCCCCAAATCCTTTTTGGAACTAATTTGTAAACCCAAGTTACTGTGAGGAGCAACAGTGTATTGGAAAGAAGACTCAGGTTCTAATCCTAGCTCGACTATCTAGAGCTTTCTAGCCTAACAAAGCACTTGACCTCACGGGTCCTTAGAGGGGCTGCACTAATCCCAGTGGCTTTACTCAACATCCCAAGATTCCAGATAAGGAAGGAAATGCTGCAGACAAATTGAGTTATATCTGTTTAGTAAGTAAGGATAGAGCAGAGAAAGAAAAAAACTAAAAAAAAAGAGTAGGCCCTCTGCTGCAGGAGGCAGCACAGAAACTCCTGCTTTTCACCTCCAGGCTCAAGTGTGTTAAATCAGGAGGGCAAGCTAAGGCCTGCTCCTTAAAAGGGGCTTAGACTGGCTCTGCATAGGGACTAAACACATCACCTGCGGAAGGGAGCTGAGCAACGGGCAATAGGAGGAGTGAAGCAGGCTCATCGCACACTGATTCAGAGTCAGGGTTCTGACTCTGAGCTAAGAGTTCAGGCTGCAGAAATACCGCAACATTAAGAATTAGTAAGCTATATGTCAAATACACTTTAGACATCACCAGAGGGCTGAGCTGACTGGAACACATACTGGCTGGCTGTTGTGCACCCAAACTGCAGGGTCCCCACCTCCAAACCAAAATGTTCAAAATAAACCATGTGAATGGTGACACTTTAAAGTCAAAAAAGGACAAGAGGTGTCAGTGCTTTTAAAAACAATATGGTACAATTAATAAAATGTGAGGTCAAAGAGGAGAAAGATGACAGGAAAATGTAGTAGTTTATGTGATAACCACTATGAAGAATTCAACATGAAAGAAGATGGTAAAAACATGACCAGAGAACCTGCCCTCATTCATTCATTCAGTAATTACCTACTGAGCTCCAAGCAAGACCTTCAGGCACTGCTTTAAAAAGCTGAAAATGTTCATCTAGGAATCTAGCTCTTCCTTTCTTTGGAAAACCCTAACTTCAGAACAGAACATAACTTGACGTTAACTACTTTCTTCCTGGGTATCACAGAGCTGGAAACTTGTAAAAGAGTCAAAGTCTGTTAACACCTGGCGACCCTCTGCACAACCCCCCGAATCAGGATGGCAAAGAAACTCTTCTCACGGGTGGTAGCGAGGACCTACCTTGA
The DNA here is from genome assembly GCF_003369695.1 of Bos indicus x Bos taurus. Taxonomy (NCBI): domain Eukaryota; kingdom Metazoa; phylum Chordata; class Mammalia; order Artiodactyla; family Bovidae; genus Bos; species Bos indicus x Bos taurus. The sequence goes on along the minus strand of NC_040086.1, from coordinate 95,350,600 downwards.
TCAACACAAACACCAGCACAGGGACGAAGTCATCTGCCCCTGGGACGGAGTCCTCGTTGGCCAGGCTCAGGAGGTTCATGATCGTGGAGCACATTCTCAGGATGCACTGCACTTTGTCCCGGGGCGTCTTGTAAGCACTTATTGTCCTGATTTCTGACTGTGCCGAGGGCCACGGTGCCTCCTTAAGATAAACCTAAGCGAGACCACACACAGACTGTCATGCACGTGGGAAGCAGTGACCAGAGCAACCTCTACGTCAGGAGGCGGATGGGTGAAGCCGCTGCCTTTTCCCTTTTTCAGAAAAACCAAATTGCAATTCCTCCCCATCCTCCCACTTCAGGATTGAAGCCTAACTTTTAAGCTTTTAAATTATTTGCTTTGAATTTTAAAATAAAACCACCCAGAGAAATGCCCTGGCCGTTGAGTAGTTAGGACTCTGAGCTCTCACTGCCAGGGCCCCAGGTTCCATCCCCGGTCACTGGGGAACTAAGATCCCCAAGCTGCATGATGCGGCCCCAAAGGAAAAACAAACAAACACACAAACCCACCCAGAAATATAGTAATAGAGGCATCTGATAACACAGAACCTAGAATTCATAAATTTAAAACAATTATCTTTCTTAAAAGAGCTAGAATGGGACTTATCTATGTATTGCAGCTGATTCCAAAAGCACCGACAAGCTACTTTTACAATAGCTTAAAAATTAGTATGTACCTGTGTTGCAGCAGCTCTAGAAATCAAGGACAATTAAAAATTTTATGCCAATTAATATCCAGATTCTAATGAAACAACCAGAAAACTCATATACCTAAAACTTTCCTGTTTCCTGATTTTGTAAGAGGTGTAAGACAGGTAAAAATGTACTATTAGGAACTAAAAGGTAATTCTGAGGTCACATTCAGATTCAGTTCCCTCTTCTGGACAGGAGTTTCCACACTCTCTTTGAAGTTCCACCAGATCCTTTCATATGGGACATTCCTGCAGAATGTTCTGGAAAGAACACTGGCTATTGAGTGGTTAGGACTCCAAGGCTCTATATGATAATAAAAGCATCAGTGGAGTGTGTGGTTGCCGCAGGAGGAGTGAGCTGTGAGCAGGAAGCCCTGCCTACAGGGGGTGATGTCAGGGCGGGGGCTACCCCAGGCTGGCCCTCCACTCACCTCTCACTACTAAGGTCCTTTCTCAGGCTAGGGAATTTTAATCCACGGAAAGACCTTTGAGAATTTTATTGGCTGAAGGACATCCAGTGCAAGTGGTTTCTTTATAACTTACTATATTCTGCTTCCCTGAAAAATTGGTAACATGTACATAGCACACCAAGACACTTTTAATTGAATAATACCATCCATACTGTATAAACTGTTATTACCTCTGGTATCTGCAGAGCTCTGTGATTTGCAGTCACTACTTTAGACAATCTCTGAATATGTTCATGAAGAACCCTGAAAATGCCCCAAAACACATATGTAAATACATAATTCAGAAAAGAAGGTATGCAGGTAGTCATAATCGGTTTCCTCAAAACACATTTAAACCATTTTAGACTCACTTCCAAATACAGATTACCATTACAGTTGAGACTCTCTCTTAGCTATAAGTATTCTGTCCTGGTCAAAAACTCTCACGTTTAGGATCTGCTTAGAAAGGCTCAGGGAGCCAAGGGGATGCAGGAGGAAGAGTGGGAACCCCTCCTTTCTGGACCAGGGAAGTGTCCACAGGAGAAGTGAGGGGACTCCTTAGCCCGGAAGCTACCTGGACAAGCTAACTGGTGAACAGGCTAAGAAGAAGTGGAGGGGTCAAAGGCCAGAAACTGGAGAGCACAGACGCTTTGATGGAGAAGGGATGCTGAGGACGCTCACCTCTCATTTCAGAGATGACAATGATTAGGCCTAAAAGGTGAAGGATTTCCCTAAGGCCACACAGTGGTGAGTAGCTGAGGCTACGCCCAGTCTCCTGCCTTTGAGTGTCCTTTCCAGAACACAGTGCTAACTCTCTATAAACCTGCAAAGATGACACGGAGGGGACAGAGGCATACTCGGCTTCAAAGGTCCTCTCTGCAGTAAGCAGTTTGAATGTTCCCATTCCTCATCCCACCCTGGAAGCCAAAAACTGGGGCTCTGGAGAAAAAACAGAACCCAGTTGGCAAATTGCATACAGAAACTTGGGGAGGGGTAAAAAGCCCGAGTCTAGGAACAAGTGAGGGAGGCAGGTGGGAACGATCCTAACCCACTCAAAGGAAAGTGAGCTCTCTCAAATATACGAGAGATCTTAAAATTTCCATGAAAAAAGTGAATCTTACAGAAACCACCAGTGTCCCACCCTGAGGTCCTATTACATGGGCCCCTCAGGGCCGCTGGCACAGTGAGTCACTGTCACTGCTCGGGGCACACGGTGGCCACTGAGCAACACACTCGGGGACAGAAACCGGGTCATAAAATGCAGAAGAGGAAAAAATTAAAATGCTGAGTTTCACTACCCCCAAATAACCACTGTTACCCTTCTAGATTGTTTTTTTCAAGATCAGTATTTTTAGGATTGTTTTTAAAAATAGGCTTTACTGAGATTTAATTCATATGCCATACACTTTTTGATATTTTGATATTCAAATACATATCATTCCCAATAAATAAAAAGAACATATCAGAAGTCACACACTGTGCTTGATGCCCCAGTGGAGAGATGAATGAAGCGTTGTGTTCCTGGACTCAAGAAGGAACCATCCGGTGGAGGACAGAGGCGTTCATCAAACAATCACACAAACCAGTGATCCGGAACAGAGGGCGGTTCTGCCCCCAAGGGGCACTTGGCAGTGTCTGGAGACGGCGTGGTTCTCACAGCTGGTAGGGTACTACCAGCCAAGGCCAGCCATGACGCCACATGTCCCACAAGGCACAGGACAGCCTCCCACAGTAAAGAATCATCTGGCCCGAAATGTCAGCCATGCCAGCTTGAGAAACCATGACTCAAGTGTAAAACTGCAATGGTGGCAAGTGCTAAAGAAAGGTACCCAGGCCTGAGGCAGCCCTGCCCTGCCAGGGCATCTCACCCAGGCAGACAGGCTAGGAAAGGTTTCCCCCGAGGAAGTGAGGTCTGAGTCCTGATCTGAAGGGTAAGAGTAGGTAGAAGAAAGAAGGGAAGAATAGCTGCGGCAGAGTAAACAGCAGTGCCTTCCACAGCGGCCAGGCCAGTGTACACGACCCTCCAACCCAACTCCCAGCATCTCTGAGAACACAGCGCTTTCCTTCTTTCCGGTCTGGTAACTCTGAGAGATGCAAAAAGGAAACACGTATCTTTTCCTTTACTACTCAGATACCATGTCTCATGAATAGCTTGTCTAAACTATGGGGCTGGCTGGGATAGCCCTACTTAGTCCATCACAGGCAGGAGCACTCACTGGTCACGGAGTATGTCCCCGTCCTGATTTGGGTAGAAGGCAAGTTTGAAGATCCGGTTCATCACACTTCTCTCAATGGCCAGCTGAGCGTCCTGAAGCTGTTCCTCACTCGCGTTCTGCCATATGACGTCCTGGGCCATCGCGCCGTACAGGAACTGCAGAAAATCTTCCACTTGGGCGGTTTTATCATCAGCGGCTGTGAGTTTCTGAAAGTCTCCAATGCAAAATAATATGCTTTAAAATAGAGTATTTGAACGATTTTAAATAGGAAATTATTAGAAAGTAGTTAAAAATAGAAAACTATTAGAATCATAATCTACTACTGTGCCGCTACCATGCTCTCAAAGCCAGAAGTATCTGGGCATGGTTTCATTTGGGGAGAAAATACATCCAAATCATTAAAAACAGGGGAAAGGTAAGACACATGCAGAAGTTTAAGAACAAGAGGTTTGTTACAAAATGATATGCTTTGTTTAAAAAAAAATAAGAAAAATTGGGTGCATCCAAAACTTTGTTAATTTTGCCAACTTTTTAATAAACCATAGGTATTCAACCAGGATAAACACGACATTTATTGGTTGAATATCAAGGTTTAATTACTAAGAAATAACTGGGAATTTAAGGAACTGCTCTTAGACAGGTAGGTACTTAAAAAGTAGCAAAAGAAAACTTCCCAAATCTTCCCGCTAACATACGGCTTCACCGAGGGTCTCTGGTTACCTTGAATGAATTCCCTGATCTTCTTCTCTTTGCTCTCAAGCAGCAGCCTCACACAGACGGTGGTGAAGTATCGATTGGCCACCTCTTTGTCCCGCAGAACCCTCTGCAGTAGCCTTTCCAGGTGAGCCTGCGTGGTCTGCAGTCCTTGTCGACAGCGAGTGAGGTAAGCAATGTAGGGGGCCCGCTTCCTGAAAGGAAAGACGCTGCAGGACGCCAGACACACACAGCGCACACCTTCCTTGGAGATGAAGAGTCCTGACTTTTCTCCAAAGGAAAAGAACTACCCCAAAGACTCTGGTTTTACAGATGAGCCTATCGGGCTGCAGACAACCATCCTGAGAACTGACTATTTTGCCAGGTCAAGAAACAGAGTCAGGACTCCCCTAGCGGTCCAGTAGTTACAAGTCCGCCTGCCAAAGCAGGGAACATGGGCTCGATCCGCAGTGCGGGAAGGTGTCACATGCCGAGGGGCAAACCTGCGTGCCACAGCTACTGAGCCTGAGCTCTAGAGCCTGTGTGCTGCGACTCCTGAAGCCGGCACACCCTAGAGCCTGTGCTCTGCAACAAGAGAGGCCTGTGCTCTGCAACAAGAGAAGCCGCAGTGAGGAGCCCACACACCACATTAGAGAAAGCCCTCACGCAGCAATGAAGACCCAGTGCAGCCAAAAATTATGCAAGGGTAGAACGTACACTACAGAGAACAGACCCAACATTTTATAACGACTTTAACTGAAGTATAATGTTCAAAAAGCGCATCACTACGTTGTACACCTGAAACTAACACTGTAAATCAACTGTATTTCAATTAAAAAAAAAAAGAAAGAAACAGAACCATTTACTGGTCCGAACACTCAGCTCCCTAACTCCCTAAACACTACCAAATCTCTTCCCATCACTGGTCTGTTCTGCACTGGAGCACAGTCTCCATGCTGGTAGAACCTCGTACTTGACAGGAAGTTGACTGCTACAAAAGACTAAAATAACAACAAAATACAGGCTGATATATCACAAGATCACTAAATATACCACCAATTATCTGCTTATAGTCTAAACGCAACAATCACTAGAGCACCCATTCCCTAAGCCTCTTTACTTCCTAAGCTTCTCAACTTAAATGTCAGCAGTGATAGGCAACAGGCAAATGGTAACAATTCCTAGGACTCCTCCTGCTTCCCTGGTCCGTGGAAGTAGTCTTTTCTATCACCACTAAAAGAGGGAAATGACATCCTAGTTATCCTGGCCCCACCTCCACCAAAGATGCTTTTGGGCAAAGCTGAAGTCAACTGTACTCTGTTACTAAGATCTGAGTGAGTGAGTGAGTGAAAGGCGCTCAGTCGTGTCTGACTCTTTGTGACCCCATGGACTATACAGTCCATGGAATTCTCCAGGCCAGAATACTGGAGTGGGTAGCCTTTCCCTTCTCCAAGGGATCTTTCCAACCCAGGGATCAAATTGCACCACAGGCAGATTCTTTACCAGCTGAGCCACAAGAAGCCCAAGAATACTGGAGTGGGTAGCCTATTCCTTCTCCAGCAGATCTTCCCCACCCAGGAATTGAACTGAGGTCTGCTGTGTTGCAGGCAGATTCTTTACCAACTGAGCTATCAGAGAAGCCCTAGTAAGAGCTGCTCGCTTACAACTACACTTCCAGACTAAATATCCACATATGTTGCTTGGAAATCTACATCCAGGAAAGCCCAGCACTTTGCAGTGAGCCTAGATTCATTTCTGAAATAAGGGCTGAGAAGAAAATACTTGCAGCTGAAAACAGTTATACAAGTGAAACAGGCTGGGGATGTTACCTGTAGTCCTCGGCGATGGACGCCAGCAGCTTCCTACAGGTCCGGTTATCAAAGCGGCACACACAACGCATTGTTTCCTGAAGCTGAGCCATTAAGTTCTTATCTTGTAAGTTAATTGCTTCAGCTATTTGCACTTTTAAGAAGCAGACAATTTCATTGTCTAAATAAAAAAACATCAGAATTCTGTTACTGTTGAGAAGTTCCACAAGCTTTATATAAGCTGAAGGTCATCCCTCAGCCTGTGGGAAGTCAGTTATGTCTGTATCAGTAAAACTAAGCAGAACCAATCAGAGAACATTTTCACAAACCACGAGTAATCCAAGTGCCCTTCACTTCAGTTCAATTCAGTTCAGTCGCTCAGTTGTGTCCGACTCTTTGCAACCCCATGAATTGCAGCACGCCAGGCCTCCCTGTCCATCACCAACTCCTGGAGTTCACTCAAACTCACGTCCATCGAGTCAGTGATGCCATCCAGCCATCTCATCCTCCGTCGTCCCCTTCTCCTCCTGCCCCCAATCCCTCCCAGCATCAGAGTCTTTTCCAGTGAGTCAACTCTTCACATGAGGTGGCCAAAGTACTGGAGTTTCAGCTTTAGTATCATTCCTTCCAAAGAAATCCCAGGGCTGATCTCCTTCAGAATGGACTGGTTGGATCTCCTTGCATTCCAAGGGACTCTCAAGAGTCTTCTCCAACACCACAGTTCAAAAGCATCGATTCTTCAGTGCTCAGCCTTCTTCACAGTCCAACTCTCACATCCATACATGACCACAGGAAAAACCATAGCCTTGACTAGATGAACCTTTGTTGGCAAAGTAATGTCTCTGCTTTTGAATATGCTATCTAGGTTGGTCATAACTTTCCTTCCAAGGCGTAAGCGTCTTTTAATTTCATGGCTGCAGTCACCATCTGCAGTGATTTTGGAGCCCCAAAAAATAAAGTCTGACACTGTTTCCCCATCTATTTCCCATGAAGTGATGGGACCGGATGCCATGATCTTCATTTTCTGAATGTTGAGTTTTAAGCCAACTTTTTCACTCTCCACTTTCACTTTCATCATGAGGCATTTTAGTTCCTCTTCACTTTCTGCCATAAGGGTGGTGTCATCTGCATAGCTGAGGTTATTGATATTTCTCCCAGCAATCTTGATTCCAGCTTGTGTTTCTTCCAGTCCAGCATTTCTCATGATGTACTCTGCATATAAGTTAAATAAGCAGGGTGACAATATACAGCCTTGATGTACTCCTTTTCTTATTTGGAACCAGTCTGTTGTTCCATGTCCAGTTCTAATTGTTGCTTCCTGACCTGCATATAGGTTTCTCAAGCGGCAGATCAGGTGGTCTGGTATTCCCATCTCTTTCAGAATTTTCCACAGTTTCTTGTGATCCACACAGTCAAAGGCTTTGGCATAGTCAATAAAGCAGAAATAGATGTTTTTCTGGAACTCTCTTGCTTTTTCCATGATCCAGCAGATGTTGTCAATTTGATCTCTGGTTCCTCTGCCTTTTCTAAAACCAGCTTGAACATCAGGAAGTTCACAGTTCACGTATTGCTGAAGCCTGGCTTGGAGAATTTTGAGCATGACTTTACTAGCGAGTGAGGTGAGTGCAATTGTGCGGTAGTTTGAGCATTCTTTGGCATTGCCTTTCTTTGGGATTGGAATGAAAACTGACCTTTTCCAGTCCTGTGGCCTCTGCTGAGTTTTGCAAATTTGCTGGCATATTGAGTGCAGCACTTTCACCGCATCATCTTTCAGGATTTGAAAGAGCTCAACTGGAATTCCATCACCAAGTGCCCTTAACTGATGCTAATATAAATGTGTTACATTGAACTGCATGGAACTGCTGTATAGTTTAAACACAGTTGAATACTGGCAGTTTCATATGGTTCCTATAAAGCATAGGGAAAAAACAAACTCTCATGTAGCAACCTACCTTCTGGGTCTGTATGGTCTGGTAAACCGTTTCTTGTTGAGTGGGTTAGCACTGGGAAAGCCACAGAATCCGCAGAGCAAAGAGCGAGCCTCAGTTTCTTTTTTGCATCTCTAAAAAACAGATGAAAATACAGTCATTTCTTTGTCCAGATATGGTCACATTCTATAAACTATTATCTTATTTACTATACAAATTATTGGGCTTCCCAGGTGGTGCTCGTGGTAAAGAACCTGCCTGCCAATGCAGGAGACATAAGAAACATTTGATCCCTGGGTCGGGAAGATTCCCTGGAGGAGGTCATGGCAACCCACTCTAGTATTCTTGCCTGTAGAATCCCACGGACAGAGGAGCCTGGTGGGCTATGGTCCAGAGGGTTGCAAAGAGTCAAATACAACTGAAGCAACTTAGCACACACGCACATACACAAATTAATAGGCTAGCTCAGGACTCAAATGTTTCAAATGGTCATAAATAAAAGATAATTTTTAACTTACTGACACCTTGCTTAAGGAGTGGGCTTTCTGGTTACCTGAGAAGTAAGGTTGTAAAGGTGGCTCTGAGCAAGGACCATTTGGTAAAGTCACTAGAATCAAACAAATCCTTTCTGACGTTCCAACATCCACTGAATTCTATGCTAAACGTGATGACAAGTCAGAAAGCCAGATTTTGCCCATGCTGGGAAGGAATCAACAGAAGTCATCAGGACCATCTCAGCACTCAAACTAAGGAAGCCTTCCACCACATTTCTCAAGAAATGTTGATCCTGCCAGAAGACAAGCTTGTGACAAGAAGACCTTTCTGTTGCCTTGTTCATCAAAACTTTGTATTGAACCAAAACCCGCTCAACTTCTGACCACTGAACCTCCTGCTACCACCTGGCAGAGCACCCTTCAGCAAGACATCACCCTCCTCAGCAACGCAGTCCTTCATGCTGGGAGGGTCTTGGAGGGCAGGGATCAGAGCTTCTTCAGAATGGCTGAGGCTGCCTCCCAATAAAAGGAGTCAAAACACCTCTGAGAGCAAGCCAGAGTTTGCTCCTATTGCAGGATTATCACTTGTCCACCTCACCTGACTGGTTCTGAGACCCACCTTAATGGTTTGCTTCCTCGAAAATGAGTAACTTACGAATCGGCTCAATCAACTGTAATATTTGCCTACTTTGTAAAGACTCCGAAATATAAAGCAGTGACATCATGGCTGGAAAATAAAAATTGTCTCCCACTACACCCCATGCCGTTTTACCATAGGAAAAAAGTATAAAGCTCCATAATATTTAATGATAAAATGATATGTACAGCACAGGGAATATAGTCATTATTTTATGATAACTGTAAATGGAGTACAATCTTTTAAAATTGTGAATCACTATGTTGTACCCCTGAAACTTAAACAATATTATAAATCAACGATACCTCAATAAAAGTAAATAAAATGATATGCTATTAAGAGTTTACTTAAATTAAGTGGGGGAGGAAGTAAACATGAAACAATACTGGCCACGTATGAGTAACAGATCTGGGGAACGGGTACATCACTGTACTTTCCCGTTTTGTACAAGCTAGAAAGTTTCCAAAATAAAAAGTTTAAAAAGCTAGAAAGACAGAAACGGAGAGATGGACAGATAATTAATGCTTTAAAACTGATAATCCAGGGGCTTCCCTGGAGGCTCAGTAGGAAAGAATCTGCCTGCTAATGCAAGAGACAGGAGTTCAATCCTCGATCCGGGAAGATCCCACATGCCTTGGAGCAACTAAGCCCGTGCACAACTGTTCAGGCTCCTAAAGTCATTTTCTCAAACTGTGTTAGAAATCGAGGGAATGAGGAAGATGATAAACTGGGAGGGCTCCAGTAGGCTTACTGGGGAAGTGGGTTACTCAACAATATGTGGTCCCTGTGAGCCCATGAGGTTTGCTTGGCTTTTTCATTCTCTGAATTAAAGCCTTTGTATATGACATCCACAAGGCGAGCAAAGTCTTCTCAGTGCACAGCGTTTCGTTCTTACCTCCCTGCTCTACATGTTTATTAAGGGACTCAAAGAAACACCTGACTTGAAGTGACTGCAATAGTGATGACAAATTCAAACCCAAAGATTCTAAGTCGTATACAAGAAATACCTGTAAGAGAAGGCTGAATCCTGAGGGTGAGCCGCTTGGCTCGCAGAATCTGGGAGATCGTCAGCGGAGATGTTCTGCAGGGTTTCGTCACGAGGAGAGTCGTGTGCGCTTTCACCGTCACCCATGACTTCTAAACAAATCCCACCCCCGGCAAAAAGGATAAGCAAGTTAATCCGGAATATTCTAGTACTGGTAGGTATTCAGAGCAACTCAACGATAAATTAAGCTGTGCCCTCTGAAAAGAGTTCTTTGAGAGAGAAAGGGAAAAAAAAAAAAGAAACTTCAAACATATAAATAAACTGCCTGCAATGATAATATATCAAGAGAGCAATTGAGAATAATTTTACTTCTTATCCAATTATAATCCAAAACAATGAAAACCTTTATTAACTTAATAAAGATAATACTCTGTAACCACAATCACTGAACCACAGAACTAAAAGGGGGTCTCAGAAATCATTTTATATAACACTCTCGTTTTTCAGACGTGGAATCCTGCCCAGTCAGGAAGCAGCTGGCTGTGACCCTCTCGGCCAGGCCACACTGAGACCCCTCATCCTCACTCCAAGGGACACCCCCCCAATCCTCCCCACCTGAGAATGAGCTGGGGACAAACTCACAAATGCAGCCAGCACAGACCTATGGTGCCCCCACAGTTATTTTTATGTTTCTAATTTATCCATTTAGATAATACATGCATGTATACAATCAAAAGAAATGACAAGTTCCTTAGTGTAATAAAGATACTGTGCCTATGTGGAAAAAAAAATCTTTATTCTTAGGAGATCATTTCAAATACTTCAGGAAAAAAATACATATAGAAAATGTGGCAAAACATTAACAACTGGTAAGTCTAGGCAGATGGAATATAACAGACCTTCACTGTACTATTCCAACTTTTTTGTTATTTTAAAACTTAAAAAGAGTAGGTGGTTTTCTCAGGCTCCTGTGAGTCCCCCTTGAGCCAACTCATGTTCAGTTTGTCAGAGACTCTTCCAGAGACGCTCTAATATTAATCTTGGGGATTATACCATGGTTTTTTGACAACTGTTTACGGGAGCTACTAAAGGGCTACTTGGAAGAATGGATACGTGTGTACGTACGGCTACGTGTGTACGTATGGATATGCGTGTGTACGTATGGCTACGTGTGTACGTATGGCTACGTGTGTGTGTATGGATACGCGTGGGTACGTATGGATACGTGTGTACGTATGGCTACGTGTGTGTGTATGGCTACGTGTGTACGTATGGATACGTGTGTATGTGGCTGGGTTGCTCTGCTGTGCACCTGAAACTACACTGTCAATTGACTAACTCCAATATAAAAGAAAAAGTTAAAAAAGAAAGAGGCTACTTTCAGTTCAGACCACTTTCATGGCAGTGATATAAAAGTTCCTATTCCGTTCTTTATCAGGATGGTCACCTGCACTTTCGTAGTTTGCCAGAGCTCCCTCACTGGGGCTGGTGCGTTTGATGGCATTCCTGTATTTGTCCAGAATATCCTCAGCGACCTGAGCCTGTGCACTGAGTCTCGGGCTGGGATCATCTGCGGGAGGGAAAGGAGAGGAGAAGAATTAGTGCCCCTTGGTTTGCATCCACTCTGATGTTAGTACGACACCAGTAGCATAATCCCAAAGTCGGATTAGGAGGTAAGACTTTTTAGAGCACATATCTCAGTGTTACAAGAGGCACCATGCAGCTGCCTACTCATCCCAGGTCTAGGTCTGAGAGCCTTGCCAAGGCATGAAATTGGGACGAATAGCTCCACTTTCTCATCATCGTCAGATTTCTGCATGACACTGTCAAACAGTTCAGTGCAGACTGAATGGATGATGGGATCCTACAGTGTTTACACTCAAATCACTGTTATTAGCAATGCATGCTAACAGAACTTCCAACAAGGCGTTTTTATACTCAGGCTTCATTTATTCAGACATCTCTATGCTGAAGGAGGAAAAAAAACGTATTCAGACTTAAAACTTAACCCTTTTAAATACTTTTAAAATGCCTTCCTCCACTTTTCCTTCATGAATTTTTCTCTCTACACCGTATTTAAAACCTTCAGGTAATTCATATTCTATTTCACTGAATCTCACCATGACAGTTACAGGTGCTGGACTAGAGAGCACTTTTGTGCATGCAGTGGCGTCAGAGGCACTCCCAGAGAATCTAGACATTCTGGGAGAGTGCTTGAATTGTACCTGGCGTACACAGAGAAAAGGTTTACCACCATCACAGGTACTGACAGGCCCACTATCCTGTCAGCAAAATAAGCACATCAGTTATGTTTTCCTGGAGTCAGATGGCAATGTCACTAATTAACAGTTAACAAAGCAAAGAAGTGCTACAGATCTATGGGACAAAACATAGTTCCATGGTGAGATGTGAATTCCTGAGACAGATCTAGGCCAAGCAGGTAATATCCACACTCCGGTAGAATCCCATTTTTTTAAAAAGTCTTAAAACATATATTTTTAAAAAATCACTAGAATGTATATATTCCTATGTGTTAACTGCAGCTAGTGTGAATAGCAGCTGACATTTACTGAGCTTAGCACGTGCCAGGAACTGTGCTGAACAATAACCCTACAAGGGAGGTACCATTACCACCCCTATTTTCAAGAAAAGGAAATCTAAGTAGAAAGAGGTTAAGTGGCATGCTCACAGGCTCTTCTTCTCTTTCTACAAAAAACAATATTTAGTGTTTGTGTCTCTGTAAAATTGTGGTAAAACTGTAGGGAGAAACAACTGCCAAAATAATTTAATTTCTGCTATAATAATTTCAATGCATGGTAAGAAAGTCCTAAAAAAACATGATCTTCAAAATGAAAACTTACAAAACCTTTATTGTTACAAAATCTTCTTTCTGCTATTGGTTTTGAGTGCTGTTGAAAGCTCTGAAAAAAGGCTAAACATAGTGAAAGCAATAATGTTGCTTATAACCTTTATTTCTATAATGCCATTAAAAAAAAATTTATCTGAGGACAATAAACAACAAGAACAAATAACTAAAACATACAAAAAATGCTATATGTACAAGGGGATGAGTGTTCCAACTTATCTTAAGTAGTTTTTCATAGTAAAAAAATAAAATTGCATATGATTAAATATCCAAAAGCAAGAAAATGGTTTACATTGCCATAAAATCATGATAGATGATCCAAGAGCCAATAATGATTAAAAAACCACCTATGTCTAGGAGAAACTGGGAGAGGGTTTATGAAATAACGTGTGCTAAAAGGATACAACTCTGATTTAATCATGAAAAGCCGTGTCTAGGTATGGAAAGATTCAGAGAGAATATGAAAAAAAGAAAAGGTGGCGAGATGATGGACAGACTGTTAAGAAATTCATAACATTTCAAAAAATTGATTTAATGATACTTTTCCGTGAGTCATTAATTAAGAGTGTGTAGAAATTTCTGCACCAGTCGGGCAGCTAAACTGCTTGAATCAAACACAAACAAAATGGAATATTTTATGGGAAAAACTTAGTCAACTTAGCTTCTCCTTTAGGCACCAAGAACTAATAAAAATGTATTGCCTAAAGACACGAATAAAAAATAATTTAAAACTTCTCCAAAGTTACTAATTCAAACATTTTGAAAACCTGAGATTTCTTCATTGAGTATTCCACTCTGTAAATGGTGGTGGTGTTCTAAAACGAGGAGCATGGTAAGAAAACACGAAAATCTTGCCCAAACTATGCCTTTCCAATTCTTCTCAATCAGACTAAGTGCCAAGATTCATGTGTGATTTGACTTAACACACACAACCCTTAGCACAGTGCCTGGCATGAGTCAGATGTTCAACAAGTGTTTGCTGGTTGAATGAGGCCTGACTGCTCTCAGCAGGAAACCTGGCCTGAAAGCACAGCTACTGCTGATAAAAGCCCTTTATTCCAGGAAAGTCATTTCATTAAATAAACAGGAAGGGACGCCGGGACATAGAACCGTCTACATGTATTTCAGAGCTAGACATGATGGGGCTATGCGGTGAAATGGGATTCTACCTGTACTATGCTGAGCTCTTTGAGGAGGATGTTCTTTTGAAACTTATCCCATTTTTAAATAAAAACCTTCTTTTTACCTGAGTAGGATAACATAATTTAAAAATCAACACAAGAAAAAGAGAGACGAGGAATTAATTTCCCTCCAGATGCTCTGCAGTCACTGGAGACAGTACACAGCTATCAAACTCATGGTTGGCTTGTCAATACTACCTCTCATACTTTTTCCTTTCAGGGTGTTCATTCATAATATGCCAAAAAGAAGCTGCAAAAATACAAATGCTGCATGAGGTAAGAACCCAACCCCTAGTTATATATTCCTTGGGTCAGATAACAATGTTAACATGATTCAAGCTGTAAAAAAACTGGTCAAGTTTACAAATCTACTGATGTTGTTTGAACACTTCTCGGGGAAAAAAGGAAATGATTAGGTAAAACAGAATTTCAGTGATCCTAAATAATCAAGAACTATAGATGGAAATAAACTGAGACTTCTACAATCAACGTTAAAGGAAACTACCGTCAATGATCCAAAGATACGGCATGCACAGCGCTGAAACCGTCACCACACTTTCCTCAAAGGCATGGGAGGTCGTCATCCCACTAAGATGTCGGGTGCTAGGGCAGGCCCAGAGGCTCAGGGTCAGGGGCCTCATCATAAATGCAAGTTATGACAATGAGGATGATGATGGTGGTGGCGGTCTGCAGGAAGAGCACACTGTGGCCGCCAACTGGAAACCACAGAGCTATGAGAACATACTCCCCACTGTACACACACAGACACACTCGTCTAAAAAGGCAACGCTTATGGCACCCAAGAGAAAGTGTTATGAAATATGTGCTCTGGGAATGAAGGAGCCAGGAAGTCCATGAGTCTACAAACCTGTGAGTGTTGAGAATCTGTCAGGCCCCAGATCATCTTTGTCTTTTTCTTGTTTTTCTTTCTTTCTAAATGGTATAGGAGCTGGAAATTAAATAAAGTCAGTAGTGTGACATATAACATACTGCACTACTCGGCAGACAGCAGTCATTCTGGAGTTAACTGGTGTGCCAACATTTCTAAGTGGAAGGAAGGTGAAAAGTTTAAAAGCTAAGAAATCCCGAGTGTCCACTGATTATCATTCTTAACATAGCATTGAAGGTTCTTAAAGAAGTTTTCAGAATCTGCTTTGAGGTCATCTGCCACAGGAAGAAGGATTTAACAGGAATCTACTGGCACTGAATCAAAACCACTGCCTCTTAACCTCTGCTCAAAAAAACACAACACGTTCAAAGCTCTGAGCCTCATTCTCTCCTCCTCTAGTGGGCCTGAGTCTGGCGTGAGAGCAGTGCTCCTCAGCTCCTGAGCACCACAGTGCCGAGAAGCGGCCTTCGGAAGCAGCCCCTCCCTTTAGTCCTGGATAATCTCTCCTTCCTAGAAGAGATGCTTTTGCCAACTCAGATTTCAATACCTATTGGAATGATGCCAGGCTATTCACACAAAAAAAGCGAACAATGTACACAACTGCCTTCCAGAATAAACACTAATATTCAGGGTATTATCATTCTCAATGATTATAAACATAAGAAGCTTAAGTTTATTCCAAGAATGTAAAGAATGAATTTTCAATGTTTATTAATAGCATCCCTTTTCCCTGCAGTAATTATTAGCAATACATATGTCAAAAGTCCTACATGTTTAACTTCAATGGAATATAATATTTAAACAACTGTGGCCTGCCTGACTTTCATTTATGAAACCATTGCCACTTCCTGCAAAGAACAGGAACTATCACTTCTAAAGCTGTACCTTAGCATTCACCTGAGTGAAAGCATTTTCTATAACCTCAAAACAGCATGAAACTCAGGCCCCACAAGAACCTCCCAGAGGAGTTGAAATTTTAGCTCTCTGAAAGAGATTTGGGGGCTTTGCTTCTTGTTGCTATTATTGCATTCTGATATCTTATAAAATTACCTTTGGGCATGGCAGAAACAAAACGTTTTCTCCACCAAGGTCTGTTCCTGTCTGATTTCTCATCATCGCTATCTTTGCGTTCTTCAGTCTGCAGAAAAAGTTTGATGTTTTATTTGTAGTTGGACAGCAGGATAAATTACTATGAAAAGGATTTTAGTTAGTCTGTAAAATACAAAAACCACTCATTTGTCTTCAAAGCAAAACTGTTCTTATTGTGGTACAGGCAGCTTCTGGAACATAGACGTATACCTTTCAAGCACTAGACTGATTGATTACTTGAGGGCAGGCATTATCTCACTACTGTCAGTAAGCCAAAAGGGTAATAGAGTCCAGCATAGAGTAGGCACTCAATAAATACTCATAAGGGATGACTAAATGCAATGCAGATAAAATCTAGAGATTTGGAGAGAGGTAGCAGTAGTATTAATAATAAAACTAAGTATGTACTGTGTGCCAAACACTGAATGAAAAACATGTATTACCTCATTTAAACTTCACAGTAGCCTTGTGGGTGCTAAGTGGCTTCAGTCGTGTCTGACTCTTTGCAACCCCACGGACTATAGCCTGCAAGGCTCCTCTGTCCATGGGATTTTCCAGGCAAGAATTCTGGAATGGGTTGCCATACCCTCCTCCAGGGTATCTTCCTGACCCAGGGATCAAACCTGGGTCTCCTGCATTGCAGGCACATTCTTTACTGTCTGAGCTACCAGGGCAGCAAAAGGGCTTAACAATAATATTTATAGTCTCAGGAAATAAATATTACTAAGCCCTCTTTATAGATGAGAAATATGAGGCTAAAAAAGGTTATCTCCCCAGGTTCCCCAAAGTTATACAGACTGGATGTGGCACAGCTGCTCAAAGCTAGATGTGACCAATTGCGAAGTTGCTGCTTTGACCATCAATTATGAGTTATCATTAAGACTACATGTCAAAAGGCAGAGACTATAATTCCTTTACTAATCTATGATATGACCTTAGACAAATCATTTTATTTTTGTTTTCTCATCTACAAAATTGGAACTAAAAATACCTTCTCTGAGGGCATCCATGTGAATGGGATATCAGAACCTAAGAAGGGAAATGAGGGCACCCAGGGAGGGTTCAGTGGTGGGGGTGGGATATTCATTACGAGGGAGACTCATCAATTAAGTACCTACATGAAGAATCATGAAAGCAGGCTTCTCACTGCTGGAGAAGGGAATTGCAAACACAGAATGAGAGACATGAATTCTGCTGTTCTTGAACTGGAAATGTTTCTCTACATAGAAAGATAGAGAAATATGCACTGGAGCATCGGGTTGGCACCTAAGTCTCACAAGGCTGGGGGAGGGAGGCTCTTTGTGTCTCATTCCAACTTTTTTTAGTAACCCTGTGAGTGCTGAAAAATTAAAAATAACAACTTATTGGAAAAAGAAAAAAAGCAGTTCCTCTATCCATCTCTGAAGGAAACCGTGAGGTTTAAATGAGATACAAAATCACTTGTAGAAAAGTTAAAAGTATCATAAAAATGCAAGATACTACAAAACCAAAGTAGAGGGATTTTTTTAATGGGTTAAGGTGCTGGACATACCAGACTGACAAACCACCTTTAGACATGACTACTGTCCCTCCTTCACCCTAGATTTATATATTCCGCATTAATTTCAGGTATCAAGAGAACTAGGCAGATGGAACACTAACTGTAGCTGACCATAACGAGCAAGCTCTTCTGCATGGCCTGTGTCCCGTACCTCTCCTCTTGAGGAGTCCTTACTCGGGGATGAAGATGAAGAGTGAGGCGCAGCCACCAAAGAAGTAGCACCAATGGCTGCAGCTGGAGGGAGTTCTCGCTCTTCATTCCCTGGGCGTCGGTTCCAGCTGGGGTCGCTCATCGGGCGCCGGACAGAAGACACGACGTCGGAGCTCCTGCTGCGAACTAATCTCTCGGGGTACGAGTGCCTTTGCTTAAACGCCTCCATCTCAGCTGGAGTCAGGATATGGGAACCGAAGGTAGGCAACCTGGCCTCGTTTCCTCCCACAGCTCCTTCCAGGATCGGGGGGTCTGGGGGTGGGTGCGACGGCCGGGCATAGTGAACCTTCGGCCTTACCACAGCAGAAGCTCCCCCTGCAACACAGGAAAAACGTTCTCAGCTGAGACACAACTGGTCCCAAAAGGCATGAACAAAGGGGTTGTAGTTCTGCTCTTCTGGCCGTGATAGAACAGGAGCCAGAAAGTTCACCCGACTACTTTACCTTCGTGCGAAGACAATGGATCAAACATGGCAAGCAGAGACTCTGACTGAGACGGAGGAGAGGTCAGCTGGTGGGCACCTGAAAGACACGGGCAGACGGTGTGACCAACTCAGGAGTCATGACTCAGAGGCAGTCTCCACGCAGCGAAAAAGGCTCTCTCTTCCACAGGTTTCCTTTTTGACCAATCAGAACTTGAGGGGCATACCAGAAAAAGCAGTCTAATAAATAGTATATTCTGATTACGTCAAATTCACTTTAGGTTTTTATCTACATACATGGATTTTAATTATGTTTAAGTGGTCTAGTATCCATATGCCTATTACTTTTAATGGCCAAATTATATTGTGGTTATTGCAAAGAGCAGAGTCAGAAGATGAAAATCATCAAAACTTTCAGAATGTTTTAAGTTTCCTGAGTCCACTTTGCCTTCACCTATAAAAACAAATACTACCTACAGCAGGAGCATAAATTAAAAGTTCTAAAACTTGAAATTCACTATTGTTCTCAGCAACAGAGAACTCATAACAAAAGTGAGTCAAGCTACATTATACCACAAAACAAACTTGAACCTCTAAAATACGTTATTTTAAAGCTACAGAGTAAAAGATGATTCCTCTGAGCATGAGTGCTCAGTCGCTCAGTCATGTCCGACTCTTTGCGACCCCATGGACTGTAGCCCACCAGGCTCCTCTGTCCATGGAATTTTCCAGGCAAGAATACTGGGACAGGTTGCCATTTCCTAGTCTAGAGGATCTCCCCAACCCAGGGATTGAACCCATGTCTCTTGCATATCCTGCATTGGCAGGCAGATTCTTGACGCCTGTGCCACCTAGGAAGCCCCCTCTAAGCATATGTCTAAACAATCAAAATGAGAGACTATTAAAACACATAAGTATGCAGAGACTAAAACTCACAAATATATGAAAGAAACTGTTGCTCTAAACTTTCTAGTCTGAGTTCTTTTTTGATAATGAATGATAGTATGATTTTTCCATTTGATTTTCCTTTTATTCTGTCTTATAATTACTTTCCTTTCTAAAAACTACAGAAATAGTTTATCATTAGGAAAGATAGCTTAGAATTATCAGTTTTCAAGATTTTGGTCTTAGGTCATGTAAAACATGCTTAATTTCTTTAAATTATTTTTTTATATTTTGGCTGCACCACACAGCACGTGGTATCTTAGTTCTCCACCCAGGTTCCAACCCACATACCTGACAGTGGAAGTGTGGCGTCTCAACCACTGGGCTGCCAGGAAAGTCCCTTACAATTTCTTAACCCTAAAACCTTACTTATATGTAAGGTTATATATAATACTATAACTAATATAAGATATATTATAAGATATATAATAAGATATATCTTATATATCTCATATAAGGTTGGTTATATCTAATATAGTTAACCATACTAGCAATTAAAACTGAAAAGAATATATAAATAAAACACATTTAAACTTTTGATAAATTTTATATTAAAATGTTACATATATTAATTCAATTGAATACACTCATTAAATGGTAACACAAATAACCTTTTTAGGTGAAAAGTAACTGTATTTTCCAAAATAAAAAGCCAGAAGAGTGACACGTTTACATTTCTGCAAATTCCTTCACAGAACACAGCTAAATTCTCATATCTGCTTCTGCTTTCCATCTGTTGCACTGTGCTGTTGTGGTTGACGTATATAAGGAAAAGCTGATCACACAAAGATATGCAAGTAGAAAGGAGATAATATTTTAACAGCCTTTTCAGGAAACTGTGGATATTACTCTTCAAATACTATACCAAACCTTGGCAGTAGTAACTATTTTTTAAAGGTTAGCTACAATTTGGAAGCTGAAACCAGACCAACGAACTTTTTTGTACTGTTACATTAAAATTCAAGTGGTCTGTCTTGCACTTTGAAGGAATCTTTTACCCAAGCATGATTTTGTTACATCATGTGTTGGTCATCTGGAAAATACTGGTTCAACTAGATAAATGCAGATCTTCCAAATGTTGACACCATTCATCGTATAATATCCAGAAAAAATGACACTCTCAGTATCACCACCAATCTCACCAGAAAAGTTTTTAAATAGCAGTAATCTGTCATGCTCAGGGAGGTAGACACAAAGCTTTCAAAAATTCTGATTTCTATCTGAAAGCCTGAATTTTATCACTGGCAACAAACTCTACCCTGTAAGTTGTTTTCCTTGAAATAACAGGCTCATTTTGTTAATTTCAAGAAATGTCTGCCAAATACCCAAGTACCAATAACTACAGCTTATCATTCTTTCAAGTAAAAATGATGTTTCATGAAAAAACAAACAATGAAAAAAGAAAAAAAAAACAGCTACTTCAGCTCATAACTCAATCATATAAGCTTTTCCTTAGACATGCCATCATATTTCAGAATGCAGCAAAAATCCATTAGGGATATTTCCTGTGTCTTCAGAATATTAGACAGATGTGTACTCAAGGGTTGAGATATATAATTAAATAATTTTTACTGCTTTATCAAACACATTCATAAGTAAAACTTTTATTTTTTTTTAACTCTGAGAAAAGAATACAGTGACTGGTAGCCTGGTCCTGCTGTCCTGCTTTGTCCTAAAGGCCTCGGCAAATTTACCCATCTTTGCTTGTGTACTATCAGTGCAACGTCAGTATGGTACAAAGGACAATAACCTTTTATTATACGAAACCAGTTTTGACCTCATACCTCCCCAACCCCTTGAGAGGTCATAAGGGCCCTCAGTGGACCATGGACACGACACTCTGAAAACTGCTGGTTTAGAACAGTGGTTCTCAACTGGGGCTTACTGTACCACCGAAGTGATCATTTGGCAATGATTTTTGGTTGTTCCCCGATAGCTCAGTTGGTAAAGAAGCTGCCTGCAATGCAGGCAATCCCAGTTCAATTCCTGGGTTAGGAAGATCTGCTGGAGAAAGGATAGGCTACCTACCCACTCCAGTATTCTTGGGTTTCCCTTGTGGATCAGCTGGTAAAGAATCCGCTTGAAATGTGGGAGACCTGGGTTCAATCCCTGGGTTGGGAAGATGCCCTGGAGAAGGGAAAGGCTACCAACTCCAGTATTCTAGCCTGGAGAATTCCATGACTGTATAGTCCATAGGGTCACAAAGAGTCAGACACGACTGAGCAACTTTTACTTTTGGTTGTCATGACTGCACAAGAAGGGGATGGTACGCTTCCAACAGAGGCCAGAGATGCTGCTAAACATGCTGCAATGCACAGGACAGGCCCCACAGCAAAGAATCACCTGGCTCAAAATGCCATAGTGTTGAGGTAAGAAACCTTGGTTTAGAATAAACAAAAATGTAAAAATAAAAGTACTTCAAAACCCAGTACCCAAATCCTGTAAAGCAATTATCCTTCAATTAAAAAACAAATTAAAAAAAAAACCATTACACAGTATATAAAATCACTACTTACTAACACTCTGGTACTTCTTCCCAGTGCTTTCTTTAGGATAGGTTTTTTTTTTTTTTACATTTTATTATCTTATATATAAAATGCTTTAAGATAAAATTTCCAAGTGATATTATGTTCTAGGTATTTCTCCAAATTATTTCATATTCTTTAAAGTATTTAAAAAACAGCTGTGCAAGTTCTAATAAGTGGTTACTTCAAAATTCACTTAGCCATTCTATTTTTCAGTTTTTAGGTTGTTTTAAGTTTTCTGCCAATATAAATATTATGAAGAATATCTTGGTGCCTAAGACTTTCTCCATACATCAACTGTTTCCTTACGACTGATTCCTACAATGGATTAACTGAATGAAATTTAGTCTGTGAACCTTATTTTAAGGCCTTATACACATAACGCCCCAAAGATGTATAACAATTGATATCACCATCAGCACTGTGTTAAGGTTGACAGTTTCAGTCACGGATGTGATCATTTCTATTAATAAAAGTCATTCTCATTTCCCCTTCTTACCATGGGTGACTTCATCCATGTCTGGACTAGTGACAGAATCTTTACCCCCAAAATCAGAGCTGCACTCAGATCTCAGATCTTCAATCTTATTGGGAATATCCTCAGAGGTTGCACTTATGCCTTCAGAAAAAAAAAAAAAAATATATATATATATATATGGTAAAAAAATTAACAGCAAGAACAACAAAATAACCACACAAAAAGTATATGAAGTTTGGAGAAATGTATATAGTCTCACATTCTTTTGTGTCCCAGTTCTTTACAAGGGAGTTGTTTGGTATTATATCCTTTCTCGTACTATTGCTTAAATATATTTACTTTGATTTGTACAACATAATCAGAATTACCACACGACAGCTAAATACAGTAGCAGAGGCTACCAAGAACAGATAGTTATAGAGGGAACACACACAGACTGTCTATCAACCACTCTGACAAGTTCTATAAAGGCACATAGTAACTTCTCACAGATGTCAGATCCCGAAGAAATAACTGTTTCCTGGGAGTTACTCAGATCTTAAACAAAATATATATCTTTGCTATTGACTTTATAAAGGGGGAAGTGGGAACACACCTTCAAGTCCTTATTCCTTAAAACAAGACAGACATACCCGACACAACACTGAGGCCTGGTGTGCTGGGGCGGGAACTGACCTCCCTGACATCCGTATCATCAGATGTGCTACCCAGTCCAGAACAGCTCTCCAGTTCCTGCAGTCGCTCTTCCTGCTTTAGATCTGGGGCCTCTAAGCAGAAGAAGTGAGGTACCACATTAGTGATTCTGCTAGCACATCACAGTTTCAGCTTTTGTGACCCAGATGAAGAAAGCTACTGGGGCATGAACAGACTCAGTGCAAACAGACTTCCAAGTCTGGGCCAGTTAGCAAAGCCAGTTAGATCAAGTGTTAAAGAAGTCAAGGTTGTGGTTTTTATCCTGATACAGGCCAGTTCACTGTGAACAGATGAAAACTCTGCTTCCAGATCACTAATCTCAGAGTATTTCTTCTTCTGGTTAAGTAAACTAAAGAATACAGGCGAGCCTGCCATTAAATCAACCACTTTCTAAAAAAATAACTCCAATGGTGGCTCAGATGGTAAAGCACATGTCTGCAATGCAGGAGACCCGCGTTCGATCCCTGGGTTGGGAAGATCCCCCGGAGAAAGAAATGGCAGTCCACTCCAGTAGTCTTGCCTGGAAAACCCACGGACAGAGGAGCCTGGTAGGCTACAGTCCATGGGGTCATTAAGAGTCGGACACGACTGAGCGACTTCACTTTCACTTTCCTGGATGCTTGGCAGTGAGCTAATCCTACCGTCTCCTTATGGACAGGTCAGCATGTCTGAATGTGGTAAGGTTAAAAAACACATATCAAAATCACTTCATATTTTTGAGCCAAGCAGATGAAACAGAATGTAATTCAGATACCCAGTTGCTTATATTTGCATCCTGGTAGTTGATACTTAGTTGAAGCCAAGGATTTAAATTCATAAGCAGAAAAAAAGCAGAAATGCAATACATAAGAGAAAGTACAAAATACACCTAGCAGGCTACAGTCCATGGGGCTGCAAGAGTTGGACAGGACTGAGCAACTAAACCACCGCCACGTTTATAATAACCCTGCACAAAAGAATTCTTGGGATTCCAGAGTCTCAATTTCAATGCATTTCAAAAATACATTCGGTATCTTTGGGTTAAATTCTCCAAATCTAAACATGCTTATTACCAGGTATTCAACCACTCAAGGTTCAAGCTGTGCTGCTATTCTTCTCTTGCAGTAAGTTAGTGAGAGACATTGAACTCAATGTCCCACATAGAATCCTGATGAGTTACTAACAACTGCTTTCAAGATAAATGAACCAAGTCAGAAAGCACCTGTTATCAGCCTCTGCCATCCAACACTACATTTTTTCTTGATGGATGCAAAACATCCTAAACTAATTTATCATTTGAAGTTTTTAGCAATGTTATTGCCTCATACTTGTCAAACGTATATCTGACAAAAGGTATACATAATATAGAAATTAGGATGCCTTACATTTAAAACTTCTGTGCAAATCAAAAGCAAACAATGACAGCATACTAACCTGAGTCACTTGGCAATACCTCTACACTCCAAGCTTCGCTTGTTGTCTCTGATATGGTGGAACCAGTGCAGGGGTCAAGAAGCACTGACCCCGAACCTGGCAGGCACAGTAAACTGCCTAACATGTTCTCTGCTGCTGCACCTGCATAACCAACGGGGAGCAAAGGGTTAACAAAGATCCTCAGGGAAAGAGCAGTGATGAAGGAAAAAGGGCAAACACGAAGCTAACAACATCTCTCTACTCACAAGAAAAAGGCCAAGGTAAGAGTAATTTCAATCAATAAAACCACTAAAAACACACATTTCCCACTTGGGTCACAACAGCACGAATGCCTTTTCATCAGTTTCCTACTATTCACCTTGGTCTCCACTGAGAAAACACAGTTCATTAGGTCAAGTCATTGCAACGAGCTTTCACTCTTGTTTTTCAGCAAATTTTGTGTGTCCTCAGCACTTCTCTAATAATTATAGTCCTTCAGGGATTAAAAACACTCAGAGACATTTAACCACAGAAAGTTATACTGGCCAAACGTTTTTTTCTGGCACATTAACCACATATTCAGAGCAATAAAGTATATTTGCAGGAAAATACACATCTCCTTTGTAGCATTCACTCAACTGCAAATACAACTTATTGCCCAAATACAGTTCACCTACAGGAAAAATATCACTTTGACATCTGGAACAAAATAATGCAAAACCAATTGGGAAATCTATTTATAGGTCTTAAAAATACAAACAGAAAGATTAAACATTGTTGTACATCTGTGTTAAAAATAGTCAAGTTCAGAACACTCCACTACTTCTGATTAAACCTAATAAACTTCTCACTTTGACATCTGGAACAAAATAATGCAAAACCAATTGGGAAATCTATTTAAACGTCTTAAAAATACAAACAGAAAGATTAAACATTGTTGTACATCTGTGTTAAAAATAGTCAAATTCAGAACGCTCCACTACTTCTGATTAAACCTAATAAACTTCTATTTCAGTAGATGAAGAACTTTTGGAAAAAGGTTACTGGCAAAAGTTACCTTTTAAAGATACGTCACAGTTACCAAGGGGAAAAGATGGGGGGCAGGGATGGATAAGTTAAGAGTTTGAGATTGGCATATGCACACTACCATATATGGAATATATGGTCATTAGGGACCTATCATATAGCACAGGGAACTCTGCTCAATGTTCTGTAATAATCTCCATGGGAAAAGAATCTAGAAAAGAGTAGACAGATGTGTATGTGTAACTGAATCACAACTAACACAACACTGTAAATCAACTATACCCTGATGTAAAATTTAAAATTTTTTAAATGAAAGATATGTCATGAAATAATCACAAATAAAATAATGTCTGGAACATGCCTAAACCTAATCACATAATCAGGAGAGGGGATGAAAAGGTGGGAGAAGAGATGAAACAACTGGCCAGGTGTGTATGTGTACTGTTGCATCTGGGTGACGGGTAATGGTGCTCAGTGTACTGTTCTCTCCTGTATTTGTTTGAAATGGTCCATGATTTAAAAAGAAAATAAAGATGGTGATTACAAGACTGTGTGACTCTTTCAGAAGGGACAGAACACTATCCTTAAAAAGGTAACTTTTAACATATGGAAACTGTATCTCGATAAACCTGATACTAGAAAAACAGAAAAAGAGAAAACTGTTCCTTCCTTGGAGCAGAATTAAACCTTCCAGAAGTGAATTCAGGTTTTAGAGAATCTCAATATATTACTCTGAAAGGCTTTACGGCTATAACCCATAAGAATTTTCATTTTAAGGCAAAGTGTTTAGTTTCAAAAGAATATGCTAATCATAGACTAAGAACATATCCTAGGCTCTGTAAACAAGAATTGACAAGAAGATAATTCAAAAGATTGGTTCTTCTTTTTTGTATGGGGAAGAACCCTTAAATGCAGACAGAGAAAACACTACCTATATTTCAATAAAGAGAAAAAAAAAATACACAAATGCCTTGTCACATACAATTATCTCAGTTTTCCAGTTATTAACATACACACCATGTTAGAGCACGGAAGCTCCCTCCCATGAGGGGTGGGTGGATACGAATAACCGAACAGCAATCTTCCAGAGACATTCACCAGCAGTTACCTGCGATTTCTTGCAAGCGATCTTCGTCAATGTTAGGGTCAAAATCACTTCCCAAGACATCCGTACTCCACGTCTCACTCACTGTTTCTGATATATCCCTGTCATCCGTCAGTCCCATCATGTCACGGATTTCAAACTTCCGGAGCTTATCATCAAGATTATCCTGCGTGGTAGCTAGCAAAAGCAAAATTAAGCACTTTAAAACTCACAGCATAGCTACCATTTTTAAAATCAACTTTAAAGAACTTTATGTGTTTGAACTCCAAGTTATGTATTTGAACACGAACATTCAGCACACAGTACCAAAACACGGAATTATTCCCTCATGGATGTACTCTTTCCCTCTCTGAACCAAGCTCAACATATGTCCTCCCCCTTCTGGTCAGTTACTGTCTCCACGTCCTCAGTAGTGTGACACTGTTCAAGAATTGGGATATATGCCCCCTTCTTCGAATTTGGACGGGCCTGGTAACTTGCTCTGTCTGAAAGGATAAAGAGGAAGTGAGCCAGTTGCGAGGTTAGGCTTCAAGAGATCTCACAAGCATCTGCTCTCTCTCATCCTTGCTTCTGCCCCGAGGACAAGCTGAAACCAGCTTTTTAGGGGAGCAGGAACCACACGGAACAAAGGAAAGGTCATCCTAGACTAGCCAGCTCCCCACTGACCAATAGACGCCCAGCTAAAATTAGCAGAGCTCCCTACTTTGACTACAAGTGATCCAAGATGCATGAGGGTCCAGATTCGATCAGGGAACTGCATCCCACAAGCTGTAACTAAGGGTCCTTCGTGCTGCAACCAAGACCTGGCATAGCCAAATAAATATTTTTTAAAAAGAATACCAGAATCACCTAAAAGGTTTGTTAAAGAAGTGATATTCTTTCAACTTCCATCTTAAGCTAATATTATTTTAGGTTTCTGCTTTTTGCAGAAAATTTAATCCTAAATAACACAGTGACAAACTGATTCAGTAAAACTCAGCCTTACTTTTATTCAACCCACATGTAACCTGACTGGCAACCCTCTTTTCCCTTCTAAAAAGAGATGAAACCATGATTTCTAGAAATGAGACATGGGAAATGCCTTTTCTTTTTTTTTCCTTTTTTCCTAACTCCTCAGGTGATTTTTACACCCACTGAAGTCATTGCCTCAAATCCAGTTGAGGGCAATAAACATTCCCATAAAATCCACCAGTGATCTTTTTCTACAAGGACAACAGGGATCCATCTGCTTTTCATCCTAACCTCACATTATCACCCTACTTGACAGTTCCTGAGAGAGTACTATGGTTTCCCAGCTTGCTTATACTATTAATATTACTTTACCTAGAGTATCTCTAGTTTCAGCCAATGCCAATGCCAGCCAGGCTTCAAGGCTAGTATTTTCTCCCTATAAGCTTTTCCCTACACTTTGAACCACATGTATTTCTTACCCAGAACTGCCAATGCACTTTTATGATCATTTTAATCATTTGCGTACCATTTTCTCCCTATTCTAAGTTCCTTGAGCCCTCAGAATTTATCTTAGCACCGCTTAAAATTGTAATACTACAGAACTGAAATACCAAGTATCACACAATTCAAGCAATTCATTTTAGTTCTTCTATGTAATTTAAGCCTAAATAATCCACTTAGCAACTAAACACTTTTTTTTTTCTGACTCCACCATGCAGCTTACAGGATCTGAGTTCCCCGACCAGGGATTAAAGCAGGCCATCACAGTGAAAGTGCCAAGTCCTAACTGCTGGGCTGCCAGGGAATTCCCAACCAAACACATTTTTAAGAAATGTAGGAACTATGAATAAATGCCAGTTTAATGGTCATTATATAATCAACTGAACACAGCCAACTCACAGGAAAACAGATTGCTTATTCTGTGACCAGGTAAATTCTCTGCTACTTGAGCAACTGAATTCAACCTCACTTTACCTTGCTCATGCTCTAACAGCTGTAGAGCTTCAACTCCATTACTCCCAGAAGGTCCTGCTCCAAGCTCTGACACAGATTCCCCCTCCAGGTCTAGTGAGGACACTGAATTAGAACGATTTGAAGGACCTAGAGAGACGTTTATACTGTGAGTGAACTTTACAAGACAGTCATGAGCTGCCATGTACTGTTTCATGCCTTGATAAGAAAATAAAAGACTGATTAAAGTGCTTTTAATGCTGTTACACCCTAAAAATAAACACACCCTTTAGCCAGAAATTCTGCTTTTAGACATTTATCCTAAGGAACTAATCAAACTCCATCTAAGGTTGCTTGTTGCAGGACTTCTTATAATGTCTAAAAAGTGGAAACAATCTACTTGTGTAGTCACAGAAGAAAGTTTAAATATATTATGAGAAATGCCCATTTGAAGTTAAAGAAAGTAGCCATTAAAAACTATGTTATTTAAGAATGTTCAATTACAAAGGGAAATGTTATTGTTACACTGTTAAACCAAAAAAGCTGCAAAACAGCATAAGCCTAATTTTGCTGTAAATAAACCAAAATGTTAACTGTTATTAATAGAAAGATAAGGTTACAGATGGTTCAATTTTTTCCCTTCATTTCATTCTCTAGAATGAATGTACATTACTTACATTTTTAAAAGTGAGGGGGGAAAAAGGAAAAGTTATTACTGTTTATGTTATCCTAAAATGTTAATCAACTTGAAACTCTTCCATTAATAAAGCTTGTCCTTGCACATGGAATTACATATTCTCACTTTACAATCTTGCCTTTTTATTTCCTTTTTAATTCCTATCCTATTTCCATTGTATCTTTCCGCTTCATTAAAAGGTTAAAAGTATACACAATGTCCTGAAATATTATGAGTCCATTTTTTCCATTTACACATGCATTAATCCCTCTAAAGGAGCTCTATAAGCTTTGGTATATTTTAATACTAGTGAAATAAAACTCGGTATTATTCAAGTCTCAATAAAGACATACATCTTCTCTACTTTATATGACCAAAGGTCTCTTGCCATCTTAATTTTATTCAGAGAAATCATCTTTACAGCCAACTGTTCGAGATCATTAGAGGAAAACTTCATTACTCTCCTCAGTGAGAGGCACAGATGGCATAATTATAATTTATAAGGCTCCTTTAAAGAACAGAAAACAAAATATTACTTGAATCACACAACTCCTTGAATGAAGTAACCCTTCACCTTCAGATATTCCTTCCAGATTATCACTGCACAGGGAGAAGCGCAAGGTTTTATCAGGTTTACCGTGGAGTTTGTTTTCATCAACAGGGACGTCTCCTTGTCCTCCATCCGAAAGCTGCATGTTGAGGACCTGAAAAATAAAACGCCATTAGTTTATCACAATGGAAAGATTGCTGATAAGAAAAACAAACCATGGCAAATGCATATTTAATTTCTTCTTAACATTAAATAATCGTTTTTTAACTAAAAACCCATTTACAGGGTCTAAGTGCCCCTGGGATGAAAGTACATCAAGAAGAACTGAAGAACTGAACCTATGCCTTTCCATGACCCCACTGATGTCAG
The DNA here is from genome assembly GCF_003369695.1 of Bos indicus x Bos taurus. NCBI lineage: Eukaryota > Metazoa > Chordata > Mammalia > Artiodactyla > Bovidae > Bos > Bos indicus x Bos taurus. The sequence goes on along the minus strand of NC_040086.1, from coordinate 95,320,803 downwards.
TGACTCAAAAGGCAATCAGCTGCCAATGGGCAGTTCAGGGCTGCAGGAATCCGAGGCTTCAGGGTCAGCGGTCTGTCCCTGATGGTTCAGAGGTTAAGACTCCCAGCTTCCATTGCAGCGGGAGTGGGTTCAATCTCAGGTTGGAGAACCAAAATCCCTCATGCTACACAGCATAGCCAAGAAAAAAAAAATCTAAATTTCTTAAGGTTAATAGCTACAAGTGTGTGTAACAATACAATCATACCTCATTTTCTGACATCATCCCTGGAGTAAGCTGGGGACCTGTTCCTAAGGAAATGACCAACACCTCTTCCGGCTGCACCTCCTGGATGGTTTCTTGAGCTGACCCTTCATGGTCCATATGCAAGTCCATTAGCACGTTCGTGCGACTTCTGCTCCGAGTTGCTAACAAAAAAATTCAAGTATGATAATTTACAGAAAAAACAAAATGAAGAAAACGGCACATTAATACAAAAATATATTTTCTATTAATGTAGAACACTTGCACATGCACAAAAAAAGACTGGTGAGAATGTGAATAAGAAAAAAATATATATGTCCTCCCAGGTACTCATCTAGTGACTGACACAAACTCTCCTTCAAAACTGATCCACAGAAACAATGATCCATGTTCACCTGACAGGGAGTGACAGATTACACCTGCAGAACAGCAAACACGCCTCCATCACTTTAAGACTTGGGGGTGACAAGAAAAGCATTATTTTATTCTTTTACCTTTTCAAGGTATCTTCAACTACTTCTACAGCATAATGACTTAACTGCCACAGGTCTCCCATACTCCTAACTACACTCACAAGCATTAGAAAATTTCGTATGGAAATCTGATAGCCATACAAAGTTATACGCATTAATTAGGCAACTGTTAATAAAACAGAATCAAAACATTGTTTTTTCTGAACTGTATTAACCTCTTTTCAAAGATACAGAAGAGTTCTCTGTTTGAATACACATTTCCTTTCTGCTTTATGGGAACAGTCTGAACTAACAAAGGATCTAATTATTTTGTGGTGCTTTTTCCCCTGTCTATAAGTAAATAAGTAATAGCTTTAGAAAGTATTCCATCCTACAGATCTTGTAAGAACTTTGGAAACTGAAAGATTTAGATGGTTTGTGACAAATTCTCTATGAGTTTCAGTCCTCTGTGATAAGCTTCAGTTTTCTTTCAGAGGCCATTACAATTCGATACAACTAGAATACTAAATAGATACTCTTTCTGTACAAAATAAAAAACACAGACAAAGCCAAAACACTCAATAATAACAAAAGCCTTTCACCTTCAGTTTGAGTGAAAGCTGACCTACTTGAAGACAGAAATATAAACAATCATGTTCTCTCCACAATGCTGTAGATCACTTCATCAATCACTCGAACTTTCAAAAACTCAAAGTACACACCAACTTCCACAAGTCTAAAACAGGTTTCACTCACACCTTTCTTCGCTGACTCTGTCTTCTCTCGAATTGTAAGCTTAAATTCAGCTTTATGAACAACTACATGAAATCTTACGGAATAAACTTTACAATTTGTAAAAATGCAAGTAATCAAAGTTCATGTAGCAATTTACATAAAGCAAAAGCAACATGCACATGGAGCACGATTTCATAAACTATTTCTTAAATAAAAGTTGTGTAAGAAGAGGAACAGCCTATTACCCACCAAACGGGGTTACTAGAGTAATATGAGCAGTAAGACTGGTGGCTGAGGAATCCCAGGCAGTGATGGCTGCTAACTGTTGTCCTGGGTTGCGAAGGCATTAAACAGAAAGAAAATCGACCCTCTGAATAACGGACATATCTCTTACAATAGGAAGTAAGTTCAACGACCAGGTCACACAACTGTACAAAATCACAACGGGCAAACATTTGAAGTTTACTTTCCATGATACTTTTCCTTTTATATAATGACACTTCTGAATGACAAGAAATTAAAGAACTAATGTACACGAGTGAATCATGGAAGAAAAAAAAATCTCTGGTTTACCAAACACCACTTGTTTCTTAATGCTAAAAAAAAAACCCCGCAAATAAGACTATAATACTGAATGTCAAGTTTTACTTTTTTCTTTCTCTAGTTCTGAAAATTGACATTTTGGGATGACGAAAGCCAAAGACTTGAAGAATATGATGCCACATTCCTACTGATGTGTATGCTCAGTTTTGTCTGATTCTTTGTGACCCCGTGGACTGTAGCCCACCAGGTTCCTCTGTCTATGGAATTTTCCAGGCAAGGATACTGGAGTGGGTTACCATTTCCTACTCCAGGGGATCTTCCTGACCCAGGGATTGAATCCACGTCTCCTGTGTCTCCTGCATTACAGGTGGATTCTTTACCACTAAGCCATCTGGGAAGCCCAGTTCTTAATATGCTTGACAAAATAAAATGAAAGTTTTGCCTTATTTCATAAAATAGCAAAGATTTTAACTCAGTCATAAAAGACTGACTATTACTAATAATGAAAAATAGTAACTATATATTTTCAACTTTACCAACAGAAAACTTCTAAAATAATATTATTTTATTATATTATTTAGAACTTTATGGAAAGAAGAGGTCTACCTAATTCAAATAATGACCACTTAGAGCAAATCACATTTTCAAAATTGTCCAAGACACTGAAATATAAGTATACTGTAAGGGCCATGATTCCAATCAATTATGAAAAGTATGTCTAGATAAAGCTAAAGCCTACTGATGAACTTTAACTAATCTGGTGCAATATTTTTTTAATGTTAAAACCTGAATTACTCCCAGTAAAAATGAAGAGAAGAGCTTCTCCAAATTACTGAAAACTATACCCCCAATCACTAAGCAATAGCCTAGCCTAATAAAGAAACATTCAATTTAAAGGAAAGCCTCAATGTGAGAAATTCTCTTTACCTATAGGCAACCGATTCTTTTTATTTGCTGGAGTGGCTGCTGGAGACAGCTGAGGAGTACTGTAGGGGGTCATTTCCAGACTGCTGCTTTTTCCCGGCTTTGCCTGGGGTAGATTTGCCAGTAAGTTGTCAAGAGCCATTCTATCTTCTCTCAGTTGATCTCCAGACATCACACTCTTCATAAAATTCACCTGGCAAAAGTAAAAAGGACATTAGCTTGTGAGATCAATTTTTCAAACAGTGTATATTTCTCACACAATGTACTCATCCATGGGTCTGCCCACGTTTAGATAAATGACTTCTGAGGAAAAAAAATTCTATTACAGAATAAAGCCATTACCAGAGTAATAAGCTGACTGTAGGTTATATAAACCACAGTTCTGCTCAACCCTTCCAGGAGATTAACGGAGGACATTGGCGGGGTCTCCACTGCACGGCCTCCAATCACAACATCAAGGAAAGCAGCAACACAGCTCTGTTCAAACAGGAGAAAAAAACCACTGTGAAACACTCTCCCTTTAAAGTAAGGGAACAGATGGGGACACATGTACACCCGTGGCGGACTCATGTCAATGTATGGCAAAACCAACACAACACTGTAATTAGCCTCCAATTAAAATAAATAAATTTAAAACAATAAAGGGAACAAAATTTCTGATTAAGACAAAGAAGCACGTAGAAAGCTTTTCTTCTTGAAAATTATATTAAACCCAATATTTGAAAAAATTAAACTCTATAAATTGATATAAAATAATCAACAAGATAGTCTGGTATGTGAAATAAACATGAGGCACACAGTACACACAGTCCTACCACTTGTAATTAGGAAAAGATATTCCTAAAAATATATTAGGAATATACACATAGACTTCTTGAAGGACGAACAGAAGATTGATAATATAAAGAACCTTTAGAAGAGGAAATGAAGGTTAGAGATCAGAGGTGGAAGGGAAACTTCACTACATAACCTTTGAATTTTAATCTAGGTTGAATGTACAGCCTACTAAAAATATGATAAATTTTTATTTAGTTAAATCAACTGAACAATGCCACGTTAACTTATGAAATCCATTTAAAATTATCAATCATTGCTGATTCATATATTCATAGACTTAATTTTGTAACAATTTTTAAAAATCGAACTTTAAAAAATAATCTTAACAGCTGTTTGGCTCTCATTACAATGGCATCGCCTCAACATTTCAGCAAGTGAGCATTAGTAATCTTTGATGACATCTTCCTTTAAATGCTACTGATCCAACACTGTATCCTCTACAGCCAAACCAAGCATAATTAAAAAGAATATTTAATTTATACATCACTGAGAGATAAGATTTAATAAAGAGAACAGTTAGGTTCACTAATATTTTAGCAGAACTTTCCATACAGAGTCCTTCACATGACATAGGATCCACTCTTACTTTGTCAAATTTTCCAAGGCTGCTCTTTGTCCGGGGATCTCCCTCTTCAGAGCCAGTCATTGCTAATTGCTGCAAAAGGCGGCCAACCTGCAACCCAGAACAGAGGTGGGAAGACGCAGGCTGGAGAGACAGTCCCCACTGTGAAACCATCTCCATTCTACTCTAAAAATCTGTTTCATAAGAATATTCACATCACCTAACCAAGCATACAAAATGGGATCCCCAATAAAATATGCATCTTGACTCTGTCAGCTTTTACTATATTTTAAGGACTTCTGTTTTTTACATTTTTATTTATTTATTTATTTTTGGCTAGACTGCGTCTTCATTGCCGCACAGGCTTTTTCGCTAGTTGCAATGAGCCGAGGCTTCTCTTGAGTTGCAGTGCGGTGGCTTCTCTGGAGGCAGAGCACAGGCTCTAGAGTGCAAGGGCTCAGTAGTTGAGGTGCACGCATCCAGCTGCTTCCCAGCAAGTGGGATCTTCCCAGACCAGGGATCAAACCCGTGTCTCCTACACTGGCAGGCAGATTCTTTACCACTGAGCCACCAGGGAAGCCCACTGTATTTTATTATGTTTATACTGAGCTATAATGAATAAGTAGAAAATTTTGCTTTGTCTTTAATGCATATTATATCGACAATAGGAAATGAAGGTACATGATCTTTGTTTCTGCTGCTGTACTTACCGTATCTTTAAAAACTTAATTTGTAAAAGCTGACAAACTATCTCAAGTTATTATTAAGTACTTTTTTCTATAGTTCATAAAGTACTCAAGGTAAAACATTTTTTCTAGACTTGAAAGCAAATAATTCCTACAGAGCATAAGCTGTTTTGAAAGTAAATATTAACTCTCAGAGCCAGATCCTTACTGCAAAAAGTGAACTGTTAATCTACTCTCTAAAGATATTTTGCTGAAAGTTATCATATAGCATCATCTTCAAATCTGGGACAATCCCTCTTTTTACTCATTTTGAAAGCATGTGATTCTATCTCTACTGGAATGACAAAAATAAAACTATAATGATGTTATCGTAAGAATAAATTTAGTGTTTCAGAGATGACAAAGAAATTCTAATTTTATTTTAGGGATGTCTATGTAATTTCTAAACACCCCAAAATGACAGAACTAATCATGAAAAAAAAGCTTATCATTAAAAAAATAATCATCCAAAGATAAGATATATGGTATTCCAAATAAACTCTATCTTCTTCACAGTATTTTTGGGAATAACATATAATTAAAAGAATCCCTTAAGAAATAAAAACATGATTTCAGTAGTTTAGATGATTAGGGGGGAAAAAAGTGCTAACATAGATCCAAAAATCTTCTTTTGAAAACGTTTAGGTCCAGAAGAGTTTCAGATTTCAAAATCTGGAGATTTTAGAAAGGCTGGTAACATACATACGTAACATGCCCAGTATTTAGGGTGGCATCCTATAATCAGATACATTAACATTCCCGCAGCAAAACACAAATACTCATTAACACGAAATGGACTATAAACAGCCTCTTGTTAGTTCAGGATAGGTTTTGCTACCAAAGGAAGTATAAAAGACCACCTCAGTTTTTAATCATTCTGAATTGTGAAATCATGGGAAAGGGATGGTGGCCTTGTTCTAGAAAATGGAATCATCTAAATATTTAAAGTGTGTGAGGACTCCATTTAAAAATGAACACAAAACTTAAGAAGCAAATATTTGGGACACTTTGGGGAAAAGAATGTTAAGAATATACGAACAATGTCATCATACTTTCCGTTCCCACCCCAATGCCCAATCAACTGGTTTCACACTGAATGCCCAGGAAAAGCATACCTGCATCAGGTTAAATCTCGCCACCTCATTAATGGGAGCGTCGGAGATTATTCCATACTGTTCTGGATTGACGACTGCAGGACAAATGAAGCAGGCCAACAGGAGGTCAGTGCACATGGCCCTGACCTCCCCAACTTCCAGTCTGTCTACACAGGAGAGAGTTTTGTACATCTGTGACACAATCCACCTCAGACTATGTGGGAAGCAGTAAGTGTTCTGTTTGAGATAACCAATAAATTTGTTCACCAAGGCCACAAGTTTGGCCTCATTGGAATCCACCATCTCTTGAACCTTCTGCCTAAACCTGTCTGAGCCTTTCTCTCCAAAGAGTTTTTCCTGTTGAGCTGGGGAGAACCTTTCAATCAGCTTGTTTGGGTCTGTCTCCAGGTGATCTTCGTCTTCAACAAGCAGTTGCATGATCGGCTCATGTAAAGTAGCTGTGAGGAAAAGTTTGGCAGAAAACAGTCCTTCAGAAAAAAGTTTAAATAAGATGCTGAAGGCACAGGTTCCTCTCCTCAAAAGTCGTCTGGGGTTGTCACTTTCTTTAAGTTCAAATTCAATCAAGTATCTCAACACCTGAAGGAGGTAGCTTTCATCTTCTTGCATAATGCAGTTGCCATAGAGAGAGGTAAAAACTGTGTAAATGACACTCTGTGTGTTCTCCTGATTAAGTTTCTCTCCAGCAACCAAGGAGGAGGCAATAAGACGAGGATTTTCCCTTAGTCGACTCAAGAATTCTCCATAAGCAGTCTCCTGAAATCCCAGTTGCTTATACCCATCAACAAACTGTGTGTCTTCCAAAATCTTAGCATGTTGGCAACATTCAGCAGGGGAAGCTTCAGCACTAAAAAAAAAAGAGCAAACAAGCAAAATAATAAAATTAACAACAATAATAATGTAACACATATACTATACTGAAGCATGGAAACGTGAGTTGGTTACAGTCTCACCAATGAGATCACTAGGAATTGCTAAAATCTTTTAGACCACCAGCACCTGAATATGTCAAGAAAGTCAAAACCAAAAAGTACAAAGGAGAACAGATTTCTCATATTAAATCAGGTTCCATGAAAAATATTGAGAAATAACCGTTATTCTGATTTCTATCATTGAAGGTTGTTGTTGTTGTTCAGTCGCTCAGTCATGTCCAACTCTTTGCGACCCCCATGGACTACGGCATGTCAGGCTTCCCTGTCCTTCACCATCTCCCAGAGTTTGCTCAAACTCATGTCCACTGAGTCAGTGATGCCATCCAACCGTCTCATCTTCTGTCGTCCCCTTCTCCTCCTGCCTTCTATCTTTCCCAGCACCAGGGTCTTTTCCAATGAGTCAGCTCTTTGCATCAGTATTGGAGCTTCAGCTTCAGAATCAGTCCTTCCAATGAATATTCAGGGTTGATTTCCTTTAGGAGTGAAGATTAGTCCTGCATTTTTTTGAATTTCATATTTATGGAATCATAGAGTATGTACTCTTTTATGTCTGTCTTCTTTTCTAGACAGTATACCACAGCATCAGTATTTCTAAACTTAAAAACCGCTTCTTGAGGGACTTCCCTGGTGGTCCAGTGGTTAAGAATCCACACTTCCACTGCAGGGGGCATGAGTGCAATCCCTGGTTGGGGAACTAAGATCCCACATGCCCTGTGGTGCAGCCAAAAAAAAAAAATTGCTTCTTGGAACAATAGAATAATGAAGTATTAACACAGTGAAAAATGAGGTTTCTAAAACTGCAAAGTAGATACACAATAGCAAAACATGAAAATGTATATTTTAAATAATATTAGGAGAAAAGTAGGAAACAAGATAACTTACTCTCTATACAAATAAAATGTTATATAATGCCAATGTACAAAATTAAACGCTGTGGTATAAAATATTAATGCTGAAGTTGTAATTCTCTACAACAGTGCTTAGGTCAATACATTAATTAATAAACAAAATAAGCAAAGACTCACCATTGGGATGCTGATTTAAGTTATCTTAAACGATGCACTTTGTTAGAAATATATTTGTTTATTTGCAGTTAGCAGTTATGTAACTGCCATAAGCAGAATTATAGCGGTTTATAAAATTTCTGAACTCAAAACCTTTTCTTTACCTGGTGATGATAAGCCGATCCAAATTAATTCTCTGCTGCTTAGCAATCCATGCTGTACGATACAACTTTTCGGCTGTCTTAAGTACATCTGCATTAAGCCTCTGAATGAGCTGTTTCTCAGAGTTCACGTATAAGCGTTCCTGCTTGAGGTGATGGGCCAGAGTATGAATATCTAGCTTCACCATCTTCAAACGTGGAGAAGGTACAAAGGCTGATCACTAAGAGTAAAAAAGAAAAAAAAATTATTTTTATTTTCGGGTCTCTCTGCTCAAATGTCTATTGAGAAAGCTCTTCTAAAACAACTCATTCTGAAACAGAGAAAATCACTTCTTACTTTCTCTTCTGACCTTTTATTAAGCATTTGCCCCTACTCAGCATATATTACATGCATGTTCAAGATGCTTAGAGTGGGGCTTCCCCACTGAAAGGCAAGGACTGCCAAGACCAAGGCTTGTCTGCTTTGTCGACTTACAGCTGTAATTTCGGGGCTAAGGAGAGGGCTTGGCTCACGCCAGGAGGTAAAGAAGTATTTGCCACAGGAATGAATGAAATCACACAATTCTTGTTCATCTAGTAGCTAAACAAACTGATAAAAATAGCACACATATTTTAGAGCATTATTATTTAAGCTATACCCTTGAAGTTAGAATGCCTGCCAGACCACAAATGTTTTCTATCAGCAATAGAAGCGTTTGTGGCCCAGATAGCAGAATACAACGTTGTGTCCAGACAGCAGTCATTAAGTTAGAAAAATGCTCCTCATTAAGAATTAAACAGTAGTGGTGGGGAAGAGAAGGACTGGGAGTTCGGGATCAGCAGATGCAAACTGTTACATACAGGATGAATAAACAAGGTCCCACTGTATAGCACAGGGAACGATATTCAATGCCCTGCGATAAACCGTAATGGGAAAGAATACTTATATCTGAGTTACTTCAAAACACTGTACATCAATGCGGAATTTACACTTGAATATGTTGAATTTACATTTAAATCAATGTTGAATCTAAACCTGAATAAAAATTTTTTTCAAGAATTAAACATTAAGATTGTATACTTAAAAGCTGCTATGAGAGTAAAGCTTTAAATGATCTCATCATAATAACAAGAAAATGGTAATTACATGAGGTGAAGGATGCATTAACTAACTTCACTGTGGCAAACTTTTGCAATATATGTGTACCAAATCATTATTATATAACTTAAACTTACACAATGCTATGTCAATTATACTTCAATAAAGTTGTGGGGACAGCTGTCCCCCTCCAAATAAAAACAAATTTAAAGAAAAGAAATATATTAAAAATCTTTTTAAAAATGTCCCAACCAAACAAATTCATAATGGATTTATTTGGAATTGATAAACCATAATTTGCAGTGAATTCAGCTTTGGAAAGAGGAACATAGCCCACAGAACTCTCCATATGTTTACAGACCCAATGAAAATATGTTTATATATATGAAATAAGTATTTTTGTGCTAAGACTTAAAAAAATACCAAGAATTAAACATTATGAGAATCAATGGAAATATATTTAAAGACACTTTTAAATTTAAAAAATGAAACAGATTCAACAATTTTTAAAATAAGTTTGATTTCAGAAATTTTTAACCTTTATTTTAATGAACTACTGATTTCTAGGGAAGTTTCTGGTATTATCATCTAACCTGAGTTTAACTGCTTTCAAAAAAACACTTTCTTGTACTTTATCAATTACCTAGCAAACTATTTTGGAGAAGGAAACGGCACCCCATTCCACTGCTCTTGTCTGGAAAATCCCATGGACGGAGGAGCCTGGTGGGCTGCGGTCCATGGGGTCACTGAGGGTCGGACACGACTGAGCGACTTCACTTTCACTTTTCACTTTCATGCATTGGAGAAGGAAATGGCAACCCACTCCAGTGTTCTTGCCTGGAGAATCCCAGGGACGGGGGAGCCTGGTGGGCTGCCGTCTATGGGGTCGCACAGAGTCGGACACGACTGAAGTGACTTAGCAGCAGCAGCAGCAAACTAATTCAAGTCGCCTGTATTAAGTCCCTCAGACTGCTTTCCTCTCAAAGATTTTAAATATATCTACTTCACCAAGATGATTCGTTATTAAGTCACAAAAATATCCATGTACATTCAAAAAAACTGGTGCCAAACATACATAATCTTATTAACTCAGTCTAAAGAAAACACACATGACTTTGTAATCTTCCATGAGGGAATTCTGGAGAAGGCAATGGCACCCCACTCCAGTTCTCTTGCCTGGAAAATCCCATGGATGGAGGAGCCTGGTGGGCTGCAGTCCATGGGGTCACTGAGGGTCGGACACGACTGAGCAACTTCACTTTCACTTTTCACTTTCATGCATTGGAGAAGGAAATGGCAACCCACTCCAGTGTTCTTGCCTGGAGAAACCCAGGAATGGGGGAGCCTGGTGGGCTGCCGTCTATGGGGTCGCACAGAGTCGGACACGACTGAAGCGACTTAGAAGTAGTAGTTGTAGTATGAGGGAATTCTAACATCCTCTAGGGGGCTCTAAATCCACAGACTAAGAACAGAATCACTGAACAAATGGTTGTAATTATGAGAAGTATTATAGTTAATGAAAATAAAACTGAAATGGGCTCTTAAAGATATCTATGTTTCATTAATAGTTCTGTTACCTTGGGTACATAATGCATATTCTCTAAACTTCAGGCTTTTTTCTCCTAAAACGTGGACACAATACCTATATTTATTTTGTGCCTGGCATGAGCAACACATTAGGTACAAGGGATACAAAAAAAAAAGATAAAACCTAGTCCTCAAGGACTTTCTAATTTAATAGAACCCCCATTCTATTAGACATGCAAGTTAGTGGCTGCCCCAAAATATGGATTATATGCTGAAGGCTGTACAACGTAGAGCAGGGACAAAAGAGAAGGAGTGACGGAGAAGTTAGGTACCCGAGTCTGGTCTTCAAAGACAAGTATTTGGGCGGGGAGGCAGGGGTGGGATAAGAATTTGCCAGACAAAAAGAGGATTTCCTCAGCGATCAATGCAAAGAAATAGAGGAAAACAACAGAATGGGAAAGACTAGAGCTCTCTTCAAGAAAATTAGAGATACCAAGGGAACATTTCATGCAAGGATGGGCTCGATAAAGGACAGAAATGGTATGGACCTAACAGAAGCAGAAGATATTAAGAAGAGGTGGCAGGAATACACAGAAGAACTGTACAAAAAAAATCTTCACAACCCAGAAAACCACGATGGTGTGATCACTCACCTAGGGCCAGAGATTCTGGAATGTGAAGTTAAGTGGGCCTTAGAAAGCATCACTACAAACAAAGCTAATAGAGGTGATGGAATTCCAGTTGAGCTATTTCAAATCCTGAAAGATTACGTGGTGAAAGTGCTGCACTCAATATGCCAGCAAATTTGCAAAACTCAGCAGTGGCCACAGGACTGGAAAAGGTCAGTTTTCATTCCAATCCCAAAGAAAGGCAATGCCAAAGAATGCTCAAACTACCACACAATTGCACTCATCTCACACGCTAGTACAGTAATGCTCAAAATTCTCCAAGGCAGGCTTCAGCAATACATGAACTGTGAACTTCCTGATGTTCAAGCTGGTTTTAGAAAAGGCAGAGGAACCAGGGATCAAATTGCCAACATCCACTGGATCATGGAAAAAGCAAGAGAGTTCCAGAAAAACATCTATTTCTGCTTTATTGACTATGCCAAAGCCTTTGACTGTGTGGATCACAATAAACTGTGGAAAATTGTGAAAGAGATGGGAATATCAGACCACCTGATCTGCCTCTTGAGAAATCTGTATGAAGGTCAGGAAGCAACAGTTCAAATGGACATGGAACAACAGACTGGTTCCAAATAGGAAAAGGAGTACTTCAAGGCTGTATACTGTCACCCTGCTTATTTAACTTATATGCAGAGTACATCATGAGAAACGCTGGGCTGGAAGAAGCACAAGCTGGAATCAAGATTGCCTGGAGAAATATCAATAACCTCAGATATGCAGATGACACCACCCTTATGGCAGAAAGTGAAGAGGTACTAAAAAGCCTCTTGATGAAAGTGAAAGTGGAGAGTGAAAAAGCTGGCTTAAAGCTCCACATTCAGAAAAAGAAGATCATGGCATCTGGTCCCATCACTTCATGGGAAATAGATGGAGAAACAGTGGAAACAGGGTCAGACTTTATTTTTGGGGGCTCCAAAATCACTGTAGATGGTGACTGCAGCCATGAAATTAAAAGACGCTTACTCCTTGGAAGGAAAGTTATGACCAACCTAGATTGCATATTCAAAGCAGAGACATTACGTTGCCAACAAAGGTCTGTCTAATCAAGGCTATGGTTTTTCCTGTGGTCATGTATGGATGTGAGAGTTGGACTGTGAAGAAGGCTGAGCACCGAAGAATTCATGCTTTTGAACTGTAGTGTTGGAGAAGACTCTTGAGAGTCCCTTGGACTGCAAGGAGATCCAACCAGTTCATTCTGAAGGAGATCAGCCCTGGGATTTCTTTGGAAGGAATGATGCTAAAGCTGAAACTCCAGTAACTTTAGCCACCTCATGCGAAGAGTTGACTCACTGGAAAAGACTCTGATGCTGGGAGGGATTGGGGGCAGGAGGAGAAGGGGATGACAGCATGAGATGGCTGATGGCATCACTGACTCGATGGACGTGAGTCTGAGTGAACTCCGGGAGTTGGTGATGGACAGGGAGGCCTGGCGTGCTGCGATTCATGGGGTTGCGAAGAGTCGGACACGACTGAGTGACTGAACTGAACTGACTTCCAGATACACAGAGCCAATCAAGCAAAAGCACAGAGGTGTGTGATATTCAGAGAACTACACAGGACTTCCTACAGTTTGGGGACATGTGTATTTGTGTGTGTTAAGAGTGAGGCTGGAGGCAGAGGACTCAATGTATAATGACTGCACACAGAACCCAGTGTTAAGAAATTGGACAGTTAAAAAAAAAAAGAAAAGAAAAGAAAAAGAAACTGGACTGTAGGAGATGGGGAAAGAGTTTAAATGGATTAACATGATTAAATTTATATTTGAGAACATAAACGCTGGCAGTAAGGAGAAAGAAGAGGAGATAGGGATGGAACTAGATGAAGAAACACTACAAACTTGATAGGCAAGAAATACTGCAGTGGCAGTGGAAAGAATCGGACAGATGTGACAATCACTGGAGGCAGAAAATCCCTGCCTGCTGACACTTGTACATGGAGATGGTGAGGCAGGTGTTTCCAACTCCGGTGACAAGGGTTGGCTGTGGCGGTATACACCAGAATTGAGTATTATGTCAGAAAACCACTTTATAAACTGAAAATTGTGCCTGGTGTGGTTCTAAGAACTTTACACACTTCATCCTCACAACATCCCTCTGAGATAGGAACTTCGCAGCAAAGCGAATTAAGGCTCAGGGACGTTAAGTAACTTGCATCAGGCCAAGTGGGTGAGAGGTGACACAGCCAGTACATTTTACTATTTCCCTGATCTCTACAAGAATGGCTCAAAAAAATCCTGTGGTTACACAGGAGAACACTGTATTTTTCAGAGATGCACGCTCAGGTATGTAGAAGTGAAGTGTCAGGATATCTGGAACTCACTTGTACATGGTCAAAAAAAAAATTAAAAGATTTGTAAAACACTGCAAAATATAAACACTGTTGAATGAATCTGGTTGGTGGGTATACGGTGATCAATGTACTACTCTTCAACAGTTTCTTTATGTTAGAAGCTTTTCATAATAAAATGATAGAGGAAAATATTTTGGCGATTCTCAAACTGTACCTTTCTTGCTGCCTTAATACAGCTTAACAAAATATCTTATCAACTATTGTGGGAACCTAGCCAGGCCCCCTAATCTCAAGGAGCTCACAGTCCAATTAGAACTGAAATTCTGTTCAAGATAGGACGCGTAAAATGTTTCCAACGACATAGCAAAATGTGAACGAATCTATGCAATTTAGAAACCAAAACCTTCAAGCAAACCCTCACTTAAAAAAATTAACACATGTCCGCAACTGAGACCCAGCATGGCCAAATAAATAAATATTTAAAAATAAAAAATCACATGAAGGTAATGCTTCAAATATCTGAACAAGAACTCACCTTCTAAAACCCTTCGATAGCCCAAAATGTCTTCAAAGACATTTCTGTGAACATATTTTAAATAAATCCAGAACACTAGGTAAACTTGCTAAGCATTTTCTTTCAAGTTCATCAGACTATATGACCTACTATTACCCACCCTTACTGCTATCATGTACTACAGTCTCTCTCCTTCCCCTACAACACTCAAACTCCAATGATCATTTGACCCCACCAAGAATTTCAAGCCATTAAGCCTATTTTATATATATATATATATATATTTTTTTTTTTTTTAAACTAACCTTCAGCCTCCTCCTGTCCCTGCTTCCCTCCTTACCCAACTAGCATAAACCCCATAGTCAATCATTATGATCACTTGCCGAATGCACTCTCAACTTGCTCCGTGCACGCATGCTAAGTTCTTTAGTCGTGTCCGACTCTTTGTGACCCTATGGACTGTAGCCTGCCAGGCTCCTCTGTCCATGGGATTCTCCAGGCAAAAATACTGGAGTGGATTGTGCTCCTCCAGGGGATCTTCCCGACCCAGGGATCGAACCTGCATCTAGTACATCTCCCTGCACTGGCAGGCAGGTTCTTTATCACTAGCGCTGCCTGGGAAGCCCGCAATTTGCCCTCACTTGACTAACCCTCAATTCCAGTTGAATCTAATGCTCTCCCAACTCCTACTTTATACCTGTGAATGAGAAAACCGACATACACAACCATGCTAGCATCACTTCAAACTCACGATCACAAACCCTACACGGGCCCTCACTGACGCATGGCACACGCACTGGTACTCCCCCAAGTCCCTCCACCACTCCCCAATCCCCCAGGCAATGAATCCATACCATCCTCTCTCCTCAGATCTCCAACTTCTTCCCCTCTCCTTATTCTGAGCCCCTTGCCTCCTACTTCACTGAGAAAACCGAAGCATCGGAAGCGATTTTCCACAGGCTCCCTGCTTCGGTCTTTGCTCTCGGCCTATTCTCAACACAGTGAGCCTAAGTGAAAGCCTGTGAAAGCCTAAGTCAAATAACATCATTGTACTTAAAATCCGCCAAAAGCTTCTTTTCTTGGCTCTCCGTGGTCTACCTCTATTCCCCTTTAGCTCTGACTTCACCTCCTATTACCAGACCACAGAACTTACCGTCCAAACTGGGACACTACTGGGAATGAAAGCAGACACTGTTAATAATTTCATCAAGACACACAAAGAAGGACATTAGATCACTCTCCTATCAACCCCCACATTCATTCTGTTTCAGCCCAATTCTCAAACCTGCCGGGCATACTTCCACTCCAGTATCTTTGCACCTGCTTCCCACCCGGGTCTCTTACTTCCTTTGGGTCTTAGAGTCATCTTCAGTGAAGTCTTTCTCGTCCACCCTACCTAAATTCCAACCCTCACTCAGTCACATGCTCATTTTATGTCTCCCTGATTTCATTTTTCTTGTTCAGTTCAGTCACTCAGTCGTGTCCAACGCTTTGCAAACCCCATGGACTGGAGCACACCAGACTTCCCTGATCATCACCAACTCCTGGAGCTTGCTCAAACTCACGTCTCTTGAATTGGTGATGCCATCCAATCATCTCAACCTCTGCTGTCCCCTACCCCTCCTGCCTTCAATCTTTCCCAGCATCAGGGTCTTTTCCAATGAGACAGTTCTTCGCATCAGGTGGCCAAAGTACTGGAGCTTCAGCTTCAGCATCAGTCCTCCCAATGAATATTCAGGACTGATCTCAGGATTGACTTGTTAGCACTGGTTACTATACATTTCACTTATCTATCTTATGTATTCACCATCTCCCCAAGAAAATATACACTCCCTAAGAGGAGGGATTTATGCCCAATTTGTTTCCAGTTCTGTTCGCACTGACTAGAATCCATCACATCATGCACATCAGTACACATCTGCTAATGAATATATGAATGAAAAAGAGGCATTTCAGTAACATATTCATGTTAGAAACCTCGTAAGCAGAGGTAGAAATAACATAGGAAGAACAAGCATGTAGTCTCTGATGGACAGGAAAAGAGGAGAGGTAAATACTATGAAAAGCATCAATACATGTTAACTACAATATACTGAACTGTACTGAAAACATTAAAAATACTACACGCTCAAAATTAACATTTATTCCTTACTTTTAGAGTATTATTTGTCTATACAAACCCTCGTATGCCTCTTCATTTTTATTTTCAACTCACCTTCATCCTTTGCTCCTTTACATTTTCAAGGCCTAGCTCAATGAAATCTTCCTTCCCAACCATGCAGTTTGCCCCACTGATAAATTCCAACTTTGAACTCCTAAAGCAGTGCTTATTCACACCATTACATTGGAACCGTTATTTTTTGTTTTCATCTTTAATGTCCATTTTCCTTCCAGCAAGAATGAAGGGTCCCCTCAAAGGATGAGAATTCTCTCTTAGACCTCTGTATGCCCAGCCCCCAATACCACAGCCGAACACAGAAGTTCTCATACAGGTTTGCTAACGGCATTATCACAAGTCGCTCTGAGAAAAAGAACTTAAGTAAAAATCAAAGAATTTTTAAATTAACTTTAGGTATACCTCACAGTAACAAACTGTTTTTTTCCCCCTGAAAGCTGCAAGCATTTTCAAAGTTGCTACTGCTAAGTCGCTTCAGTCGTGTCCAACTCTGCGACCCCATGGAGTGCAGCCTACCAGGCTTCTCCGTCCATGGGATTCTCCAGGCAAGAACACTGGAGTGGGCTGCCATTTCCTTCTCAAAGTTAGATAATTTCTTTTTGGAGGGGTCAATAATTAAACTTTGAAAATCTATATTAACCTCAGTTCCACTTAACCACATTTTCTACAAAAATAAAATCAATTATACCTATGCGTCACACAAGGCAATGGCACCCCACTCCAGTTGTCTTGCCTGGAAAATTCCATGGACGGAGGAGCCTAGTGGGCTGCAGTCCATGGCGTCGCTAAGAGTCGGACACGACTGAGCGACTTCACTTTCACTTTTCACTTTCATGCATTGGAGAAGGAAATGGCAACCCACTCCAGTGTTCTTGCCTGGAGAAACCCAGGAATGGGGGAGCCTGGTGGGCTGCCGTCTATGGGGTCGCACAGAGTCGGACACGACTGAAGCGACTTAGAGTAGTAGTTGTAGTATGAGGGAATTCTAACATCCTCTAGGGGGCTCTAAATCCACAGACTAAGAACAGAATCACTGAACAAATGGTTGTAATTATGAGAAGTATTATAGTTAATGAAAATAAAACTGAAATGGGCTCTTAAAGATATCTATGTTTCATTAATAGTTCTGTTACCTTGGGTACATAATGCATATTCTCT
This sequence comes from Bos indicus x Bos taurus, assembly GCF_003369695.1. Classification (NCBI taxonomy): domain Eukaryota; kingdom Metazoa; phylum Chordata; class Mammalia; order Artiodactyla; family Bovidae; genus Bos; species Bos indicus x Bos taurus. The sequence goes on along the minus strand of NC_040086.1, from coordinate 95,303,147 downwards.
AAACTTCAGGCTTTTTTCTCCTAAAACGTGGACACAATACCTATATTTATTTTGTGCCTGGCATGAGCAACACATTAGGTACAAGGGATACAAAAAAAAAAAAGATAAAACCTAGTCCTCAAGGACTTTCTAATTTAATAGAACCCCCATTCTATTAGACATGCAAGTTAGTGGCTGCCCCAAAATATGGATTATATGCTGAAGGCTGTACAACGTAGAGCAGGGACAAAAGAGAAGGAGTGACGGAGAAGTTAGGTACCCGAGTCTGGTCTTCAAAGACAAGTATTTGGGCGGGGAGGCAGGGGTGGTATAAGAATTTGCCAGACAAAAAGAGGATTTCCTCAAGATCAATGCAAAGAAATAGAGGAAAACAACAGAATGGGAAAGACTAGAGCTCTCTTCAAGAAAATTAGAGATACCAAGGGAACATTTCATGCAAGGATGGGCTCAATAAAGGACAGAAATGGTATGGACCTAACAGAAACAGAAGATATTAAGAAGAGGTGGCAAGAATACACAGAACTGTACAAAAAAGATCCTCACGACCCAGAAAACCACGATGGTGTGATCACTCACCTAGGGCCAGAGATCCTGGAATGTGAAGTCAAGTGGGCCTTAGAAAGCATCACTACAAACAAAGCTAGTGGAGGTGATGGAATTCCAGTTGAGCTCTTTCAAATCCTGAAAGATGATGCTGTGAAAGTGCTGCACTCAATATGCCAGCAAATTTGGAAAACTCAGCAGTGGCCACAGGACTGGAAAAGGTCAGTTTTCCTTCCAATCCCAAAGAAAGGCAATGCCAAAGAATGCTCAAACTACCGCACAATTGCACTCACCTCACACGCTAGTAAAGTAATGTTCAAAATTCTCCAAGCCAGGCTTTAGCAATACGTGAACTGTGAATTTCCTGATGTTCAAGCTGGTTTTAAAAAGGCAGAGGAACCAGAGATCAAATTGCCAACATCCGCTGGATTATGGAAAAAGCAAGAGAGTTCCAGAAAAACGTCTATTTCTGTTTTATTGACTACGCTAAAGCCTTTGACTGTGTGGATCACAATAAACTGTGGAAAATTCTGAAAGAGATGGAATACCAGACCACCTGACCTGCCTCTTAAGAAATCTGTATGCAGGTCAGGAAGCAACAGTTCGAACTGGACATGGAACAACAGACTGGTTCCAATAGGAAAAGGAGTACTTCAAGGCTGTATATTGTCACCCTGCTTATTTAACTTATATGCAGAGACATCATGAGAAATGGTAGACGGGGAGAAACACAAGCTGGAATCAAGATTGCTGGGAGAAATATCAATAACCTGAGATATGCAGCTGACACCACCCTTATGGCAGAAAGTGAAGAGGAACTAAAAAGCCTCTTGATGAAAGTGAAAGTGGAGAGTGAAAAAGTTGGCTTAAAGCTCCACATTCAGAAAACGAAGATCATGGCATCTGGTCCCATCACTTCATGGGAAATAGATGGGGAAACAGTGGAAATAATCTCAGACTTTATTTTTGGGGGCTCCAAAATCAGTGAAGATGGTGACTGCAGCCATGAAATTAAAAGACTCTTACTCCTTGGAAGGAAAGTTATGACCAACCTAGATAACATATTGAAAAGCAGAGACAGTACGTTGCCAACAAAGGTCCGTCTACTCAGGGCTATGGTTTTCCTGTGGTCATGTATGGATGTGAGAGTTGGACTGTGAAGAAGGCTGAGTGCCAAATAACTGATGCTTTTGAACTGTGGTGCTGGAGAAGACTCTTGAGAGTCCCTTGGACTGCAAGGAGATCCAACCAGTCCATTCTGAAGGAGATCAGCCCTGGGATTTCTTTGGAGGGAATGATGCTGAAGCTGATACTCCAGTACTTTGGCCACCTCATGCAAAGAGTTGACTCATTGGAAAACACTCTGATGCTCGGCGGGATTGGGGGCAGGAGGAGAAGGGGACGACAGAGGATGAGATGGCTGGATGGCATCACTGACTCGATGGACGTGAGTCTGAGTGAACTCCGGGAGTTGTTGATGGACAGGGAGGCCTGGCGTGTTGCGATTCATGAGGTTGCGAAGAATCGGACACGACTGAGTGACTGAACTGAACTGAACTGACTTCCAGATACACAGAGCCAATCAAGCAAAAGCACAGAGGTGTGTGATATTCAGAGAACTACACATGACTTCCTACAGTTTGGGGACATGTGTGTTTGTGTGTGTTAAGAGTGAGGCTGGAGGCAGAGGACTCAATGTATAATGAGATAAGGCTACAGACAGACTGCACACAGAACCCAGTGTTAAGAAATTGGACTGTAAAAAAAAAGAAAAGAAAAGAAAAAGAAACTGGACTGTAGGAGATGGGGAAAGAGTTTAAATGGATTAACATGATTAAATTTATATTTGAGAACATAAACTCTGGCAGTAAGGAGAAAGAAGAGGAGATAGGGATGGAACTAGATGAAGAAACACTACAAACTTGATAGGCAAGAAATACTGCAGTGGCAGTGGAAAGAATCGGACAGATGTGACAGACACTGGAGGCAGAAAATCCCAGCTTGCTGACACTTATACATGGCGATGGCGAGGCAGGTGTTTCCAACTCCGGTGACAAGGGTTGGCTGTGGCGGTATACACCAGAATTGAGTATTATGTCAGAAAACCACTTTATAAACTGAAAATTGTGCCTGGTGTGGTTCTAAGAACTTTACACACTTCATCCTCACAACATCCCTCTGAGATAGGAACTTCGCAGCAAAGCGAATTAAGGCTCAGGGACGTTAAGTAACTTGCACGAGGCCAAGTGGGTGACAGGTGACAGAGCCGGTACATTTTACTATTTCCCTGATCTACAAGAATGGCTCAGAAAAATCCTGTGGTTACACAGGAGAACACTGTATTTTTCAGAGATGCACGCTCAGGTATGTAGAAGTGAAGTGTCAGGATATCTGGAACTCACTTGTACATGGTCAAAAAAAAAATTAAAAGATTTGTAAAACACTGCAAAATATAAACACTGTTGAATGAATCTGGTTGGTGGGTATACGGTGATCAATGTACTACTCTTCAACAGTTTCTTTATGTTAGAAGCTTTTCATAATAAAATGATAGAGGAAAATATTTTGGCGATTCTCAAACTGTACCTTTCTTGCTGCCTTAATACAGCTTAACAAAATATCTTATCAACTATTGTGGGAACCTAGCCAGGCCCCCTAATCTCAAGGAGCTCACAGTCCAATTAGAACTGAAATTCTGTTCAAGATAGGACGCGTAAAATGTTTCCAACGACATAGCAAAATGTGAACGAATCTATGCAATTTAGAAACCAAAACCTTCAAGCAAACCCTCACTTAAAAAAATTAACACATGTCCGCAACTGAGACCCAGCATGGCCAAATAAATAAATATTTAAAAATAAAAAATCACATGAAGGTAATGCTTCAAATATCTGAACAAGAACTCACCTTCTAAACCCTTCGATAGCCCAAAATGTCTTCAAAGACATTTCTGTGAACATATTTTAAATAAATCCAGAACACTAGGTAAACTTGCTAAGCATTTTCTTTCAAGTTCATCAGACTATATGACCTACTATTACCCACCCTTACTGCTATCATGTACTACAGTCTCTCTCCTTCCCCTACAACACTCAAACTCCAATGATCATTTGACCCCACCAAGAATTTCAAGCCATTAAGCCTATTTTATATATATATATATATATATATATTTTTTTTTTTTAAACTAACCTTCAGCCTCCTCCTGTCCCTGCTTCCCTCCTTACCCAACTAGCATAAACCCCATAGTCAATCATTATGATCACTTGCCGAATGCACTCTCAACTTGCTCCGTGCACGCATGCTAAGTTCTTTAGTCGTGTCCGACTCTTTGTGACCCTATGGACTGTAGCCTGCCAGGCTCCTCTGTCCATGGGATTCTCCAGGCAAAAATACTGGAGTGGATTGTGCTCCTCCAGGGGATCTTCCCGACCCAGGGATCGAACCTGCATCTAGTACATCTCCCTGCACTGGCAGGCAGGTTCTTTATCACTAGCGCTGCCTGGGAAGCCCGCAATTTGCCCTCACTTGACTAACCCTCAATTCCAGTTGAATCTAATGCTCTCCCAACTCCTACTTTATACCTGTGAATGAGAAAACCGACATACACAACCATGCTAGCATCACTTCAAACTCACGATCACAAACCCTACACGGGCCCTCACTGACGCATGGCACACGCACTGGTACTCCCCCAAGTCCCTCCACCACTCCCCAATCCCCCAGGCAATGAATCCATACCATCCTCTCTCCTCAGATCTCCAACTTCTTCCCCTCTCCTTATTCTGAGCCCCTTGCCTCCTACTTCACTGAGAAAACCGAAGCATCGGAAGCGATTTTCCACAGGCTCCCTGCTTCGGTCTTTGCTCTCGGCCTATTCTCAACACAGTGAGCCTAAGTGAAAGCCTGTGAAAGCCTAAGTCAAATAACATCATTGTACTTAAAATCCGCCAAAAGCTTCTTTTCTTGGCTCTCCGTGGTCTACCTCTATTCCCCTTTAGCTCTGACTTCACCTCCTATTACCAGACCACAGAACTTACCGTCCAAACTGGGACACTACTGGGAATGAAAGCAGACACTGTTAATAATTTCATCAAGACACACAAAGAAGGACATTAGATCACTCTCCTATCAACCCCCACATTCATTCTGTTTCAGCCCAATTCTCAAACCTGCCGGGCATACTTCCACTCCAGTATCTTTGCACCTGCTTCCCACCCGGGTCTCTTACTTCCTTTGGGTCTTAGAGTCATCTTCAGTGAAGTCTTTCTCGTCCACCCTACCTAAATTCCAACCCTCACTCAGTCACATGCTCATTTTATGTCTCCCTGATTTCATTTTTCTTGTTCAGTTCAGTCACTCAGTCGTGTCCAACGCTTTGCAAACCCCATGGACTGGAGCACACCAGACTTCCCTGATCATCACCAACTCCTGGAGCTTGCTCAAACTCACGTCTCTTGAATTGGTGATGCCATCCAATCATCTCAACCTCTGCTGTCCCCTACCCCTCCTGCCTTCAATCTTTCCCAGCATCAGGGTCTTTTCCAATGAGACAGTTCTTCGCATCAGGTGGCCAAAGTACTGGAGCTTCAGCTTCAGCATCAGTCCTCCCAATGAATATTCAGGACTGATCTCAGGATTGACTTGTTAGCACTGGTTACTATACATTTCACTTATCTATCTTATGTATTCACCATCTCCCCAAGAAAATATACACTCCCTAAGAGGAGGGATTTATGCCCAATTTGTTTCCAGTTCTGTTCGCACTGACTAGAATCCATCACATCATGCACATCAGTACACATCTGCTAATGAATATATGAATGAAAAAGAGGCATTTCAGTAACATATTCATGTTAGAAACCTCGTAAGCAGAGGTAGAAATAACATAGGAAGAACAAGCATGTAGTCTCTGATGGACAGGAAAAGAGGAGAGGTAAATACTATGAAAAGCATCAATACATGTTAACTACAATAAGCACACTGTACTGAAAACATTAAAAATACTACACGCTCAAAATTAACGTTTATTCCTTACTTTTAGAGTATTATTTGTCTATACAAACCCTCGTATGCCTCTTCATTTTTATTTTCAACTCACCTTCATCCTATTTGCTCCTTTACATTTTCAAGGCCTAGCTCAATGAAATCTTCCTTCCCAACCATGCAGTTTGCCCCACTGATAAATTCCAACTTTGAACTCCTAAAGCAGTGCTTATTCACACCATTACATTGGAACCGTTATTTTTTGTTTTCATCTTTAATGTCCATTTTCCTTCCAGCAAGAATGAAGGGTCCCCTCAAAGGATGAGAATTCTCTCTTAGACCTATGTATGTCCAGCCCCCAATACCACAGCCGAACACAGAAGTTCTCATACAGGTTTGCTAACGGCATTATCACAAGTCGCTCTGAGAAAAAGAACTTAAGTAAAAATCAAAGAATTTTTAAATTAACTTTAGGTATATCTCACAGTAACAAACTGTTTTTTGCCCCCTGAAAGCTGCAAGCATTTTCAAAGTTAGATAATCTCTTTTTGGAGGGGTCAATAACTGAACTTTGAAAATCTATATTAACCTCAGTTCCACTTACCCACATTTTCTACAAAAATAAAGTCAATTATACCTATGCATCAGAGAAGGCAATGGCACCTCACTTCAATACTCTTGCCTGGAAATCCCATGGATGGAGGGCCTGGTAGGCTGCAGTCCATGGGGTCGTGAAGAGTTGGACACGACTGAGCAACTTCACTCTCACTTTTCACTTTCTTACATTGGAGAAGGAAATGACAACCCACTCCAGTGTTCTTGCCTGGAGAATCCCAGGGACGGGGGAGCCTGGTGGGCTGCCGTCTATGGGGTCACAGAGTCGGACACGACTGAAGCGACTTAGTAGCAGCAGCAGCAGCATACCTGTGCGTGTTAAGTCAGATTTTAACCTTTTCAACTCATGTTAGGAAGACTTATCACTGAGAGCCCAGAGGGAGATTTTAGTTGGAAGAATGAAGCACACTGGGCTTTTGTATCGTTCCTACAATTGTGTAGAGGAGAGGCTGCCAAACTACAGCCTGTGGGTCAAATTCAACCAGTTGCCTACTTGTACAAATAAAGTTTTACCAGAACACAGCCATGCACATTTGTTTATATATTATCATTGGCTGTTCTCAGGCTACAACAGCAGAGCTGAATAGTTGCCAGAGTCACCAGAGTCCATATGCCACAAAGCCTAAAACGTTCACTATCTGGCCTAAAAAGCCTGTCAACTCCTGATAAGCACGCATACCTACTCTAACACAGAGCATGGGGAAGGAAGCACAACCAGATAAAGTGAAATTCGTGGATTAGAAAATGCATTCAAAGTTCCAGGGAGGAAACGCGTATCACACATGTCAGCAACTATGCCTGAACTCCCGTGACTCAAGGACTCAAAAGTAGGGGGAAATCATTTCAAATGTTTTATGGAATGAGAATCATGTCTGATTATTTCACTGATGAAAATTTCTAATCAGAAGCATCCCAAGTTAATGATATGCAGCTAAGAGTTTTAAACTTATAAGTAACAGCGAGAGTTTATCTAATCATCTCTCTCTTGTTGTTCAGTTGCTCGGCTCTTTGAGATCCCATGGACTGTAGCACGCCAGGCTTCAGGAATTTAATAAACTCAAGATCAACTCTATAAGTCAGTAACACAAAAACACTCACTACTTTATCATTTTTTATAGAAATTATTTCATACAAGACAACAGAAAGGATATTAAAAAAAAAAACAAACAAACAACTACAGTAAGAAAATCTGAGGGATTTAAGACTGGGCTCTGCCTTCTACTGGCACCGTGATCTGTAGCTAGTGATTTCAGCTAAGTTTCTGCTTCCCCATCTTCAAAACTGGGATAATGCTCTTACCTCTTACCTACTTCATATGCTCAATAGTATAGTTCACATGAGAAGATTGTGAAGTATAAATAATCTATGATGTAGGACATCACTATTCTTATCAATTAAGAGGTAGGGCAGGGAATTTCCTGGTGGTCCAGTGGTTAGGACTCTCTACTTTCACAGCCAAGGGCCTCGGTCCAATCCCTGGTCAATGAGGTAAAATCCCACAGGCCACGTGGCACAGCTTGTGGGATCTTAGTTCCTCCACAAAAAAGAGGCAGAGTAATTTTTATCATTTCGCTAGGACACAATGAGACATACTCCATGTCCTTCACATGACAGAGGCGACCAAAATGAACCTTTCCATGAAAGTAAGCGTGAAATATCAAACAGTTTGCGTTAGGAGGTTTCTGTGTTTTGTTTCCGATCACAGTGAACTGAAAGAAAAAATATTCTTACCTTTTTAGTTAAAAGGTAAGACAGACTACTTGCTAACATGATGAAACCTATACTAATAAAGGCTTATTAAAGGTGAACTAGCTTCAAGCAAAGAGCATTTTTAGTAACATAATATGCCACACATAGGTATGGCTTTGAATTTTGAGAATAAAGCATGTTTTGCAAACAAATAATTTGGTTAATTAAAATGATCCAATCAAAAATTACAGAGATAATAACAACTAAATGTAACATATCCTGAATGAGATCCTGGAACAGAAAAAGGACATCAGGTAAAGACTAAAGAAATCTGAATAAAGTATGAACTTTAATTAATAATAATTATCAATACTGGTTCACTAATTATAGCAAATGTGCCATATCAACAGGAACTTGATACTGGGTGTATGGCAACTCCTTGTACCATCATCTAGGTTTTTCTGTAAATTAAACTGTTCTAAAAAGTAAAGTCTTTAATTTTTTGTTGTATAAATAACATAATTCTAAATCTAAGCATACAATTTGGCAACTTCTCTCAGTAAGAAAAAGTATACGAATTTGAGAACTGCACATGAACACTGTAATTTATCATCAACTGATGTCACAGAACCCACTAACATCTGGTAACATACTGCACTGTTTAAACTATCATTCTAAGAATATTTTTTCTTTCAGTTCACTGTGATCGGAAACAAAACACAGAAACCTCCTAACGCAAAAGTTCCACAGGTGTATTAACATTTTGCACTAATTCCTAGTCAAAAGAAGCAAGGCAAATCAGCCAGAATTGTTTAGGAAAAGTCAGTTTTCATATTAATTTCCACTTAATAGCAAAATTTTTAAAAAGCCATTATAAGTAGTAGTGGTTGAGCTTGAAGAGGAGAGTTTTGGCTGGTGGTAGTAAAGTGTACGTGTGCCTAGGAAACAAAAACAATAATAACCACTGGGCCTTTCAGGATTGTCATTCAGTTCAGTTCAGTCGCTCAGTCGTGTCTGACTCTTCGAGACCCCATGAATCGCAGCACGCCAGGCCTCCCTGTCCATCACCAACTCCTGGAGTTCACTCAGACTCACGTCCATCGAGTCAGTGATGCCATCCAGCCATCTCATCCTCTATCGTCCCCTTCTCCTCCTGCCCCCAATCCGTCCCAGCATCAAAGTCTTTCCCAAGGAGTCAACTCTTCCCATGAGGTGGCCAAAGTACTGGAGTTTCAGCTTTAGCATCATTCCCTCCAAAGAAATCCCAGGGCTGATCTCCTTCATAATGGACTGGTTGGATCTCCTTGCAGTCCAAGGGACTCTCAAGAGTCTTCTCCAACACCACAGTTCAAAAGCATCAATTCTTCGGCACTCAGCCTTCTTCACAGTCCAATTCTCACATCCATTCATGACCATGGGAAAGACCATAGCCTTGACTAGACGGACCTTTGTTGGCAAAGTAATGTCTCCACTTTTGAATACGCTATCTAGGTTGGTCATAACTTTCCTTCCAAGGAGTAAGCGTCTTTTAATTTCATGGCTGCAGTCACCATCTGCAGTGATTTTGGAGCCCCCAAAAATAAAGTCTGACACTGTTTCCACTGTTTCCCCATCTATTTCCCATGAAGTGATGGGACCAGATACCATGATCTTCGTTTTCTGAATGTGGAGCTTTAAGCCAACTTTTTCACTCTCCACTTTCACTTTCATCAAGAGGCTTTTTAGTTCCTCTTCACTTTCTGCCATAAGGGTGGTGTCAGCTGCATATCTGAGGTTATTGATATTTCTCCCAGCAATCTTGATTCCAGCTTGTGTTTCTGGAATGTGAGGTCAAGTGGGCCTTAGAAAGCATCACTATGAACAAAGCTAGTGGAGGTGATGGAATTCCAGTTGAGCTCTTTCAAATCCTGAAAGATGATGCTGTGAAAGTGCTGCACTCAATATGCCAGCAAATTTGGAAAACTCAGTAGTGGCCACAGGACTAGAAAAGGTCAGTTTTCATTCCAATCCCAAAGAAAGGCAATGCCAAAGAACGCTTAAACTACCACACAATTGCACTCATCTCACACGCTAGTAAAGTAATGCTCAAAATTCTCCAAGCCAGGCTCAGCAATACATGAACCGTGAACTTTCTGATGTTCAAACTGGTTTTAAAAAGGCAGAGGAACCAGAGATCAAATTGCCAATATCCTCCGGATCATGGAAAAGGCAAGAGAGTTCCAGAAAAACATCTATTTCTGCTTTATTGACTATGCCAAAGCCTTTGACTGTGTGGATCACAAGAAACTGTGGAAAATTGTGAAAGAGATGGGAATACCAGACCACCTGATCTGCCTCTTGAGAAATCTGTACGCAGGTCAGGAAGCAACAGTTCGAACTGGACATGGAACAACAGACTGGTTCCAAATAGGAAAAGGAGTACGTCAAGGCTGTATATTATCACCCTGCTTATTTAACTTCTATGCAGAGTACATCATGAGAAACGCTGGACTGGAAGAAACACAAACTGGAATCAAGATTGCCAGGAGGATTGTCATTGCTAGGGACTAACTAGGTACTTTATATGGAAATTTGCATTTCATCTGTGTAACATTCCTGAAAGGTATTCGTACCCACCTTTTACTGATGAAGAAATTAAATATTCTGCCCAAGGTCAAATCAGTAACTAGCAAAGCTAAGACTAGAATCCAAGTGTACCTGGCTTACACAGATTTTAACCACCATGCCATGTGCCTCCCAAAAATGAGTGCTTTAATTCACCATCAAGGTCACTTCTTCTACTCACCCCACTCTTCCAACTATTAATATGTCAGTCAGTAGCTGGACAACTCCCCTCTTCTTCGAAAGTTTCAAACTGTCTGACAAAGTTAAGTTTAGTTGGACTTCAGGACTAAATAACCTAAATCCTACTAAACAAATGGTATATGAAAGTTTTGAAAAAGTTACTAGGGACTAACCTAGATTCAGTTCAGTCACTCAGTCGTGTCCGACTCTTTTGCAACCCCGTGAACTGCAGCACGACAGGCCTCCCTGTCCATCACCAACTGCCGGAGTCTACCGAAACCCATGTCCATTGAGTCGGTGATGCCATCCAACCATCTCATCCTCTGTCATCCCCTTCTCCTGCCCTCAATCTTTCCCAGCATCAGGGTCTTTTCAAATGAGTCAGCTCTTCGTATCAGGTGGTCAGTCCTTCCAATGAACATCCAGGACTGATCTGCTTTAGGATGGACTTGTTGGATCTTCTTGCAGTCCAAGGGACTCTCAAGAGTCTTCTCCAACACCACAGTTCAAAAGCATCAATTCTTCCTTAAGTGGCACCAGAACATCTTGGTCACTTCACTCTCTTTCTCTAGAAGCTAACTGGGATTTCCTGTGGGCAAGTGACCTCAGAGAGTAATCAATATTGTCAAAGTGAGCTATGCTCTGAGTGTATCTTCTGCCTTCTTCCAATGTGAGAGAACAGAAAATCAAAATGGCCCTTTATTGGGAAAGGTTAGGAAAATTCAAGATTATCATCTTCCTCCAGTCAACCCTTCAGACTATGAAGAGTCTCATCATCTGAGTAGTCTCATTCCTGGACTCTCCTCCCTACTGCAGGAGAGACACAGGAGACATGGGTTCAATCCCTTGAGTCGGGAAGATCCCCTGACGGAGGAAATGGTAACCTGCTCCAGTTTCCTTGCCTGAAAAAAATCCCATGGACAGAAGAGCCTGGCAGGCTATAGTCAACGGGGTCGCAAAGAGTCGGACACAGCTGAGCATCCACATGCACACACGCACATATGCACACACACGAAGCCTATATCCTCCCTATCTTTAAGTGAACTCAAATTTCTCCTTTGAGGCCCAGCCCCCAAATCTCTTCCCACTGCTAAGTGCTGGGGGAACTGCCTCTAACAAATAGGGTTCGTCCTTCCTCCCTTATGACACTGAGTGGGAAAGTTACTCCATCTTAAAGTCTCTTTCAGTTCTCCTATTCACATCATGGAGAAAACCTAAGCAAGGCCCCAGTTTGTCTTCAACATTTCCCTAACACTTGCTGTGCTGTGCTTAGTCGCTCAGTGGTGTCTGACTCTTTGTGACCCCATGGACTGTAGCCTGTCAGACTCCTCTGTCCATGGGGATTCTCCGGGCAAGAATACTGGACAGGGTTGCCATGCCCTCCTCCAGGGGATCTTCCCAACCCAGGGATCAAACCCAGGTCTCCTGCATTGCAGGCAGATTCTTTACCAGCTGAGCTACCAGGGAAGCCCAACACCTGCTAATCTCTCCTTTCATTAAAGGACAGCAGATCTCAAACTCAGTACTCTTCTACAAACAGCAGTAAGCAAAGTTTTATAACACTGCCGTGTTTTTATTATATTTAATTTGGTTTCTATTTAGGGCAAGAGATAGTAGCCTCTCATTATGGTAAGAACATAAAGCTTCTTTAAAAATATTTTTAAGGGGTCCCCAAAAAAGACATTTCAAATAAACAACAGTAAAGCAGTGTGCAGATTCAGGAAAAGTTCTGATGTTACTTGAGAATCAAGCATGGTAAACAGTGATATACTACTGCCTAGACCTTGACAGAACTGTCAGTTACTTTTTTTGTTCACTATATACGTACATTTCATCATAATATTCATGTACTATTTATACTAATGTGAAAAGGCAAAAAAATGACCGTCATTTTTAATGACCTACTACAATGTTAGCTGTATAGGATTTTAAATACCCACCACTTTTCAGGGATGTATCCAACCCATACCAGAGATGGGTGTTCACTGCAAATTTTTTTTTTAAATAAATATAATCATGTTGAATTACAATGATTTGTCTGCATGTGTTTCCCTTTGCAAGACTTACCTCTTTCGATGCAGGAATAGCTTCTTACTCATTTTATGTTTCTTTAAATTAACATACTCTAAACATCATCAGGTATTAAAAATAATGAACTCAGCTCTTTCCAAAAAATGGACAGACAAGGACAGTAAGGCTTTATTTAACACACTCGTTTCACTCACCCAGTCAACAAATGTTTACTAAACACCTATGAAGTGCAAGGCGCTGATGAACATGACAGGTTAAGGTCTGCTCTTGAGGGACCCGCATTCTCACAGGGATACATGACATTCTGATGACAATTTTGAGTCACTGTCAGAGACTGGATTTCTACACGCCCTCTGTTTAGAATCCTCTGCCTACTCCTCTTAGTGGCCAATTAAGTCCCACTCAGGCAGCGGGGCCCAGCCCAAACTGAGAAGCCTTTACCAGCCTCTTGAGTCAGACATTTTCTCATAGACTATTTGCAACAGAACATTGTTTCCTCAACAAAACTTCAAGTGCCCTGAAACAGGGACACAGTCATCTTGGTATCTCCATTACTTGGCAGAGGAACTGGTGTTTAGCAGGTACTGAATCAACATATAAATTTATAAATAATTAATAAACAAGCGACTGAATGATGAAGAGCAATGTTCCAGTTAGGAATCAGCCAAGCTGCTGCTAACTCAGTTCCAAAATGATTAAAGAACAGCAACCAAATTTAAGTTGGAGACACCTATTAACTTCCCAATGAGTATGTCTGAAATAACTATTAAGGTACCAAAAAAAAGGACATTTCTTCACAATGAAGAAACGTATATCATGAGGGAAAAATATGGAAACGACTGATACTTTCTAAGATCTTTGGTTGACATTTTTGAAACAAAAGTAAAACATTGTTTAAAAAAATAGACTTGGTACCAACTATTCCTGGCACGAGCACAAGGAACTGAAAGACACACAGCTCTGAAGACGTAAGTACCTAATTCAAAGTCAGATAGTACCCAAAATTCAGAGTACAGCACTTTGTGTTATGACACCAAAACTCCAAACCCTACCAAAAGTAAATAAAATCCAAAGGTCAATTTTACCCCCCCCCCCAGATCTATTAATTAATTTTCCAGAGCTAAAAAAGAAAAACCATGAAAACAATGAAATCCAATGCATAACAAACAGCTTGTGGATTAAGCTCAAGTTTTATTAGACCACACAACTGACAAAATAAAACACCTGGACAGCTAATATGCATTACTTAGTAAATACTAATGTAGACTCACTATTTTCATTTAAAAATCTTGACTTTTTAAAATCTTACTTGAAATCATTACTAATGGGATAGTTAAACAAGATGAAGCATGAAAGACATTAAGTAAATTATGGTAACGCCTTCCATGGACTTGCATAGTTGCTAAGTCATGTTCTTTTGTGACCCCTATCAACTGTAGCCTGCCAGGCTCCTCTGTTCACGGGATTTCCCAGGCAAGAATACTGGGATGGGTTGCCATTTCCTTCTCCATGAGATGTTCTTGACTCAGGCATCGAACCTGCGTCTCTTCTCCTGCATTGTCAGGCAGATTCTGTACCGCTGAGCCACCAGGGAAGCGGCTTTCCATGTACTACCACATCATTACTAAGAAGGAGGTAGAGGTTCATGGGACGATGCCTATCAGGTTCCACCAAGTGAAAAAAAGCAAACTGCAGGATGATATGCAAGGTAAGATCCCAGAGGCAGTCCAAGGTTAAAAGGCAAATCCCAGAGCAAGACTTCTTGAGCTCAAATCTCGGTTTTGCTGCTCACTAGTTACGCAGCCTTTTGGAGAAGGCAATGGCACCCCACTCCAGTACTCTCGCCTGGAAAATCCCATGGGCAGAGGAGCCTGGTAGGCTGCAGTCCTTGGGGTCACTACGAGTCGGACACGACTGAGCGACTTCACTTTCACTTTTCACTTTCATGCACTGGAGAAGGAAATGGCAACCCACTCCAGTGTTCTTGCCTGAAGAATCCCAGGGACAGGGGAGCCTGGTGGGCTGCCATCTATGGGGCTGCACAGAGTCGGACACGACTGAAGCGATTTAGCAGTAGCAGTAGCAGTTATGCAGCCTTTGGCTAATTACTTTTCCTTGCCTCAGTTTCTTCATATGCAAATGGATGTAAAACTGAACCTTTGACAGGTATGTTCATAAGGTTTAGAGGGTTTAATGGGTTAACATATGTAAAGCACTTAACAAGAACAAGTGTTAACTATAATTCTGGGGGAAAAAAAATTCCAAATCATATAGCATGTGCATATACAGGTAGGGAAAAAATTTTTCATTTCTGCATTGTTTTTAGTTTTGTTTTTTAAACAAAGAATATTTATTACTTAAGTAATTCAAAAAAAATTTTAAGGAAAACATAATAAAAACTTGGCACTAAAAGCTCCCCTGCTTAAAGATCTGCTAGTACAATTACTTAAACACTCAGGACCAGACAAATTTTGTGAATAATTAAAACTGTGAAATTTTCCAGTCCAACAAAAAGGACACAGTACTTAATTTCTTGGTACATCTGAACAATAACACACTACACACTAATAAGCAGAATTTCAATGGTATTAAAATTATATCCCCTTTTCCTCCAAAGGCAGTAAGTAACACAAAAAATATCCACCTGATCTAGAAATGTATCAGGAACTTCCATGTTATGTAAGCCTTAATTAATTTCATTAGTCCAAAGTTATATATCACCAAATCTAATTTCCTCCTATTCACCAATCTCTAACGACAACTCACTAAGACATACAGAAATCTGTAGATCAAGGCAAACTAGTGAAAAAAATCCTAAAACCCTTAGAACACTCTACAAACCTCTGAGAGAGAGATTTCACCACCCACATGCTTTGAGGAAGCTTTCGTCCCCAGCATAAACTTAAGTTTCTTCCCTAAATACAGTGGGTGCACAAAACTACCAGATAGAAGAGCAGAAAGAGAACTTTGGGCTTCAGCTGCATTTTTGCTGAGCTGTAATACTGGTAAAGCCTGTTTCAAGATCCAAGAGTACACCCTCAAATTTAAGGAAAGCATGTAAACAGCAGACTGACATGTCTGTGTCATCACATTTACCAAAACGGTACTTCATAAAATTACAAACACTATCAAACTTCAAACAGTATTATTATCACTGTGTTCTACCTAAAAGGAACATTCTGGAGCACAAAAAAAAAAAAAAAAAATCTCATTAGTCAAACGGCTTTTCAAAAATAAATGAACCATTAAGATGCCTCCATAGAATTATGGAACTTTTAACTTTAGTTTACATAATGCCTACAAAAAAAGAAGTCAATAAATGTTAGGTATTGTTGTCATTATTGCTATCATGATGTTTTGCAATGATGGAATAAAAACTTTACATGAATTTGAGCAAACTCTGGGAGTTGGTGGAGGACAGAGGAGCCTGGCCTGCTGCAGTCCATGGGGTTGAAAAGAGTCAGACTTAGCAACTGAACAGCAACAAACAGAAACTTAGAGGAAAGCTTACTTAATAAGTTACTTTCCATCAGAATCCACGTTGGCCCACCAGGCCCTTGAATAATTCGATATTAAAAAGCACTTTGTTTTAGAGAAATCAAAGTTAGATTCCTTGAGTTCTAAAGAAGGTAAAGATGAAATAAATTCTGTAAAAAGAACTAATCTATTCTTCCCTAAGCCTTTTGGACACAGAAATCCATATTTGTAAACATTTTGCAATTCTGCCATAAGTGCTATGACTTTCAGACCTAATGTATTTTTGTCAGGTAGTCAGGATTTATAAACAGTGGAAGTAAAATTAAGACATGGGTCAGAGTTCTCCATTAGAAAGTGAAAGGAGATAGTTCAGAGTGGGCTGAAAATAGATGACTTTACCCTAAGTCCTAAAAACTTTTAAAATAGATGTACTTAGATAAAATTTGAATTGCTTGGGAAGATAATTTGATTCTGATCCTGAAAAAAAGGGAATAGGTTAACATCCCTTGATTAAATATTCTGTCTTTTAAATTTCCCAATATTAATCCTTTCAAAGACTCAGAGAAAATAAATTGAAAGTATAAATTAGGAAGAGAAAAAAATAGAACCGAACACGTTTGATGACTAGTCTCCAGCGTGGGTGTACAGGCGTTACATGGGAGCAAGACCAAGCAGGCACCCTTTCAGACAGACATCTTAAATTAATGAGCAGACATCTTGCCTGTTTATACAGTTACAGTCTGCTTAAAGCCTTGTATTGTTTATCATCATTTTATTGAAGTATAGTTGATTACAATATTGTGTTAATGTCAGGTATACAGCAAAGTGACTCAGATATGTATATCTATCTATCTTTTATCTATTGGCAAAGAATCCACCTGCCAATGCAGGAGACCCAGGGTTTGATCCCTGGGTGGGAAAGATCCCCTGGAGTAGGAAATGGCAATCTGATCCAGTATTTCTGCCTGGAAAATTCCATGGGCAAGAGGAGCTTGGTGGGCTACAGTCCTTGGGGTCATGAAGAGTCAGACACAATTGAGCACACACACAAGTAGATACATACATATAGAAATCTATCTATATATTGATAGATATCTTTTTTAAGATTATTTTCCATTATAGGTTATTATAAGACACTGGTTATAATTCCCTGTGCCATACAGTAAATCCTTGTTGCTTATCTATTTTATGTACAGCAGTCTGTATCTGTCGATCCAATATTCCTAATTTATCCCACCAACCCCCTACCCCCTTTCCCCTTTGATAACCATAGGTTTATTTTCTATGTCTATGTTTTGTTTTGAATATAAAGTCATTTGCATTATTTTTAGATTCCACATATAAGTGATATCATATATTTGTCTTTCTCTGACTTACTAAGTACAATATTTTCTAGGTCCACTCAAGTTACTGCAAATGGCAACATTTCATTCTTTTTTATGTAGTCTTGTCTTTTTTAAACGGTTTACAGAAAAGGTGAATACAAAGATAATTTTGGCTTAATATATACAATTTAATTACACTGTTAGCATTAAGTTATATTTTCCTTTTGGGTATACATACTTAACAAGTATTTAGTTTATCTTCAAACTTAGAAAAGAAAAAAGACATTATAAAGACCCTTAGGAAGTCTGTATTTTCTTAAACATTTGCTCAACCATTTATTTATTAAATATGAGAACTTGAAGTATCAATAGATATTCATCACTTTTTTTGACCTTTGAATTGCAGAGTTCAAAACTGGGTTTCAGCTTAGAAACAGTGAAGAACTTCCCTTTTGAAAATATTTTTACAAAATCGTAATACATACTGAAACATAATCCAAAAAATAAGAAAATATAGGTAAACACAAAGAAGGAAATTTTAATTATCTATAATTTTACAAGCCACAAGTCAAACAATTTGTGTCAAAAGCTTTTTCTGTACACAATACAGAAACTGTTCCTTTACAAATGAAAATATCTTGATTAGGATTTAAGAGTTAAAGCCACAAATAATTCTATGCAAACATATAGAATTTGTGTTCTATGCAGTTCAAATGTAAAAAATCAAAAACACAGCTAAAATCCTTTCTTACCTAAGAAAACATTAACTACAGAGAAGGAAAGCTGAAGGGGAAATTTTAATTAATCACTTGAGAAGAAATTGTTCTTCAATTATTTTTGGTCTTTCCTAAGCAAGTAAAAAGGATTCCACTTATTTTTTAAAATTTATTTTTAATTGGAGGATAATTGCTTTATAATGTCATGCTGGTTTCTGCTATACAACACTGTAACTCTGCCCTAAGTACACATATATCCCCTCCCTCTTGAACATCCCTTCCATGCCCCCAATCCACCCCAAGGATCCCACTTATATCAGACTTTTTTATTTTAAATTTATCAGACTTTTAACACCTCAAAAAAATCATACTTTATCCTGGAGAATGTGTAACCAACGCCCCAATACACTCACTACTAAAAATAATAATAACAAATAAAAGTGAAACATCTTACAATTGGGAATGTATCTACTTTCCTGCTGCAATTTTCTGCAAATATCAGG